>NC_088224.1:29677717-29977717 GCF_036934945.1 Oncorhynchus masou masou | reverse complement strand
ATTGACATTCAATTCTCTGGCAACAGCTCTGGTGGAAATTCCTGAAGTCAGTGGCATTGTGTTGTGTGACAAAACTGCACATTTTAGAGTGGCTTTTTATTATCCTCAGCACAAGGTGCACCTGTGTATTGATCATGCTGTTTAATCAGCTTCTTGATATGCCACACCTGTCAGCTGGAAGGATTATCTTGGCAAAGGAGAAATGCTCACTAACAGGGATGTAAATTTGTCCACAAATATGGATGTGGATCTTTTATTTCAGATCATGAAACATGGGACCAACACTTTACATGTTGCGTTTATATTTTAGTTCAGTGTAGATAGATAGATTGATTGGTCAACCTTCATCAATCTGTACATTGAGATCACAAGCTATTCTGGGAGTGAGGCCTCCTCTCCTATCCTGTCCTTGGCTAGGAGTTCTCTCACATGTCCCTCTGTTTCCAGGAATATTTTGCAGTGCGGGCAGACAGTAGAAGAGAGAGAGACAGAGCGACCTCAGCAGTGCAAATACCTCGGTTATGACAGAGAGCCAGAGAGCAAAGCATTCTGGGTGATTTATGAGGTTCCACCGCCCAAAAAAGAAGTAGTCAAATCTGGAACAGCTAGTCAGCGCAGAGGAGGGGGTTGTGTGTTTGCAGACCTCCCCCTCACCCACACCCTACCACTCCTCTCCCCCTCCCTCCAACCCACCTCACCCTCTGATGTCTGTGTGTCTTCGTTAATGAAGAAATTGTCGTACCTGGGTGATACATTGCTCTCAGCTGAGTTCTCTACCTCTTCCTCTGCCCCTCTACTTTCCTCCCTCTCTCCCTGCCCTCAACCTTTACCCATCAGCCCTGAGCCCAACCAACCCCACCCAACGACTGTCCAGTGGGATAAAGTGAAGAGTTTCATTCCAGATAGCTATATATCCATTTTCAGAAATGCTGGTAAATTAGCCTTTATTGTTCAATTGAAGAAATGATGAAAGTGTGTGTTTTTTCACTATTTAATCATGTTCAATGACAGACATGTATTTGTTTAAAATCTAACACTTGATGATTTTATTTCAGAGAGACAAATGCTGTGTATCGGCTTCACTCTCAGAAAAATACGTCGTACTGCTAATTTTTACACAGTCAAATGTAACAAAAAACGACATTTTTAATAAAGAACTGTACAAATGATACATTTGCAGAATCTGGGTTAGAGGGCAGGAAGGGCTGGAGGTGGGGGGAGGCTGAAACAGAAGGTTATGTGTTAGACTGAGAAGGTGATGTGCTGCTACTGTCAACCAATCTATTAGGCCTGATTGGATTTGAAAGGGTTCAAGGGGAGGTGTGAGTGTGTGTGTTTCTGTGTGCATGCATTTCTGTATTGCTGTAAGTGAATGTGTGTGTATGTGTCACGTCCTGACCTTAGTTCCTTTTTTATGTCTCTATTTTGGTTTGGTCAGGGCGTGAGTTGGGGTGGGCATTCTATGTTTTGTTCTGTGTGTTGTATTTCTATGTGTTCTCAATCAGAGGCAGCTGTCAATTGTTGTCTATGATTGAGAACCATACTTAGGTAGCCTGTTCCCACTTGTGTTTGTGGGTAGTTGTTTCCTGTTTTTTTCACCTGACAGGACTGTTTCGTGTCGTTCACGTGCTTTGTTGTTTTTTTTGTCATTCATTTTGTTCAGTTTATTTAATTCAATTTATTATGACTCACCACATTTAGACTCATCAGACCAAAGGACAGATTTCCATCGGTCTAATGTCCATTGCTCGTGTTTCTTGGACCAAGCAAGTCTTTACTTATTATTGGTGTCCTTTAGTAATGGTTTCTTTGCAGCAATTCGACCATGAAGGTCTGATTCACACATTCTCCTCTGAACAGTTGATGTTGAGATGTGTCTGTGGCTTGAACTCACTGAAGCATTTATTTGGGCTGCAATTTCTGAGTTTGGTAACACTAATGAACCTATCCTCCGCAGCAGAGGTAACTCTGGGTCTTCCATTCCTGTGACGGTCTTCATGAGAGCCAGTTTCTTCATAGTGCTTGATGGTTTTTGCGACTGCACTTGACGAAACTTTCAAAGTTCTTGACAATATGGACTGTTGTTTCTCTTTGCTTATTTGAGCTGTTCTTGCCAAAATATGAACTTGGTCTTTTACCAAATAGGGCTATCTTCTGTATGCCACACCTACCTTGTCAAAACAAAACACAACTGATTGGCTCAAATGCATAAAGGAAAGAAATTGCACTAATTAACTTTTAACAAGGCACACCTGTTAATTGAAATGCATTCCAGGTGACTACCTCATGAAGTTGGTTGAGAGAATGCCAAGAGTGTGCAAAGGGTGGCTGTCATCAAGGCAAAGGGTGGGTACTTTGAAGAATCTCAAATATAAAATATATTTTGATTTGTTTAACACTTTTTTGTTACTACATGATTTCATATGTGTTATTTCATAGTTTTGATGTCTTCACTATTATTCTACAATGTAGAATCAAGAAAAACCCTTGAAATGAGTAACAGTTTGACTGGTACTGTATTTTACACATAAGCAATGATTTCTGATTAAAAAACACGTGAAAATTTGGTGGATTTCGCATTTTGGAAAGCAACTCTTCAAGTGTACAGAGGCAGCTAATTCTGGAACAATAGAACAACTTTTCAATAGAAAGTGTCATACTGGGAAGTCTGGTCATCTACCAAGCTGGTGAACAACATGGCCTCACTAGTGAAACAGCACCGGCTCAGGCACAAAATTGATCCTTTGGAGGAATATAACAGAACTCTGAATATGTCTGTAGCCACGTGGCTGGAATCACATGTTGGGTTCGTCTATGGAGAACCATTTTAATTTTAATTTTATTTTTTACAGATCATCACACAAATCGTCCTCAGAGATTCTACTCTCACTTTCTGAAATGATCAGAATCGGATGTTGTCTGAAAGCTTTTAAACTACGTGACATAAGCTAATGTATGTCTCCTCCAGTCACCACAAAGATGGTGACACACTCTCACTATCCTGACAGGGCCTGTCAACCTAGCTGTGGACAGTTTCACCAAGTAGAAAAGACTTGTAAACAAACTGGTGGCTCCCCTCTGAAATGACATCAAGCAGAGACGCAACATATCCGATGCTCTGGCCTGTGTGGAAAAGACCCTTTCTCCACCCATTGATAATAGCGTGTGTATGAAGTACATGTTGGTGATAACATGGTAACAACATCAAATCAAATCAAATCAAATTTTATTTGTCACATACACATGGTTAGCAGATGTTAATGCGAGTGTAGCGAAACGCTTGTGCTTCTAGTTCCGACGATGCAGTAATAACCAACAAGTAATCTAACTAACAATTCCAGAACTAATTTCTTATACACAGTGTAAGGGGATAAAGAATATGTACATAAAGATATGAATGAGTGATGGTGCAGAGCAGCATAGGCAAGATACAGTAGATGGTATCGAGTACAGTATATACATATGAGATGAGTATGTAAACTAAGTGGCATAGTTAAAGTGGCTAGTGATACATGCATTACATAAGGATGCAGTAGATGATATAGAGTACAGTATATACGTAAACATATGAGATGAATAATGTAGGGTATGTAAACATTATATTAGGTAGCATTGTTTAAAGTGGCTAGTGATATATTTGACATAATTTCCCATCAATTCCCATTATTAAAGTGGCTGGAGTTGAGTCAGTGTGTTGGCAGCAGCCACTCAATGTTAGTGGTTGCTGTTTAACAGTCTGATGGCCTTGAGATAGAAGCTGTTTTTCAGTTTCTTGGTCCCAGCTTTGATGCACCTGTACTGACCTCGCCTTCTGGATGATAGCGTGGTGAACAGGCAGTGGCTCGGGTGGGTGTTGTCCTTGATGATCTTTATGGCCTTCCTGTAACATCGGGTGGTGTAGGTGTCCTGGAGGGCAGGTAGTTTGCCCCCGGTGATGCATTGTGCAGACCTCACTTCCCTCTGGAGAGCCTAACGGTTGTGGGCGGAGCAGGTGCCGTACCAGGCGGTGATACAGCCCGCCAGGATGCTCTCGATTGTGCATCTGTAGAAGTTTGTGAGTGCTTTTGGTGACAAGCCAAATTTCTTCAGCCTCCTGAGGTTGAAGAGGCGCTGCTGCAACTTCTTCACGATGCTGTCTGTGTGAGTGGACCAATTCAGTTTGTCTGTGATGTGTATGCCGAGGAACTTAAAACTTACTACCCTCTCCACTACTGTTCCATCGATGTGGATAGGGGGGTGTTCCCTCTGCTGTTTCCTGAAGTCCACAATCATCTCCTTAGTTTTGTTGACGTTGAGTGTGAGGTTATTGTCCTGACACCACACTCCGAGGGCCCTCACCTCCTCCCTGTAGGCCGTCTCGTCGTTGTTGGTAATCAAGCCTACCACTGTTGTGTCGTCCGCAAACTTGATGATTGAGTTGGAGGCGTGCGTGGCCGCGCAGTCGTGGATGAACAGGGAGTACAGGAGAGGGCTCAGAACGCACCCTTGTGGGGCCCCAGTGTTGAGGATCAGCGGGGTGGAGATGTTGTTGCCTACCCTCACCACCTGGGGGTGGCCCGTCAGGAAGTCCAGTACCCAGTTGCACATTGCGGGGTCGAGACCCAGGGTCTCGAGCTTGATGACGAGCTTGGAGGGTACTATGGTGTTAAATGCCGAGTTGTAGTCGATGAACAGCATTCTCACATAGGTATTCCTCTTGTCCAGATGGGTTAGGGCAGTGTGCAGTGTGGTTGAGATTGCGTCGTCTGTGGACCTATTTGGGCAGTAAGCAAATTGGAGTGGGTCTAGGGTGTCAGGTAGGGTGGAGGTGATATGGTCCTTGACTAGTCTCTCAAAGCACTTCATGATGACGGAAGTGAGTGCTACGGGGCGGTAGTCGTTTAGGTCAGTTACCTTAGCTTTCTTGGGAACAGGAACAATGGTGGCCCTCTTGAAGCATGTGGGAACAGCAGACTGGTATAGGGATTGATTGAATATGTCCGTAAACACACCAGCCAGCTGGTCTGGTCTGCGCATGCTCTGAGGGCGCGGCTGGGGATGCCGTCTGGGCCTGCAGCCTTGCGAGGGTTAACACGTTTAAATGTTTTACTCACCTCGGCTGCAGTGAAGGAGAGACCGCATGTTTTCGTTGCAGGCCGTGTCAGTGGCACTGTATTGTCCTCAAAGCGGGCAAAAAAGTTATTTAGTCTGCCTGGGAGCAAGACATCCTGGTCCATGACTGGGCTGGATTTCTTCTTGTAGTCCGTGATTGACTGTAGACCCTGCCACATACCTCTTGTGTCTGAGCCGTTGAATTGAGATTCTACTTTGTCTCTATACTGATGCTTAGCTTGTTTGATAGCCTTACGGAGGGAATAGCTGCACTGTTTGTATTCGGTCATGTTACCAGTCACCTTGCCCTGATTGAAAGCAGTGGTTCGCGCTTTCAGTTACACGCGAATGCTGCCATCAATCCACGGTTTCTGGTTAGGGAATGTTTTAATCGTTGCTATGGGAATGACATCTTCAACGCACGTTCTAATGAACTCGCACACCGAATCAGCGTATTCGTCAATGTTGTTGTCTCACGCAATACGAAACATGTCCCAGTCCACGTGATGGAAGCAGTCTTGGAGTGTGGAATCAGCTTGGTCGGACCAGCGTTGGACAGACCTCAGCGTGGGAGCTTCTTGTCTTAGTTTCTGTCTGTAGGCAGGGATCAGCAAAATGGAGTCGTTGTCAGCTTTTCCGAAAGGAGGGTGGGGCAGGGCCTTATATGCGTCGCGGAAGTTAGAATAACAATGATCCAAGGTTTTGCCAGCCCTGGTGGCGCAATCGATATGCTGATACAATTTAGGGAGTCTTGTTTTCAGATTAGCCTTGTTAAAATCCCCAACAACAATGAATGCAGCCTCAGGATGTATGGATTCCAGTTTGCAAAGAGTCAAATAAAGTTCGTTCAGAGCCATCGAAGTGTCTGCTTGGGGGGGAATATATACGGCTGTGATTATAATCGAAGAGAATTCTCTTGGTAGATAATGCGGTCTACATTTGACTGTGAGGAATTCTAAATCAGGTGAACAGAAGGATTTGAGTTCCTGTATGTTTCTGTGATCACACCACGTCTCGTTAGCCATAAGGCATACGCCCCCGCCCCTCTTCTTACCAGAAAGGTGTTTGTTTCTGTCGGCGCGATGCGTGGAGAAACCCGCTGGCTGCACCGCCTCCGATAGCGTCTCTCCAGTGAGCCATGTTTCCGTGAAGCAAAGAACGTTACAGTCTCTGATGTCCCTCTGGAATGCTACCCTTGCTCGGATTTCATCAACCGTGTTGTCAAGAGACTGGACATTGGCGAGAAGAATGCTAGGGAGTGGTGCACGATGTGCCCGTCTCCGGAGTCTGACCAGAAGACCGCCTCGTTTCCCTCTTTTACGAAGTCGTTTTTTTGGGTCGCCGGCTGGGATCCATTCCGTTGTCCTGGTTGGAAGGCAGAACACAGGATCAAGCTTCGCGGAAGTCATATTCTTGGTCGTACTGATGGTGAGTTGACGCTGATCTTATATTCAGTAGTTCTTCTCGACTGTATGTAATGAAACCTAAGATGACCTGGGGTACTAATGTAAGAAATAACACGTAAAAAAACAACAAACTGCATAGTTTCCTAGGAACGCGAAGCGAGGCGGCCATCTCTGTCGGCGCCGGAAGTTAACATGTTGGTGATAACATGGTAACAGCATGTTGGCGATAACATGGTAACAGCATGTTGGCGATAACATGGTAACAACATGTTGGTGATAACATGGGAACAGCATGTTGGTGATAACATGGTAACAACATGTTGGTGATAACATGGTAACAACATTTTGGTGATAACATGGTAACAGCATGTTGGTGATAACATGGTAACAGCATGTTGGTGATAACATGGTAACAGCATGTTGGTGATAACATGGTAACAACATGTTGGTGATAACATGGTAACAACATGTTGGTGATAACATGGTAACAGCATGTTGGTGATAACATGGTAACAGCATGTTGGTGATAACATGGTAACAGCATGTTGGTGATAACATGGTAACAGCATGTTGGTGATAACATGGTAACAGCATGTTGGTGATAACATGGTAACAACATGTTGGTGATAACATGGTAACAGCATGTTGGTGATAACATGGTAACATCATGTTGGTGATTATTAAGCATGCTGATACTAGTTGATGCTGAGGAGAATACATCGAACATGTGATACATAGAAACTAATGTCTAACACTGGCCTTCCCAGTTTCTACGTTCTTACAGGGATATCAGTACCAGCACTTTTCGATGATGCCCTGAGCTAAAGTATTTTTGACAGACGGACGTACATGGGAAAGTGTTCTGTGTCTACTGAAATCTTGCAAACACTTCAACACAGGACAAAAACACTTTTTCGTTGTGTTCAACGTAAGGTTTACAGTGGACTGGCTGGTATTTGATCATTTGTTTTATAGGAAATACACACAGCTGCCCACTCTGTTTCAAGGTTTGGTGACATTTTCATGAATCCCTCTGGTTCTCTCTGTCCAAACCCAAATGGCCCCTCTGCCTCTCTTTGTTTACTACTGACCCACTGCCCAGACCAGGGGGAACCCAGGAAGAACACATCTGTACAAACCAGGAAGAGATAAAGGATTTAGAGGGTTTAAATAGGAAGGCTTAGCGTTGGACTACATCAGAGTAAAGTAGTTTGTACAGCAGCTAAAGTAAACAAGGGGTTACTGTGGCACAGATGCTTAGATGTCTTTGTGGCATCAGTAATGTACACTCACTGAGGCATACGAGGGGCCCGTTCAATGGATATTGTGTTTATTCTCCGTTGTGATCCTTACAAAGCTGATTTCTATCCAATTCCCATATCTATCCAGTTTCTTTACATTAGAATAGGAATTGAAGTTTCATTCATTTTTGATCAATAATCTCATTGACAAGTGCTTACGCACCAGTGTCCTCATGCGATGCTTGGACGCCCTCTTCTGGTAGGATGGTGGTGCCCAGTTGCCCTCCTTCAATTCACATGAATCTCTTTCCTTTCACCCTGCCTGCCAACTGTGCCAAGTCATGGATATTAACAGTGTGAATCAAATGAAAAGGCTTGTGAATGAATCAAATGAAAAGGCTTGTGAATGAATCAAATAATGCAACATCACTGCTCAAGGGTATCAACAGGATATTTTATTCATGAGTCTGTAAACTCTCAGAGGTTCAGCTCTCAAACACAGTCAGATAATCCTATAGATAGATTCCCACAAATGAAGTTGTCTTGTGGTTGAAGAACCAATCACTTCAGACGGCTCTCTGTGTTGTCTTTCAGTCCTAACCAAGCCTGTTTTAAAGGTGTTAATACGCTATCAAAACACGGATTTGAATTCAAATGTGCAGTAGGCTACATTTCAGAGGCAGATGTTGTAGCTATTTAGAGTTTTGTTGGTATCGTATCACCTTGATTGTCATTATTAAAATGTTGTAAACATTGGAAACGTTGAACTGGTGAGCCTTTGATAATACAATGCTTTATCTTATAATGTTATATCCATTAATGCAAGTGAGAAAGTGTGTTGATTTGTTTTAGTCTCGACGGGAGAACAGTGAGAACAGTGAGAACAGTGAGGGGGGGATGTTGCACATTGTAGCTCATTATCTTCTCTGGTTCTGAGAGTACATCTTGAAAAGACATTTTTGAACTCAGAATGCCAAGGGTTTGTTCTCTCTCACTCATGTAAAGAATCCCCACCTCCCCTTTTCACTCTATTTTTTTTCCATCCACCTCTCACTTCCACTCTCCTATTTCGTGTTCAGACTTCAGTCCCACGTTGGCCCTTGAGTTAGCTGGGTTGGAGGCCCTCTTCTGGGTGCTGATGGAATGACCCCTACTACCACCCCTGAAGTCAAACATCGATCATGAAAAAAGTGAAAAGGCCTTTGTGAGAGATGCTATAAGTAGTGGTAGCTGGGTACTGCACCTGAATGGTAAAGCAGGTGGCTCTGAATCCATTCTAATAAGGGATGGATGTTAGCATAGCAAAATAGTTTGTTTAGACTTGGTCTTAAGTCTAATTCTAAACTGGGTGGTTCGAGCTCTGAATGCTGATTGGCTGACAGCCGTGCTATATCAGACTGTATCCCACGGATATGACAAAACAGATTTTTACTGCTCTAGTTACGTTGGCAATAAGGCAACTCAGGGGTTTGTGGTGTATGGCCAATATACCATGGCTAAGGGCTGCATCCAGGCACTCTGCGTTGAGTCGTGCTTAAGAACAGCCCTTAGCCGTGGTATATTGGCCATATACCACACCCCCTTGTTCCTAATTGCTTAAACAAAGCATTTTGCTATGCTAAAATCCATCCAATATGAAGGAATGGAAGCCCACTGGGAGGTCAGGCTGACCAACATCACAGCACCTTCCCTCTCTGTTTCTCCTAATGGTTACACTCAACATGACACACATATCAAGACAGAAACTCGTCAGTAGAGTCTTCTAACGCACGCCATTCTGAATGACAGGGGCAGTGGTGCGAGCATTAAACCTCTCTGAGAGACATGAATATTCATATTCTGTCTGTCTGACATACTCACTCAAACCGACACACACAGACACACACGCACGCATTGCACGGCCACATGCACAAACACACATACACGGACACTTAACAGATCAGTTTGAAGATAGAAAAGGGAAAGGGTGTCTTTGCCTTCCCTTTGTCAGAAGTCCATTGAGGCAACATGCCCCCTGCCTGCCTGGCTGTAGGGTCTGGTTGTTTAATGAGTAGCTCTCTCTCTCTCAATTCAATTCAGAGGGCATTATTGGAATGGAAACATGTTTACATTTCCAAAGCAAGTGGAATAGATCATAAACAAAAAGGGAGATAAGGGAAATCTCTCTCCTCTCTCTCCCTCTCGCTCGCTCTCTCCTCTCTTGCTCTCTCGCTCGCTCGCTCTCTCCTCTCTCTCTCCTCTCTCTCCCTCTCGCTCGCTCTCTCCTCTCTTGCTCTCTCGCTCGCTCTCTCCTCTCTCTCTCCTTTCTCTCTCTCTCTCCTCTCTCTCTCCTCTCTCTCTCGCTCGCTCTCTCCTCTCTCTCTCCTCTCTCTCTCTCCTCTCTCTCCTCTCTCTCTCTCGCTCGCTCGCTCTCTCCTCTCTCTCTCCTCTCTCTCTCTCCTCTCTCTCTCCTCTCTCTCTCTCGCTCGCTTGCTCTCTCCTCTCTCTCTCCTCTCTCTCTCTCCTCTCTCTCTCCCTCTCGCTCGCTCTCTCCTCTCTTGCTCTCTCGCTCTCCCTCTCGCTCGCTCTCTCCTCTCTTGCTCTCTCTCTCTCGCTCTTCCCTCTCCTCTCTCTCTCTCTCTCGCCTCTCTCTCTCGCTCTCTCCTCTCTCTCATTTATTTTAGTCCTGGTCTGGAATAGGGAATGAGGCCAATTACACAGAGGTGGTGACATGAGACAGTTACTAAGATGAACAATTGTATCATTTTCAAATGGCAAAGCCCATGGTAACACAGTAGTACACATCCATTCCACTTCATCGGCCCAAAAGTTGTACTGGCCGTGGCTGCTGCTGTGCTGGTCAGTGAGCTGGTGAGAGGCGTTTGAAGTGAATCATTGTGACACCAAGTGAAGTGTCATTTTATATTTCATGAATATACAGCACACAGTGTAGTAGATACATTGGGATCGTTCTTGAATTGCGGTGATTTTTTTGGGAGGGAATTACAAACAATTACACATCATGCAGGTTTTGTTAATAATGAACGTAATGTAAGTCATTTATACTGCGAAACTGTATGTTCATGGATTGTTTAAAGTACTTAGGGTTGGCAAATTGGCTTGTCCCAGTAGTGATGTATAAAGCTGTAGTGACATGTTTTGGGAATTTAGTGATATCTATCTATTATTTTGAATGCTAGAAAGTAAGCAAAAGTATTTCATATATTACATATATCAATTAAGACAACGGCTATTCAAATTCTTATTTTTTTCCCCACAATTATAATGTCTGTTCCTCAGTTTTAGGTAGGCGGTGTTACATCCTTGAAAATCACTCACTACAAAGATCTACAAGGACCTTGAGCATTCCCTCCAGTGGCAAACCGTTATTGGGGGAGGAGTCTACGTTAAAGAAAATGATTAGCTAATTGCAACCTTTTCTTATGTCATGAATTTTAGGATTACATTGATCATTTGGTGTGTCTAACATGCTGACCACACCATTCGCGCATGCGTTGCAAAATAAATGTACACATACTGCTGAAGTCGGAAGTTTACATACACTTAGGTTGGAGTCATTAAAACTCGTTTTTCAACCACTCCACACATTTCTTGTTAACAAACTATAGTTGTGGCAAGTCGGTTAGGACATCTACTTTGTGCATGACACAAGTAATTTTTCCAACAATTGCTTACATACAGATTATTTCACTTATAATTCACTGTATCACAATTCCAGTGGGTCAGAAGTTTACATACGCTAAGATGACTGTGCCTTTAAACAGCTTGGAAAATTCCACAAAGGGATGTCATGGCTTTAGAAGCTTCTGATAGACTAATTGACATCATTTGCGTCAATTGGAGGTGTACCTGTGGATGTATTTCAAGGCCTACCTTCAAACTCAGTGTTTCTTTGCTGGACATCATGGGAAAATCAAAGAAATCAGCCAAAAAATATTGTAGACGTCCACAAGTCTGGTTCATCCTTGGGAGCAATTTCCAAATGCCTGAAGGTACCACGTTCATCTGTACAAACAATAGCACGCAAGAATAAACACCATGGGACCACACAGCCATCATACCGTTCAGGAAGGAGACGCGTTCTGTCTCCTAGAGATTAACGTACTTTGGTGCGAAAAGTGCAAATCAATCCCAGAACAACATCAAAGGACCATGTGAAGGTGCTGGAGGAGACAGGCACAAAAGTATCTATATCCACCGTAAAACGAGTCCTATATTGACATAACCTGAAAGGCCGCTCAACAAGGAAGAAGCCACTTCTCCAAAACCTCCATAGAAAAGCCAGACTACGGTTTGCAACTGCACATGGGGACAAAGATCGTACATTTGGAGAAATTTCCTCTGGTCTGATGAAACACAAATAGAACTGTTTGGCCATAATAACTATTGTTCTGTTTGGAGGAAAAAGGGGGAGGCTTGCAAGCCTGAAGAACACCACCCCAACTGTGAAGCACGGGGGTGGCAGCATCATGTTGTGGGGGTGCTTTGCTGCAGGAGGGACTGGTGCACTTCACAAAATAGATGGCATTATGTGGAGGAAAATTATGTGGATATGTTGAAGCAACATCTCAAGACATAGGTCTGGAAGTTATAGCTTGGTCGCAAATGGGTCTTCCAAATGATCAATGACCCCATGCATACTTCCAAAGTTGTAGCAAAATGGCTTAAGGACAACAAAGTCAAGGTATTGGAGTGGCCATCACAAAGCCCTGACCTCAATCCCATAGAAAATTTGTGTGCAGAACTGAAAAGGCGTGTGCGAGCGAGGAGGCCTACAAACCTGACTCAGTTACACAAGCTTTGTCAGGAGGAATGAGCCAAAATTCACCCAACTTATTGTGGGAAGCTTGTGGAAGGCTACATGAAACGTTTGACCCAAGTTAAACAATTTAAAGGCAATGCTACCAAATACTAATTGAGTGTATGTAAATGTCTGACCCACTGGGAATGTGATGGAAGAAATAAAAGCTGAAATAAATAATTCTCTCTACTATTATTCTGACAATTCACATTCTTATAATAAAGTGGTGATCCTAACCGGCCGAAGACAGAATTTTTACTCTGATTAAATATCGGGAATTGTGGAAAACTGAGTTTAAATGTATTTGGCTAAGATGTATGTTATCTTCCGACTTCAACTGTACATGTTATTCAATCATTGCACCCACACTGCTCGCGCACGCCAACGAGCATCTGCGTTGCCAAGTCAGTTCTGTTTGTAACGCTGATCACGGTTTAAGTCCTGCCTCTCCCATCTCCTCATTGGTTTATAGAAGCATATACCACATGCCATCTCCTCATTGGTTATACCCACGTGGGTGATTGAAGGATGAACTGAGGTTGGTCGGTCGTGTTAATACACTTTATTATGTAAGTTAGATGCCAATCACCATATAAAGTCCAAAGAAGAAAAAGCCTGGAAGGAGGAGAGATGACTAGAAACAAATCTGTTGAACGTTTTTGTCACGCTCTGATCTGTTTCACCTGTCCTTGTGCTTGTCTCCACGCCCCCAGGTGTCGCTCATCTCCCCCATTATCCTCTGGGTACTTATACCTGTGTTCTCTGTTTGTATGTTGCCAGTTCATCTTGTTTGTTCTAGTCAACCAGCGGGTTGTCTCAGCCCCTGCTTTTCCCCAGTCTCTCTGTTTCTTGTCCTCTTGTTTTTTGACCATTGCCTGTCCTGAATCTGAGCCCGCCTGCCTGACCTCTCTGCCTGCTACTCTGGATTATTGACCCCTGCATGCCTTGACCTGTCTTCTGCCTGCCCCTGTTGCTGTAATATATATTGTTACTTCAACACAGTCTACATTTGGGTCTTACCTGAAACCTTATGGAGGACCTTGTGCATTTAATTTCAGGTTAAATAAAAACTGAACGTTTATATCCCAGGACAAATTAGCTAGCAACTGCAAGCTAGCTAGCTAAATTGCCACAACTGTTTTATGCTTTTCGACCTGTCCCCAAATTAATATAATTGGTCCAGAGTTTGTTTTGATATTTCAACCTGCGAGTCATGATCGCGTTTGATGTGGGGGGACAAAATCAATTTGCACACAATGGCGCATGCGCGCATCCGGTTTGGGTATGTTGTAAGGCTGCCTTTATAGAGGAAGCCCAATTCTGATATTTTTCCAATAATTGGGCAAAAGATCAGAATTGAGCTGCCTGTGTAAACGCGGTCTAAATCCGAAGAGTCACTTGGTGTTAGTCAATTTAAATAAAGGGAAATAACATTGTGAGCAAAATAAATGATCATATTTACTGATATATCATAAATAATTTACTAATTCACTTGAGTAAATTATTTGAGCAGCTGTGGCCTCCATTTAAGAAAATCCTCAATACCAAACATTTCTCATTGGTGTTACCATCATTGTTGTTACCACTTCTACTGGTGACAGACACAATGTTATAATAACAGTTCAAATGATTTAGTCATTAAGCTGCCATATGAGTTGATTTAGAATGAGAAAATGTACCCAAATACATTCAAATAACACTTCCCCCCAAAACATGCCATGTCCAAATGCCACCGCAATTCAAGTACAACCCATTGAAACAGGGTCAAATGTATCTCTCTTTCTGTCACAGATCCCTCTGGAACTTTCATTACGCACAGCTATTCCCAGTGATTAGTAACTGTATAAGTGTGTCCTTGGTTTCCATTGCCCTGTCGATTATTGTTACTATGTCCGTTGGTCGTGTGAGTACCTGTGCTGTGTGTTTATAGGCTTTCGTGCCGTTGTGGATTGCGCAGATGATTACGGGTCTCCGTGTGATAATCATTTCCTTTGGGTTTCGACCCTCCCTGTAATTATTCCTCATTGTGTTGCTGTAGAATGTGCTCTCAGTCAATTCACCTGGTAAAATAAGGGTTCAATCAAAAAAAGACGAAGAAGAGGAATACTACTTCAAATTAATCAAGAACCTCAGATGTCATTATATGGCAATTTTCTGTGAAGCAAGGTAGCTTTTTGAATGTATGTATTTTCAAGCTTGTGCTACATCCTTTTGCTCACTAGATGACAGTCCTGAGTTGCTGGTCTGTTTCAAAGGGCCAGTTTCCTTGGCCTATAATCTATTGGTTGATTCTGTGTCCCACGCTCCTCTTCGCTTTCACAGCTTTAATTACTGTGAATAAAAGGGAGAGTCATTTGTTCGATCCATTATGGACCATCATCACTGCTCTGCCTAGCTGCAGATAGACCGACGCACACTCCCGTTTGGCTGTCAAAGCACTTCTCAGATTAACAAAAAAGAATGGACTGGTGATTAATTCACTAAAACGAACCTGCAATAAACCAATACTTAAAATAGCACCTGGCCCCTTCCTCACACACTCACACTTCCACTGCCTCACATATTCTTCCTTTCTTTCTGTCTTTTTTGTTCAAATCCATTTCCATCAGAGATAATGCTATTATGAAAATGGGCTAGAACATTTTATTTATTTCATTACCTCACATTTTAGTTTATGTAACCTTAATCAAGGGCAATAATACCTTATATGGGCTTTATTCAGGATGTATTCTTGGATTGATCAATAGATGATCTTGTTTCTGAACTACATCATCCTTACCATAACCATCATTACCGTACTCTGCACAATCAAAGTGAGTTTGCCTCTGTACTCTAATGCGACCTGAATCAACAATGATATAAAGACAATCAATGAGGATCTGTGCCGTGTATATGTTATCAGTGTATGAACTAAAGCACACATCATCATGATAACACCCCACCACAGTCTGACACCACAGCCTACGACATCCGGATTTGTCAGAGCCTTATTACATGGACTGATGGAGTCGTAGTGAGTAACAGTAAGTGTGATCGTCAGTGCTGATGAGGACTGGGTGAGAGGGACACGTGTGGCAGAGACGAAAAGGGTAGCGCAGTCATTCAAACTGCATCTAATTAATATCTAATGGCCGTTTGATACTTTCCTTCAGTGTGACCACAGAACATGCCATCTATACACTACATACAATAGCACTCATTACTGTAAATAATATGCTGATTAAATGTATGCGAACGCAAAAATCTTGGGTTGGGAAAGGAGTTGTGATATCAGTGAGACCACAGAGTGAGAACAAATGTTTCCTCCATACAAAAGGCCTGTGATGGGGTAGCGGTGCTCACCCCTCATCATCTCCCTCTCGGAAGGCATTATGTCAGGGTCCCTGTGTCCTCATGTCCCAACCCAACGCCAGCCACCATGGTGGATCAGGAGCCAGTCTGGGTCTAACACGCAGAAAGACAGCAGCGATGCTAGGTCAGGTAATGCTGTGTGGTGCGGAGCCACAGCCCTCTGCCCTCCTCCTCCCAGGGGTCAAGGATTGTCTAGCACTGCAGTATGTCAACCCCAGAGTCCCTCACTCACTCACTCACTCACTCACTCACTCACTCACTCACTCACTCACTCAAATGATGCTCATTGTATGTAGGGCTGCTTTGCCTACGTTGCTGTTACCAGAAGAAAATCATTGAGTGCATTTGTTTTTGTTAACCTGTGTTTACACAACGTGTTGTAATATTTGAAATGTCAGTAAAGTAATTGACATTGTTGATGCTGTTAATCCATTGTATTATGCTGCAATATTTCCTAAAGATGAAGGCTTTTGTTATTATTCTCGTTCCAAATCCTCTTGGCACAGGCCAGATTTAGGAATGGGAGGTATATAGGATGGAGTAGGGAAATGTACAGTATATCACAGTTTATAGGCAAAGGGATTATTCTGCTATGTCCTGGTCTACTGTATATGGGAATACAAACATAGCCTGTGTCCTTTGTTTTTGCTGTGGGACATTGTGTGTCTCATTTCAATTAGGCCATAACAGACTACGAAACTGCTTTCATAATTGTTGATGCTCTCAGTGCAGGCTATATGAAGGGAATATGTACAACCATACAGTATGGACAACATACTACATCAAAAACATTGTATAATGCATATATCTGAAGTAAAAGGACAGAATTGCAATTGATTGATTTCATATCACCAGAGAGGTCAGGGGCACCAACCACGATGTAGATAGTTTTTACCTTGAGACATCAATCTGCAGCTCAATTCCAGGATGATGAAATGAATTCAGTTTTACTGGCCCATGGAACAGATGGCTATTTCATTCAGGACTCAGGCTAGTTTTGTTGCTTGGCAATCTCTCCCCAAACCAAATCAGAGACCAGTGTCACTTAGGGCCAGTGGAATCTGGTTTTCCACACTAGTCCGGCTGTGAGAGCGTCAGGCATCCCTCACAAACCAAGGAGCCTCGGCTCAGCCCGCCCCCCAGACACAGACCTCTATGCAAAACCGAAGCTGACTCAAAATGAATTGACGGGTTATATATGATATTAAGCAAAGGGAGTGGGAAGGAAGTCTCCTTTAAAGATATTGAAATTAAGAATATGAACGCGGGGAGAGAATTTTCCTTACAATCACTGTTTTGAATTAATGGCTTTGCCTATTTGTGCCTACCTACAAAATAACAAATAGTCATATCCTATCATTGCATAGAATAAGTGTAAAATATATATTTCCCCCATTTTGCTAAATAATATGGGAAAATATGTTTGGGGAGTATTATAAACAGAATTTCATCAATGTGCAGTAACAGATACTAAATTGCTGGTAGAATAACCTATTTTATTCACAGACAATCTTTGTGCATTTATGCATATTTCTCTCCCCTTCCCAGTCACCCCCTTCTCCCCTTCACCCACTTCTCTTCTCCCCTTCCCAGTCACCCACTTCTCTTCTCCCCTTCCCAGTCACCTTCCCAGTCACCCACTTCTCTTCTCCCCTTCCCAGTCACCCACTTCTCTTCTCCCCTTCCCAGTCACCCACTTCTCTTCTCCCCTTCCCAGTCACCCACTTCTCTTCTCCCCTTCCCAGTCACCCACTTCTCTTCTCCCCTTCCCAGTCACCCACTTCTCTTCTCCTCTTCCCAGTCACCCACTTCTCTTCTCCCCTTCCCAGTCACCCACTTCTCTTCTCCCCTTCCCAGTCACCCCCTTCTCCCCTTCACCCACTTCTCTTCTCCCCTTCCCAGTCACCCACTTCTCTTCTCCCCTTCCCAGTCACCCACTTCTCTTCTCCCCTTCCCAGTCACCCCCTTCTCCCCTTCACCCACTTCTCTTCTCCCCTTCCCAGTCACCCTCTTCTCTTCTCCCCTTCCCAGTCACCCCCTTCTCCCCTTCACCCACTTCTCTTCTCCCCTTCCCAGTCACCCCCTTCTCCCCTTCACCCACTTCTCTTCTCCCCTTCCCAGTCACCCACTTCTCTTCTCCCCTTCCCAGTCACCCACTTCTCTTCTCCCCTTCCCAGTCACCCCTTCTCCCCTTCACCCACTTCTCTTCTCCCCTTCCCAGTCACCCACTTCTCTTCTCCCCTTCCCAGTCACCCCCTTCTCCCCTTCACCCACTTCTCTTCTCCCCTTCCCAGTCACCCACTTCTCTTCTCCCCTTCCCAGTCACCCCCTTCTCCCCTTCACCCACTTCTCTTCTCCCCTTCCCAGTCACCCTCTTCTCTTCTCCCCTTCCCAGTCACCCCTTCTCCCCTTCACCCACTTCTCTTCTCCCCTTCCCAGTCACCCATTTCTCTTCTCCTCTTCACCCACTTCTCTTCTCCCCTTCCCAGTCACCCTCTTCTCTTCTCCCCTTCCCAGTCACCCTCTCCTCTTCTCCCCTTCCCAGTCACCCTCTCCTCTTCTCCCCTTCCCAGTCACCCACTTCTCTTCTCCCCTTCCCAGTCACCCACTTCTCTTCTCCCCTTCCCAGTCACACACTTCTCTTCTCCCCTTCACAGTCACCCTCTTCTCTTCTCCCCTTCTCAGTCACCCTCTTCTCTTCTCCCCTTCCCAGTCACCCTCTCCTCTTCTCCCCTTCCCAGTCACCCTCTCCTCTTCTCCCCTTCCCAGTCACCCTCTCCTCTTCTCCCCTTCCCAGTCACCCATTTCTCTTCTCCCCTTCCCAGTCACCCTCTTCTCTTCTCTTCTCCCCTTCACCCTCTACTCTTCTCCCCTTCCCGGTCACCCTCTTCTCTTCTCCCCTTCCCAGTCACCCTCTCCTCTTCTCCCCTTCCCAGTCACCCTCTCCTCTTCTCCCCTTCCCAGTCACCCTCTTCTCTTCTCCCCTTCCCAGTCACCCTCTCCTCTTCTCCCCTTCCCAGTCACCCTCTCCTCTTCTCCCCTTCCCAGTCACCCACTTCTCTTCTCCCCTTCCCAGTCACCCTCTCCTCTTCTCCCCTTCCCAGTCACCCTCTCCTCTTCTCCCCTTCCCAGTCACCCTCTCCTCTTCTCCCCTTCCCAGTCACCCATTTCTCTTCTCCCCTTCCCAGTCACCCTCTCCTCTTCTCCCCTTCCCAGTCACCCTCTCCTCTTCTCCCCTTCCCAGTCACCCACTTCTCTTCTCCCCTTCCCAGTCACCCACTTCTCTTCTCCCCTTCCCAGTCACACACTTCTCTTCTCCCCTTCCCAGTCACCCTCTTCTCTTCTCCCCTTCTCAGTCACCCTCTTCTCTTCTCCCCTTCCCAGTCACCCTCTCCTCTTCTCCCCTTCCCAGTCACCCTCTCCTCTTCTCCCCTTCCCAGTCACCCTCTCCTCTTCTCCCCTTCCCAGTCACCCATTTATCTTCTCCCCTTCCCAGTCACCCTCTTCTCTTCTCTTCTCCCCTTCACCCTCTACTCTTCTCCCCTTCCCGGTCACCCTCTTCTCTTCTCCCCTTCCCAGTCACCCTCTCCTCTTCTCCCCTTCCCAGTCACCCTCTCCTCTTCTCCCCTTCCCAGTCACCCTCTCCTCTTCTCCCCTTCCCGGTCACCCTCTTCTCTTCTCCCCTTCCCAGTCACCCTCTCCTCTTCTCCCCTTCCCAGTCACCCACTTCTCTTCTCCACTTCCCAGTCACCCTCTTCTCTTCTCCCCTTCCCGGTCACCCTTTTCTCTTCTCCCCTTCCCAGTCACCCATTTCTCTTCTCCCCTTCACCCTCTCCTCTTCTCCCCTTCCCAGTCACCCACTTCTCTTCTCCCCTTCCCAGTCACCCTCTTCTCTTCTCCCCTTCCCAGTCACCCACTTCTCTTCTCCCCTTCCCGGTCACCCTTTTCTCTTCTCCCCTTCCCAGTCACCCATTTCTCTTCTCCCCTTCCCAGTCACCCACTTCTCTTCTCCCCTTCCCAGTCACCCTCTTCTCTCCTTCCCAGTCACCCATTTCTCTTCTCCCCTTCCCAGTCACCCATTTCTCTTCTCCCCTTCCCAGTCACCCACTTCTCTTCTCCCCTTCCCGGTCACCCACTTCTCTTCTCCCCTTCCCAGTCACCCATTTCTCTTCTCCCCTTCCCAGTCACCCACTTCTCTTCTCCCCTTCCCAGTCACCCTCTTCTCTCCTTCCCAGTCACCCATTTCTCTTCTCCCCTTCCCAGTCACCCTCTTCTCTTCTCCCCTTCCCAGTCACCCTCTTCTCTCCTTCCCAGTCACCCACTTCTCTTCTCCCCTTCACCCTCTCCTCTTCTCCTCTTCTCCCTTTTGCCCTCTCCTCCCCTTCACCCTCTCCTCTTCTCTTCTAAAGCAGGAGTAACAGGGACAGCAGCAGGCAGGCCCCATCACCCGCGGAGCAACACAGGAATGCATTGTATGTGTTAGAAAGACAGGACAGTCGGGCGAAATAGTGCCTACGTTAACTAAAATCGTCATTTAACAGATTTCAACCACGATACACACACCCCTGGGAAAGAGTGAGTAAAATCATATTTTCCAGCACAATTTTATATGGTGAAATGGCCCGGTATTTTGTAGTTTTCCGGCAAAAAACCCAGTCACATATACACACACAAGTGAGCCGCGGAGGAATCCTTAAGGTTGTCAGTGCGTGCTTCGCTGCTGAAAGCGCACACAGTAAATTGAAGCTAGAATCGCCTCGAAAACCCGGAGTGGAGTTTGATTTTAATCTATCACAAAACCCCTTTAAAAAGTATGCAAACACAACTCCAGCTTTACATTTCTTTCTATTTATATTTTTAAATAGTGTCTCTGTGAGAATTTAAACATCTATTTTCTATTTCCACATTTTAAATGCCAATAAATCCCATCTTGTTCACTGTGTGAGTTCTGGTGTTCTTGACCTCCAGACTAGAGCTGATATTTTACCTCATGGAAATAATGCTGGGAAAGCCTGCCTACAACACTCACTGGTGAGGCAAGCTATCTCAAACAAGATACATGTTTGAGTATCAACCTTTATATTTTGCTATTGTAAAATCAACTGTATTATTTTGTCCATATACATTCCTATAAAACATTCCAGTCACATGGTAGGCAACATGAACACCAGAATAGAATAGAGAGTGAACTTATGTTTACACTAAAAAGGTCAAAAACACAACATGGATTAGTTCATTTGGATGCGTCTCAGACATCAGTCCTGTAATATAGGCTATCCATACTTGACGACCACAACTCCCCTATCATAGACTCTATATAGCATAAAATCCATGGCAATATACTCTCTGGAGCAGCCTGACTCCGTCTATCCAAGCCGACCTTCTCCACTGTCTGCCCTCTGGTCCTGGAATGCGTCCTCTGGACAGGCTCTTCCCTCAAACAGCACTCAAGTATTTGTAATGGGTGGCAAAACCAACACACCTCCCTATTGGTCTACTGGTTATCCCCTGCCTGTCCTCCTCTGTCTGTCCCCCTCTGTCTGCCTCTCCCCTGCCTGTCCTCCTCTGTCTGTCCCCCTCTGTCTGCCTCTCCCCTGCCTGTCCTCCTCTGTCTGTCCTCCTGTGTCTGATTCCTCTGTCTGTCCTCCTGTGTCTGTCCTCCTGTGTCTGATTCCTCTGTCTGTCCCCCTCTGTCTGTCCTCCTGTGTCTGATTCCTCTGTCTGTCCTCCTGTGTCTGATTCCTCTGTCTGTCCACCTCTGTCTGTCCTCCTGTGTCTGATTCCTCTGTCTGTCCTCCTGTGTCTGATTCCTCTGTCTGTCCTCCTGTGTCTGATTCCTCTGTCTGTCCTCCTGTGTCTGATTCCTCTGTCTGTCCCCCACTGTCTGTCCTCCTGTGTCTGATTCCTCTGTCTGCCTCTCCTCTCTGTCCTCCTGTGTCTGATTCCTCTGTCTGCCTCTCCTCTCTGTCCTCCTGTGTCTGTCCTCCTCTATCTGAATCCTCTGTCTGTCCTCCTCTATCTGAATCCTCTGTCTGTCCTCCTCTGTTCTCATCTGTCTGTCCTCCTCTATCTGAATCCTCTGTCTGTCCTCCTCTGTTCTCATCTGTCTGTCCTCCTCTGTTCTCATCTGTCTGTCCTCCTCTATCTGAATCCTCTGTCTGTCCTCCTCTGTTCTCATCTGTCTGTCCTCCTCTATCTGAATCATCTGTCTGTCCTCCTTTGTTCTCATCTGTCTGTCCTCCTCTATCTGAATCCTCTGTCTGTCCTCCTCCATCTGAATCCTCTGTCCTCCTCTATCGGAATCCTCTGTCTGTCCTCCTCTGTCTGTCCTCCTCTATCGGAATCCTCTGTCTGTCCTCCTCTATCTGAATCCTCTGTCTGTCCTCCTCTGAATCCTCTGTCCTCCTCTGTCTGTCCTCCTCTATTGGAATCCTCTGTCTGTCCTTCTCTGTTATCATCTGTCTGTCCTCCTCTGTTATCATCTGTCTGTCCTCCTCTATCGGAATCCTCTGTCTGTCCTTGTTTGTGCTCTCAGCATCAGCGGGGCTGTTGGACAGAGATACAGGCAGGCCGACCGACTGCAAAGAATGAGGCTGCCTCAGCCAGGAGTTTAATCAAACACTGGGGTGCCGCTGTGTTCGCTGTCAATGTGCCACCATTTCAAAGAGATGCCATATTAGGGAACACAATAGAGAAAAATCACCTCCTGTTGGAGTGTTGGGAGTCTATAAACAAATGTTCATGCCTTCTCCCATGTCTCTGAAAGAGGCTGACAGCAGGGAGGTTCATTTTGTTGACGTGCAACCAAGAAGATTTTTTTGGGAGGACTTCAAAGAAAATGATTCTCTATCATCACAGACAGAGGCTGTCTCTCTCTCTCACTCTCTTTCTCATCCAGCAAGCCGATCTTTGTCTTTTTAATCATTGTGTAAAAGCAGAAAGAGAAGTTAATGCAAAATCAACACAGTGGTTAACCTTCAGTAATGGTCACATTTGGAGAGTAGGAAGAACAGCCTTGGAATTATAATGTAGACCAACTGTATCTCTCGATGACATTCATTGGATGATCTGGAGGAAAGCTCAGCTCAGCATTCTGCACCGGGCCGTGCTGTTATTTAGATTTAGACTGTATTGACATCACTCTGTGACTGGATGGCCCCTCCTGTCAGAAACCCCATGCTACTGTCCAGAATAACCCCTACACCATTCCCCCTTTCCCCATAAACGTTAGGGGCAAGGGGTTAGGGTGCAGGGGTAGGTTCTGCCCAGGACCTTCTCCCCTCAGTCAGTCCCTTTTGATTGTCACATCTGTCTGATAGACACAGAGAGCGTGCTGCCATGGCAAAAGGGACAGGGCTAGGATGGGGCTGGGGTTTACCCCTCCCTGTAGTGCCCAGCTGTCGATGGTTACATAATAGTGGGACCTTGTCGGGCTGCCGGACGGCTTTGTCCCCTTGTCATTGTGGCTGAGATTAAGCTGTGGGTGAGGAACCACTGCTGAGGGTTTCCTACCTGATCTCCAGCAGAGAAAACAAACCAAACAGAGGCAGTGTTCCAAATGGCACCCCATTCCCTATATAGTGCACAACTTTTGACCAGAGCCCTAATAGAGCCCGATGGGCCCTGGTCAAAAGTAGTGCACTACACAGGGAATAGGGTGCCATTTGGGGCGCACACAGTCACACATTTGGGGAGGCAGCGCTTACATACCTAAAGCACACAGACCCGGCTAGAGGCTGGAGTCCTTCCTCCTTTCACACTGTGCTTTGTGTGGCTGAACAGTACACCTTGTCTTGATTATGTGGTTGATGTTAAATGTAAAGACCACCAGTAGAGATTACACTGGCTGCCCTTGAATTACACTTCCTCATAGACTTGAATTACACTTCCTCATATCCTTGAATTTGAATGTTTCAAATGACATAAATGACCAAATGGGAATACAATCTGGGGATATGAGGGCACGGCTCGGCTACTACTACAAAATGAATTTGACATTCATTTCTTCAGCATGCGTTACATACAGACTTATCATAAATTACAACCTGAGACAAGTATCAGTGCTCCAGCTGTTGTAAAATATATAGTAGTTTTATTATTAATAGGTCCGCTGGCCATAACAGATTTAAACAGATTTAAATTCACCACCACCCCTGAGCAGGGCAGTTAACCCAGTGTTCCCCGGGCGCCGGCGACGTGGATGTCGATTATGGCAGCACCCCGCACCTCTCTGATTCAAAGGGGTTGGGTTAAATGAGAAAGACACATTTCAGTTGAATACATTCAGTTGGACAACTGATTAGGTTTCCCCCTTACCTTTCCAGTCCAGTGTACATCATCACCTGGTCTGATGCAACTATTATTGGTTGCTGTATGCATTGTACATGCATGTAGTTAGAGTAAATGTGGTTTAATAACAGGGTTATTGGGATTGAAACCATAAAAATCAAGGGCAGTGTGTGTGTGTGTGTGTGTGTGTGTGTGTGTGTGTGTGTGTGTGTGTGTGTGTGTGTGTGTGTGTGTGTGTGTGTGTGTGTGTGTGTGTGTGTGTGTGTGTGTGTGTGTGTGTGTGTCTCCCTTTATCTCCCTCACCAACTTCAAACATCAGCTATCTGAGCAGCTAACCGATCGCTGCAGCTGTACATTATCTATTGGTAAATAGCCCACCCATTTTCACCTACCTCATCCCCACAGTTTTTATTTATTTACTTTTCTGCTCTTTTGCACACCAATATCTCTACCTGTACATGATCATCTGATCATTTATCACTCCAGTGTTAATCTGCAATATTGTAATTATTCGCCTACCTCCTCATGCCTTTTGCACACATTGTATATAGACTCCCCTTTTTTTGTCTACTGTGTTATTGACTTGTTAATTGTTTACTCCATGTGTAACTCTGTGTTGTCTGTTCACACTGCTATGCTTTATCTTGGCCAGGTCGCAGTTGTAAATGAGAACTTGTTCTCAACTAGCCTACCTGGTTAAATAAAGGTGAAATAAAAATAAAAAATAAAAAGTGTGTGTGTGTGTGTGTGTGTATGTGTGTGTATGTGTGTGTATGTGTGCGTGTGGGGGGTGTGTGTCAATTTAAATCGTTGAGGCCTGATTTCCCTGGAGCCTGTTTTGTTAATTTAATGCATTATGCCATTGTTTACCCAGCTTTAGAGCTAAGAGATAGTAGTTTCATTTCAATAGGCAGACATTCCTCTCTGACATGTAGATGATCACCATGGGTGCAGGGCCAGCAACTTCTCTGATTGGACAGAATCCTTTTTGAAAGCTCTACTCGTAGTCTGGGTTTGTGGATGACAGACTGACTCTTTGACAGGCGCCGTTCTCTTCCTCCCTGCCCCCTTCTGTCTCTGCCCCCCTCTCCTCCATCAGCCTGATCCAGACCAGCTTTTCCTTCTGTCTCCTGGTTATAACAGGGAGCCAAGCCTTATATTAAATCTGGGTTTCTGCATAACCCCTTGTGCGTTTTTTCTTTTGGGCCTCCTCTCGCTCTCTCTCTCTCTCTCTCCCTCACTCTTTCTCGCTCTTCTCTTGCAGTGGAAGAAGTGCCTTATACAGGCAAACCAAACCAAGCCTCCCCTTCGCCTCCTGCTCAATGTTCCTATTGCTCTGTGTTCATACAGTTCCCTTGCACACAACAATAGATATATCATGTTAAGCCCAGCCCCCTCCCCTTAATATGTTGTTTTTGCATTACTCCTAGTGACTGACAGACAGAGAGGTCTATTAGGGTGAAGCCTCTTCTTTTCATCCATTACCCCCCTCCCCTTAATATGTTGTTTTTGCATTACTCCTAGTGACTGACAGACAGAGAGGTCCATTATGGTGAAGCCTCTTCTTTTCATCCATTACCCCCCTCCCCTTAATATGTTGTTTTTGCATTACTCCTAGTGACTGACGGACAGAGAGGTCTATTGGGGTGAAGCCTCTTCTTTTCATCCATTACCCCCCTCCCCTTAATATGTTGTTTTTGCATTACTCCTAGTGACTGACAGACAGAGAGGTCTATTAGGGTGAAGCCTCTTCTTTTCATCCATTACCCCCCTCCCCTTAATATGTTGTTTTTGCATTACTCCTAGTGACTGACAGACAGAGAGGTCTATTAGGGTGAAGCCTCTTCTTTTCATCCATTACCCACTTCCCCTCTTTTCATTTTCTTTCTAAATTGCATTTTCTAAAAAACAATAGTTACAACATGCTATGATAACTGAGCTACATCTCCCCCTCCTCCTCCTCCTTACTCAAATGGTCTGATTTGCAGAAATGAACGCAGGAAGGAAGGAAGGCTAATGGTCTCTCTCCTTGCCGTGTGAAAGAAAACGTAGCCGTTGTCTCTGACTGTCCGTGTTCTTACAAGTCACTTTATTGTGACAGCCTGATTGAGGATTGTGTTCTGAGGCGCCTGCTGCTGTCATAGACACCAGATATCAAAACCTCTCTTTCAGACGCACTCAGCCAAATCCTCCAGTGGAGACACAGGTTCATGGACAGGACACTGTCACAGCAGAGAAGTAGTATGACTGATATTAGCGCTTTCACATTCATACACCTGTTTATGATACACACGAAGAAAACATAAACATATAAACTCAGAATGTAAAGTGTTGGTCCCATGTTCCATGAGCTGAAATAAAAGATCCCAGACATTTTCCATACGCACAAAAAGCTTTTCTCCTCAAAATAGTTTACATCCCTGTTTGTGGGCATTTGATCCTTTGCCAAGATAATCCATCTACCTGACGAGTGGGGCATATCAAGAAGCTGATTAAACAGCTGATTAAACAGCATGATCCTTAGGGGCGGCAGGGTAGCCTAGTGGTTAGAGTGTTGGACTAGTAACCGGAAGGTTGCAAGTTCAAACCCCCGAGCTGACAAGGTACAAATCTGTCATTCTGCCCCTGAACAGGCACCCACTCTTCCTCAGCCGTCATTGAAAATAAGAATTTGTTCTTAACTGACTTGCCTGGTTACATAAAGGTAAAAATAATTACAGGTGCATAGAAGGCCACTGTAAAATGTGCAGTTTTGTCACACAACGCAATGACACAGATGTCTCAAGTTTGATGGAGCGTGCAATTGACATTCTGACTGCAGGAAGGTCCACCAGAGCTGTTGCCAGATAATTGAATGTTCATTTCTCTACTATCAGCTCCCTCCAATGTCGTTTTAGAGAATTTGGCAGTATGTCCAACCAGCCTCACAACCACAGACCACGTGTAACCACACCAGTCCAGGACCTCCATGTCTGGCTTCTGCACCTGCGGGATCATCAGAGACCAGCTACTTGGACAACTGATGAAATTGTGGGTTTGCACAGCTAATGAAATTGTGGGTTTGCACAACCGAAGAATTTCTCAACAAACTGTCAGAAACCGTCTCATGGAAGCTCATCTGCGTGCTCATTGTCCTCACCAGGGTCTTGACCTGACTGCAGTTCAGCGTTGTAACTGACTTCAGTGGGCAAATGTTCACAGCGTGTATGGCGTCGAATGGGCGAGAGGTTTGCGGATATCAACGTTGTGAACAGAGTGTCACATGGTGGGGTTATGGTATGGGCAGGCATAAGTTACAAACAACGAACACAATTTAATTTTGTTGATGGCAATTTGAATGCACAGAGATACCGTGACGAGATCATGAGGCCCATTGTCGTGCCATTCATCCACTGCCATCACCTCATGTTTCAGCATGATAATGCACGGCCCCATGTCACAAGGATCTGTACTCAATTCGTGGAAGCTGAAAATGTTCCAGTTCTTCGATGGCCTGCATACTCTCCAGACATATCACCAATTGAGCATGTTTGGGTTGCTCTCGATTGAGGTGTACAATAGCGTGTTCCAGTTCCCACCAATACCCAGCAACTTCTCACAGCCGTTGAAGAGGAGTGGGACAACATTCCACAGGCCACAATCAACAGCCTGATCAACTCTATGTGAAGGAGATGTCGTGCTGCATGAGGTAAATGGTTGTCACATCAGATACTGACTGGTTTTCTGATCCACGTCCCTACCTTTTTTTTAAGGTATCTGACAGATGCATATCTGAATTCCTAGTCATGTGAAATCCATAGATTAGGGCTTAATGAATGTATTCCAATTGTTACAGTGTTGCACTCGTACTGTAAGTTATTCAACGTATATTGTTAAGTAATTTGTGGGTGCTGCTCACCCCTCCAGTTCTGTGCCACGGACTCAATGCAAATCAACAATAGATTAACAACAGTCTCATCAATCTCTTCTTTCATCAATACTTTCAGCCTCAGATCAGATGATGAATTTCTCTCTCTGTTTCTCAGAGGTTATTCTGTTGTTGGAGCCACAGCTAGGCAGCAGAACACTACAGTGACACATGCCAAATAAACCCTTGGTTAGCAATCTGAGGATGTGGGCATCGTGCCTTTGCCAGCCTCCACGCTGTAGGGGTCTGTGCCAACCTTTTATAAATGCCCTATTTGGCAACAGCTATGTTAAGCTCTGCCCTGCCGAGGCAGCAGTGTCTCTCTCAAGGTTCCAGTTTTAGTCTCTTCTCCTCTAAACGTGACAATGTTCCAAATCCTACATGTTCCAAATTCTAGAAGCCGGTTTGCATTCCAAATGTTATGGTCATATTTCAAGGAACCCATTGATAATGTTCTGCCACCTCATCTGGTAATAGTGACAGACCCAATGTCATATGTGAGCTAAGCTTGCTTTGTCAAACATTATAGTCATCATACAGTGCCTTCGGGGAAAGTATTCAGGTTGGAGGAATTGTCCGTAGAGCTCAGAGACAGGATTGTGTCGAGGCACAGATCTAGGGAAGGGTACCCAAAACATTTCTGCAGCATTGAAGGTCCCCAAGAACACAGTGGCCTCCATCATTCTTAAATTGAAGAAGTTTGGAACCACCAAGACTATTCCTAGAGCTAGCCGCCCGGGCCAAACTGAGCAATCGGGGGAGAAGGGCCTTGGCCAGGGAGGTGACCTAGAACTCGATGGTCACTCTGACAGAGCTCTAGAGTTCCTCTGTGGAGATGGGAGAACCTTCCAAAAGGACAACCATCTCTGCAGCACTCCAACAATTAGGCCTTTATGGTAGAGTGGCCAGACGGAAGCCACTCCTCAGTAAAAAGCAGATGACAGCCCGCTTGAAATTTGCCAAAAGACACCTAAAGACTCTCAGACCATGAGAAACCTGATTCTCCGATCTAATGACACCAAGATTGACCTCTTTGGCCTGAATGCCAAGTATCACGTCTGAAGGAAACCTTGCACCATCCCTACGGTAAAGCAAGGTGGTGGCAGCATCATGCTGTGGAGACGTTTGTGAGCGGCAGGGACTGGGAGACTACTCCTGGTCGAGGCAAAGATGAACGGAGCAAAGTACAGAGAGATCCTTAATGAAAACCTGCTCCAGACTGTGATGAAGTTTCACCCTCCAACATGACAACAACCCTAAGCACACAGCCAAGACAATACAGGAGTGGCTTCGGGACAAGTCTCTTCATGTCCTTGAATGGCCCAGCCAGAGCCCGAACCCAATCATACATCTCTGAAGAGACAAGAAATTAGCTGTGCAACAACGCTCCCCATCCAACCTGACAGAGCTTGAGAAGATCTACAGAGAAGAATGGGAGAAACTCCCCAAATACAGGAGTGCCAAGCTTGTAGCATCATACCCAAGAAGACTCGAGGCTGTAATCGCTGCCAAAGGTGCTTCAACAAAATACTGAGTAAAGGGTCTGAATACTTGTGATATTTAAGTTTTTATATTTTAGAAATTAGCATTTAAAAAAAATAAAAATCTGGTTTTGCTTTGTCATGATGGGGTATTGTATGTAGAATGATAAGGGAAAAAAACTATTTTATCAATTTTAGTATAAGGCTGTAACGTAACAAAATGTGGAAAAAGTCAAGTGATCTGAGTACTTTCCGAAGGCACTGTACAGTATAGACATTTTTGTTGGTTATCCTTAGTGGAAGACTCAATGGACAGAGAGCAGCTTTTGCTTTGTAGTGTCTACTCTCTAATTTCTAGGTATTCAGATAGGAGGCGTGGCCAGTCAATCAGCTATCAGTCAGCGATAGGCCAACAAAGGAGCACTTTCAGCTCAGTTTCCCTTTTTTCAGCATTTCAATGCAAATATCTCAAATCCTACACCGTTCATTACACACGCACAAACACGCACGCACGCACACACACACAGCCTTCCCATTCAGGCTCAGATAATAGTTATCCTTCTAAAGCCTCTGTGCTCCTTTATTTGCTGTTCCCCCCACAGGGACGTCACAAAGCCGGGACTAAGTTTTGTTTTCACAGTTGACTGGTGGTTGGTGGCGGACGGTGTGTTTGTGTGTGTGGTGGGAGGGGGTTGTGGTGGTGCAGGAACAGGGAACCCCCAGCATGGGTGCAAGGGGTCATTCCTGAAGTGTGGCGTCGACCCCACACAGCGGCATGTCCTGTCACACTGTCACAGCTGCACCTCTCCCATGGTAGAGGAGCCACCACGACTACGGCCCCCAGAGGGTGTGGAAGGATGCCTGGTCTGACGCCTGGTTTTTACCTCCCTCCCTCTCCAGCATTCGAACAGCATTTAAAGCATTGCAGGCATTCTGTATGTTGACAATGTCCCTGCCTCAGTTTATTCCCAATTTCTCCTCCTCCGTGTCTGTAACTGCATACGTGCATGTATTTCCTCTCTCTCTCAGTCTCTCTCAGTCTCTCTCTCTCGCTCACTCATCCTTCTCTGTCTCCTGGACATACACTACCGTTCAAAAGTTTGGGTTCACTTAGAAATGTCCTTGTTTTTGAAAGGAAATCTTTTTTTTTTGCCCATTAAAATAACATCAAATTGATCAGAAATACAGTGTAGACATTGTTCATGTTGTAAATGACTATTGTAGCTGGAGACTGATGATTGTTTATGGAATATCTACATAGGCGTACAGAGGCCCATTATCAGCAACCATCACTCCTGTGTTCCAATGGCACGTTGTGTTAGCTAATCCAAGTTGTTAACCCACTCCTCTTTCTATTCTGGTTAGAACCAGTTTGCGCTGTTCTGTGAAGGGAGTAGTACACAACGTTGTACGAGATCTTCAGTTTCTTGGCAATTTCTCGCATGGAATAGTCTTCATTTCTCAGAACAAGAATAGACTGACGAGTTTCAGAAGAAAGGCATTTGTTTCTGGCCATTTTGAGCCTGTAATCAAACCCACAATTGCTGATGCTCCAGATACTCAACTTGTCTAAAGAAGGCCAATTGTATTGCTTCTTTAATCAGAACAACTGTTTTCAGCTGTGCTAACATAATTGCAAAAGGGGTTTCTAATGATCAATGAGCCTTTTAAAATGATAAACTTGGATTAGCTAACACAACGTGCCATTGGAACACAGGAGTGATGGTTGCTGATAATGGGCCTCTGTACGCCTATGTAGATATTCCATAAAAAATCTGCCGTTTCCAGCTACAATAGTCATTTACAACATTAGCAATGTCTACACTGTATTTCTGATCAATTTGACGTGATTTTCCTTCAAAAACAAGGACATTTCTAAGTGACCCCAAACATGTGAACGGTCGTGTATCTCTGATCAAACTGTAGCTACTGCTGTTAATACATTCACAGTATTTAGAATCTCCCTTCATTTGTGCCCTCTGTTGTGGCGCCCTGGTTCACTCTCCAAACAACACAAACACTGTCAACCACGTTAGAGACTCCGAGGCACAAAGACACATCTGTAAACAATAGGCTATAACGTGGAGACAGAGGCAATGATCCTATTTTTATTGAGTGTCTCCTCACTGTCACACAGTAGCTGTCACTCAGGCAGTTCAGGGAACCATAATAGTGATGCAGTGCAGTAGAAATGTATTAGTAGTCCTGCAGGACAGAGCATTTTGAATGATGATTTGTACACTCAAGTACTCAAATCCTACGATGAATATCAACCACTATCAAAGCCCAAACTTCTAAATAGACCCGTTGTATTTTCTTTGGGCGGCAACTAGCGGTCCGATTCCTAATCTCAGTCTGTCGTTCAGATTGTATTGCAGTGTGGAGGGCTGTTCAGAACCTGACAGCTCAGTTATTCAATCTGCACCGTGCTAATACTCTCTAACTTGGCATCACATCTCTCATACTGGCCGGTCATCCCCTCAATGGACAGGTCTTTCTTCTATACTCCTTTTTCCTACCATTGATTACAGACCTGGCGCCTCCATCCGTTTGACTCAACGTTCTCCTCTCTGTGTACCATATAGAACCCTTGCAGTCTGATGAGCCAAACAAAATAGATGATGCTTGCAGTCTCTGTTGTTCTTTTATTTATGTTCTTCTTTCTGTACTTGACACTCCTCTGTGCTGCCCATCGGTCCTTCTCTAAACTTTATTTTGGCCCTGCTGAGTCCCCTTCTGATGACAGCATGCTCAGTGTGATTGCCAAGGACCAACTGTGACTGTTTTGTCACCAGAGGTACAAGCTGCACGGTGTGTGTGTGTGTGTGTGTGTGTGTGCAACCAGAGGAATGAGCACGGTGTGCTCTATGACCTACTAAGAAGCAGTTCTCAGTGTGAGGACAATGATTAGTTCCTACCACTACAGAGACGATTCTCTCCATTCTCTCTTTCTCTCTTCTAATCCCTGTTGAAAGACTGTCTGGAGCACTTCTCTGTCCTTGTGAGGAGGACAGCATGTTTTGTGAGCCCTCTTAACCTTGCTGCCGTGCTCTGTGCTTTGTTTAGACCAGGGGTATCCTTCCTTTTCTCTCTCTCGCTCTCCCTCTCTCACGCTGTGAGAGAAATGGAATGTTTAGAGAGGTGTGTGTGTACGTATGCATGCTTGTCTGTGTTCCAACCTGTTCAACTGCAGTTTTCATACAATATATTCAGGGATTTTTAAGAATGTCCTATTAGCATTGTTGTGAAAGCCTGTCAGGCATTGTGTGTGTGTGTGTGTAGGATCTTAATTTGATGAGAATTTACAACATTTGCAACATTTGATGAGCAAATGCAAACTTCTATTGTGGAGTTAATTCAAGGTTAAAAAAAACTTCTGAAGTTTGCAATTTCCACTTAGAAATTTCCGACTTGATTTGCCCTAACATAAAATGTATCAACCCCTACAAAAAATATTAATGAATTCTAATCTACATAATAATTCACAATTCCTGCAGGATTATGTTAATGCTGTATTAAACTATCTCAAATTAAGATCCTACATCTGTAGCCTATTTTCACATTAGGAGCTGAGAGGATTCCATCTCTGACTGTATACAGAATACCAGCAGCCTCATACTAATATCTGCCTACTTAGTATCTGGTGATAAAAGCTGCTGGTGTGTTGGAGGGTGATAACCTCTTCTAGGTGTGAGTTATTAGATGCTGGTGTGTTGGAGGGTGATAACCTCTTCTAGGTGTGAGTTATTAGATGCTGGTGTGTTGGAGGGTGATAACCTCTTCTAGGTGTGAGTTATTAGATGCTGGTGTGTTGGAGGGTGATAAACTCCTCTAGGTGTGAGTTATTAGATGCTGGTGTGTTGGAGGGTGGTATTCTCTTCTAGGTGTGAGTTATTAGATGCTGGTGTGTTGGAGGGTGATAAACTCCTCTAGGTGTGAGTTATTAGATGCTGGTGTGTTGGAGGGTGATAACCTCTTCTAGGTGTGAGTTATTAGATGCTGGTGTGTTGGAGGGTGATAAACTCCTCTAGGTGTGAGTTATTAGATGCTGGTGTGTTGGAGGATGATAAACTCTTCTAGGTGTGAGTTATTAGATGCTGGTGTGTTGGAGGGTGATAAACTCTTCTAGGTGTGAGTTATTAGATGCTGGTGTGTTGGAGGGTGATAACCTCTTCTAGGTGTGAGTTATTAGATGCTGGTGTGTTGGAGGGTGATAACCTCTTCTAGGTGTGAGTTATTAGATGCTGGTGTGTTGGAGGGTGATACACTCCTCTAGGTGTGAGTTATTAGATGCTGGTGTGTTAGAGGGTGATAAACTCCTCTAGGTGTGAGTTATTAGATGCTGGTGTGTTGGAGGGTGATAACCTCTTCTAGGTGTGAGTTATTAGATGCTGGTGTGTTAGAGGGTGATAAACTCCTCTAGGTGTGAGTTATTAGCTGCTGAGATTGAGAATACTAACCAAGAGATGACATTATTGATAATAACATTGCATTCCTATTTTAAACCGATGAAGTATTTGATGTGGGTATACATGTATGCAAGTCTGAGCCTTCAGAAAGTATTCATACCCCTTGGTTTATTCCACGTTTTACTGTGTTACAGCCTGAATTCAAAATGGATTAAATCGATTTATTTTCTCTCACACATTTACACACACACTACCCCAGAATGACAGTGAACACATGTTTTTCAACTTGTTTGCAAATTTATTGAAGGTGAAATGCAGAAATATCTGATACTAATTTGCATAAGTATACATGTTAGAATCACCTTTGGCAACAATTACACCTGTGAGCCTTTCCGGGTGCGTCTATGAGCTTTGCACACTTTTATTCTTTAAATTCTGCAAGCTCTGTCAAGTTGGTTGTTGATAATTGCTAGACAGCCATTTTCAAGCCTTGCCATAGATTTACAAGTTTATTTAAGTCAAAACTGTAACTAAACCACTCAGGAACATTGAATGTTATCTTGGTAAGCAACTCCGGTGTATATTTGGCCTTGTGTTTCAGGCTATTGTCCTGCTGAGCTGAAAGGGGAATTTGTCTAACAGTGTCTGTTGGAAAGCAGACTAAACCAGGTTTTCCTCTAGTATTTTGCCTGTGCTTAGCGCTATTCTGTTTATTTTTATGCTAAAAAACTACTTAGTCCTTACCGATGACAAGTATACCCATAACATGATGCAGCCATCATCATGCTTGAACATATGAAGAGTGGTACTCAATGATGTGTTGGATTTGCCCCAAACATAACACTTACAGTTTTTGGCAACATTGGAAAACCTCTCTGGTCGCTGTGGTTGAATCTGTGTTTGAAATTCACTGCTCGACTAGGGGACCTTACAGATAACTGTAATTGTAATGAGGTACAGAGATGAGTTAGCCATAAAAAATCATGTTAAACACATTGAGTGACTGTCAGCGGTGGGTGTAGCTGGTGAATAGAAGTCAGGCACAGGAGAGCTGAGATGAGTGAACGAAGCACTTTACTAAAGCAAATAGTAAGACCAGAACGCAACAGCGTCACCAAAACCAAATGCCCAAAACAAGTAAGGCAGCACAAAGTACCACAAACAAAGTACCAGTTGCCACAAAACACAGGTATACATAAAACTTGGTGCTAACCAGCCAGAAGCATGCCAACCTCGCCAATAAACAATACCCCACACAGACATGGAGGGAACAGAGGGCTAAATACACATAGTAATTATGAGGAGACATAAACCAGGTGTGCACGAAAACAAGACAAAACAAATGGAAAATGAAAGGTGGAGCGGCGATGGCTAGAAGTGTAACGGCTTTCTTCCGTCGAAGGAGAGGAGGACCAAAATGCAGCGTGGTTAGAGTTTATGTTTTTTAATAAGAAAACTAAACATGAACACAAATACAAAATAACAAATGTGGCAAAACCGAAACAGTCCTCTCTGGACCAGAGAACACAAAGACAGGAAACAACCACCCATAAAACCCAACACAAAATAGGCTACCTAAATATGGTTCCCAATCAGAGGCAATGACTAACACCTGCCTCTGATTGAGAACCATATCAGGCCAAACATAGAAATAGACAAACTAGACACACAACATAGAATGCCCACCCAGCTCACATCCTGACCAACACTAAAACAAGGAAAACACACAAGAACTATGATCAGAACGTGGCAAGAAGACCGGTGACGTCGACCGCCGCCCGAACAAGGAGAGGGACCGACTTTGGCGGAAGTCGTGACAGTGACTCCATGCAACTTATTATGTGCCTTGTTAAGCATATTTTTACTCCTGAACTTATTCTGGATTGTCATAACAAAGGGGTTGAATACTTATTGACTCAAGACATTTCAGCTTTTGATTTTTAATTAATTTGGAAAAATGTGGGTATTGTGTGTATTCCAGTGACACAAAAACTTTAATTTTTTGAATTTAATTCAAATTTAACTTCAGGCTGTAACACAACAACATGTGTAAAAAGTAAAGGATTGTGATTAATTTCTGAAGACACTGTACATTACCATACAGGGAGTGAGCTGGACAGCAATTGGATAGTTCTCAAGTTGGTACTTCCCTCCTTCCTCTGCACACTCCAGATTAGGTGTTCTACTGCTGCCTGGCAACCAACTGGACACAGCCCAACTGCACTTTATGTGTGTGTGTTTGTGCACGTGTGAGCAAGCCTGTGTGGCAGGCCTTTGTGTGGGAGTGTCCCTGACATTTACTGTGAGCATGTGCGTCTATGACAGCATGTTGTTGAATGAATGTAAGTTCTCTCTCTCTCTCTCTCTGTGTGTGTGTGGGAGTGTGTATATTTGGCAGGCTGAAGTAGCGGGCTGCTTTTTAAGTAATGAATGCAAGTGTGTGTGTGTTTGTGTGTCTCCCAGTTATTCCAAAGTCAACTCCAGTCTTGTTAGGAAATTCCACTCCACATTATTGGGTTGGCTTGGCAACAGAATGGCTCCATTCCCAGAATAGATCCCTGGGGATTTAAAAAAAATCTCAATGATCAGTCATCAATTAAGTTCATTAAGACTGACACTTTTACCATTACACGCCTGGGTCAAAAAAAGAGAAACAAAATGTACTATACAAAAAAGTCTCTATGTCTATTTATACATTAAACTTAATGACACAGACTGAGAAAAAAATATGAATGGCTCAACAAGGCCTCTGGGTGAACTTTGTTAAATCACTTACTCTTTGGAAGGAACTGCAGAATTTTATTGGCCAGCGATGTTGCACTCAGATTGGTGTGGGTTTTAAGCTCATAAAAAAGCCCAAAGAATTTCGATTTCATTCCATAATGATGAATTTTGGGTATCATTTACAGTTCAGTCTAGTGTATGTGGTTGGAATGATGCAGATTTGGATCCCGGTCAGGGGTTGTAACAGTAGTTAGTGGACGCCAGAACAGAGCATTCTCCAGCAATGTGCTTCTTCTATATACTCTCCCAGCAAAGGCCTGTAATGCTGAGGCAATACTGAGTGCAGGTCCTCTTGCTGTCAATTGCCTGACTAAATAAAAAATGACCTCATATCATTCCTTCCAACATATGTTTTGAAAATCTTCCTTGTTATAGCATTATGTTTATCCCATCGACTTAATGTTTACTCCACGTTTTTGAAATAATGTTGTTCCTTGACGCATTGTTTGTCTGTTGTTTTATCAGAGAGGCCTCCAATCAATACTTGACATCAAAAGAATAAGTAGCCACTGTCTTTATTCCCCTGGCATGTGTCCAGGTCTGTAGCCGTGGTGATGGTGGAGGGACCCAGGCCACCAGGCTGGGGGTGATGCATCATGGTGGGGTACAGAGTAAACACTCCTAAATCACCATCATGGGACAGATGTGACTGTGTAAGGAGCCCAATCTAAGTCGTCTTCATAACGCCTTCATAACACTTCATAATGTCTTTATAGCACCTGATTCAACCGGTGTTATTTTGAGTGGTTGATGACTTGAGATTATAAAGCCCAGAGGATGGTTGTAGTAGTTCCACCCGAAGCAGAGTGTCCGCCTCCGTCTCATGAGAGTTGAGTGGGTATTGAGTGAATCTTTTCATGTTCGAATGGGGCAACACATAAATAGATGACTTTATGAAGACGCTGTATGTATTATGACTACCAACAAACACCTTATAATATATCTGTTTTTATTCTGCTATAGTATATTTAGCTCACAATAAGCCAAACTAAACGTAAATATCCTTCTACCTTATAAATCATTCATAATGCAACAAATGAATATGGCGTTTTGTGGAATCCATGTAAGACAAAGGCACTGGAGCTATATTTTCCTGGACTGTTGTTGACTATACTATCTATTAAGTCTATAAAGAAGTGTGCAGACAAAATATATTTAAACCCATGTGTAACAGACTACAATAGCAGTAAATGGGGGACGATGGAAAACAGGAAAGCGGGGGTAAAAGAATAGACCCCCCCCTTATGATGAACACCAAGTTTATGCTAAAGAGAAAAAGGAGAGAGATCCCAACCCCCTTCTTTCCTCTGTCTGCCTCTCTCTATATTCTAGCAGCACACAGCAACACTCCTCCCTCCCTAGCCAATATAGTCAGGCAGGCTGTTGACCCCCACACCTCCTTCCCTCCCTCCCTCCTTTTACAACCTGTCTGTCCTTCCTCCCTTAATGCACATTTCAGGAAAAAAATAATAAACAACATTTCAACTAAGGGGATCCCTTTCCCATGCTAGTCAGTTGTATAGGCCTGGCTGCTGTAGCTCATCGCCAGAAAGCCCTGCATTGTAGAGGAGAAAAGGGTTGTGCTGAGCTGTGTGCTGTGCCTGCGCTGCCCATCCCCCATGTGCTGATAGCAAAGTTCTGCTGCTTTTGCAAGCAGAGAGAGGCTGCTGCTAGGAGAGAACACGAGGCAGGCAGGCGGAGAGAATGGGGAGAGGGGGTGGAGAGAGAGAAAGAGAGAGAGAGAGAGAGAGAGAGAGAGACAGAGACAGAGACAGAAAGCAGAGTGGTGAAGAAGAGTGTGGCTGTTCTCATTTGATTATTTACATTATGCTTTCTCAAAATCTCCTCTTGATTGATCCATTAGGCTATTCTAACGAAACTAGCCACAGATTTGAATGGTTAATTTTGCTTGAGATATACCATTCTATGTAGGATTTTACAGTGGCCTACAGTTTTTCTCTCTCTCTCACTCTGCATTTCTCTTTTTTTAATCTTCACTTCCTGCTCTGTGACTGGCTCAGTCCATCCCCCATCCTTCTTCCTTTTCTATCCCTCTCTCTCTCTCTCTCTCTCTCTCTCTCTCTCTCTCTCTCTCTCTCAACACACACACTATAATTTCATGCTTTCCTCTCTACAGATCAAGTCCTCTGCTTCTGCTAGTTCTCTCATTCTCTCCTGGCACATGGAAGGAGTCACTCACAAGCTTAATACTCTGTTACTGTATGATAAGACGCTGTTATAAACATATACTTCTACTGTCTTTAGAATTATACAACGGATCCCAGTAATATCTGTATGTGTGTGTCTACTCTGTATAAAGTGAAAAACAAAATGCATTATAACTATGCAGATTTGTAATAAAGTTCTTATTTTCATAATCGCAGAATGAAGATTTGAGGCAAATATATCGCCTCCAATGAAAATAACTAATGATTTAAAGATGCTGTTGAATTATGTTACATTTCCAAGTCACATTATTTATCATGTTCTGCTAGAGTCTCTAGTTCTATAACCCCTCCAAATGAATGTAAACCAAATACATCCTTTATCCATCCCTGCTTGTCTTATCCCAGTCGCATCCCACCAACTGGTGAACTCCGCTCCGTGTTTTGCGTTCGTCTGAACGCTTCAGTAAAATGGCTGTGTCTCTCGGAGCCTCGTGCTGGTTTGGTCGGTATCTTGCTGATACTCTCGTTCTGTAACAGAAAGCCTACCCACATTTTCTGTCGGGTAATTTAATTCCCTGGATTCTTATTTATATACTTCCAGTAACTTTCCGGTCGAATCGGAGACGGGAGTGGATGCCGGATTCGGTCCGGAGGTAGGGGGAATGATCCGGGACACGGGTACATTGTTATAAATAATTGTATTTATGTTCAATGCTATTCAGAGAGCTCGATTGTGAGTGACTCGCTGTGAGAGAGGCACATAGGGATATCATGGCCGCGCAGGTCGCTAGCGTCGCCACTCTCAACACTAGCCCGCCATCCGAACTTAAAAAGCCGGATCGGGACCCACTGGAGGAGTCGGTACCGGGAGAGAAACAACATGAAAATAAGGAACCTGGATCTGACAACGGATCTCCGGGCCAGAAGGATCTGCAGGACGGGGCCGATGCTGGAAATGTAGGGGGAGGAGGGGAGCCTGACATGAAGAACGGGAACTCGTCCCGAGTGAATAATAATAACAACCAGAATGATACGGGGGGACCGGAGGGGAATAACCACCCCGGGATGGGCCACCACCAGGGCTCATTCCCTCCACCTCCTTACGGGTACAACCAGCACTACAGCCGGGGCCCTTTTCATCAACATGGCGGACAACAAAGCCCTGGCATGGCAGCTGCAGCGGGGCCGGCAGTGCAGTCAGGCAACATGATGGACCCATACCCGCCCAACTCACAAGACCACGGCTTCCCCAACCATTTTAACAACTACAGCCCCTTCCCGAACCGGACTTCTTATCAGGGCCAAGGATACGCCATGAATTCCCCGCGTAATAGCCAACCCCCGGCGGCTGGGGGGCAGCAGGGCAAGCAACAGCCAGCAGGCGGAACTACAGCCATGCCTGCCTCGTACAATAATCAGAGGTATAACATGGGAAACGCACAGCCCACGTCTACCCCGACATTAAATCAGCTCCTAACGTCTCCCAGCTCTACGAGGAGCTACCAGAATTACCCACAAGGAGAGTATAGTAACCAGGAAGGGGCTGGCAAGGGAGCAGCAGATATTGCCAGCAGTCAGTATGGTGGGGGTCATCCGGGTTGGCAACAAAGGAGCCACCAGCCGCCTCCTATGAGCCCAGGGAACACGGGACAACCTCTGAACAGAAACCAGGTAAACTTTCCCTCAGTACTGATGCACTTTGAGCAAGTTACACACAGCTCTGTGTTGTGGTGGACCAGCCGTTGCCAATGTAGCGAACCGTATCTAGCTCTCTAAAATGGCTGCCTCCCTGTTTTCTCCCTTCACCACCTCCTATAAGAGCATTTAAACAGAGAAACAAGCCATGTCTGTGCTAAAATATCAAACTCTCCGAGCTAGGAAAGATTTAGCCAGGTTCGGGGACACGAGTTTTCTTTCTTTGCTTACTAGAACTTGTACTTCCTCAGCTTGGCAGTTATTTCCCCAGCTAGCTATGTCGCTAAAGAATCCCTGCTAAAAATGTATTTATACACGTTATATTTTGCCCCTGTATCCCCGAGTTGTACCGCCAGTAGACACAGCCGTGATTTGAGTGAAATCCGTTTTGTTTGAGATTTGAATTATGGAGGTAAAATCCTGCTGTCAAAGCTAGGAGACAGTTGGTCTTAGGTCGACATGCTGGCTGACATCTGATTGGCTCCCCATTCCCTGCTCCTGGTCATTTATAATTGCATTATAACGCTGCAGAAATCAGCCACATCAGCTCTGGGAATGTCAACATGACATTACTAATGTTACTCACCTGCTTTAGCCTGTTTTAACGGAGTATGTTGCATGACATTTAGCCTGAATGAAATGCAAACAAAATATTGATTTGTATTGTGGTCAGCATGCAGCAGCCTACATTTTATTTTTGTGTCCATGCATGCGAAATAAAACAACACTGCAAAATATACTTTCTGGATGGTTTCATTGAACACATGATGTTGTGTAAGTCCCTCTAGTAATTTGCATGATAACTGTATTGCCTGGCACTGAAATAATACATTAGTTGTATTTGTTTAGTGTAAATCTAGGTAAAATCTCAGCCGTAGACTACATGCAAAAATACTGTGTTTATACTTCGACATGCATGTACAGCTCCACAGACAGATTGGAGATGTGGCAGAGCTCTAGTGCTGACTCTGGAACAGCAGAGGGAGTAGGTGTGACTGTTTCCCCAATGCTAGAATAGTGTTCATAGCTGATCTAGGATCAGCACTAAGAGGAGAGACTGGAGTTCTGTTGGAGAATCTGACTGGTGTTGTGTGAGGATCTGAGTGGCTGGAGAAGTTGTAGTGTTTACACGCAGCCAAGGTGTTAGCCAAGTTACTATGATTACTTTCACGTGATGCTACACTGTGTAACCATGTCAACAGACTTCCTGTTTTAGAATGTTATCAACCACATGTAGGCTAGGTGAGAGTTAACCTGAACATTGAATAGCCAGGCCTATTTGACATTTCTAACTTCTTTTTGAAGTTTAGATGGAATTTGTTGATTTCCGTTTCTTGGCAATTATGTCATTTGCACGTGTTGTTCACATGATATTCAAGGTTAGGGTTTAATGGGTTTAAAAAAATAAGCATTTTAAACAAGTTATTGGTTAGCTCAGTGGTTTCCAACCGTGTTCGGTTACTGTATCACCAATTTAATTTTGCTCTGCCCGCTGTACCCCAGAAGTACCCCCTCGTGCATTTTAGCAGTAGGCCCATGGTCTCGTGAACCTTCTCGAGTACCCTCTGTGGATAGGCTAAGTACCCCCAGGGGTCCAGGTACCACTGGTTGGGAACCACTGAATTCGTTGACGATAGCTGCTACATTTTTCAGCAGTCTGTGTGGACTGTTCTTTCCTCGGTTTTATTCCTCTCCCGAAGAGACACTGGGAACACCTGTCTCAAAGACACTTTCATTCCTTCTCCCAGGTGTTTGTGGACTCCTGTTCATTCTCCTGTAGGCCAAGCTGTGTAGTGGACAATTTAAAAACCCGGGACTGCAATTTGTGATGCATTCAGTCACCGCTCTGCATGTGGAGCTGCTGGAGAGTTGAAGAAACAGAGTATTACACTGTTTCCAGTGCCATTCTTCTCTGAGAGCCTTGTGTTAAATCCTGTTATGTTGTTAAAATCCATTGTGTGATCGACGTGTGTTATTCTTGAATTGTGCTGTTCACATACTCGTGCTCGCACAGTTGCTACATCGGAATATAAATGCCATTGCCTCTCCTCAGCCTTCTCATTCGTAAGCTGTGCCTGCCTAGGCTACAATATCAATGTTACTGACAATGTGTTTCAGTTTCTGTATTTGGAGTTGATGTATCTGTACAGATCTATGGACAGAGGTCATCGCTGTCTATTTCCCTAAACGATGCCCAGGTTGTTAGGGGTCTGGTGCTGAGACTCTGGGGCTTAGAGTGAATGGAAAAGAGTTTTGCTTGCTCTTTTGGGGTCTTGTCCCGATTTACGGCAGGGCACTTTGTGACAAATGTTGCTTTTAAAAGGGCAAATTGATTGCTGAAGAAACCCATTTGCTTGATGAAGGTCGGTTGGAGGGGCTCATTTTCCTTGAGGCAAATATGAAGGTGAGAGCTGTCTGGCCTAATGCCTGTCTAATTGACCACAGACAGACAGACCTAGGCCTTTTCTGTGAGAGAACAACACACACCAGGCTAAAATCACATCTGGTTGGTGTCCAATACAGTTTGTGGCCATTTTATTTTTGTGACAACACAAACCCTGGATAATTTGAAGCTACCAACATGGACATATGGTAGTTGGCCACACATTCAGCTCGACCAAGGTTGCGTTCGTGTGTCTGTCTGTGGTACTGGAGTTTGACCGAGGGGACCTTGATGTGCTGGACCAAAGTCTAGGTGACGTCTCCAGTTTGACCGGACTAAAACTAGTCTGCCCATACTGACAGGTGATGGCTTTACCAGTTTCTGGAATCTTCTAGGTAAATATTGATAGGAACATGATTACTGATTTTTAAGGTGAAATGTTGTCAGTCTCTCAGCAACCAAGATGTACTGTTTGGAGGTACTTGACCAGGGTTGAGAAACACTTCTATAGCCAGTGGTGGTGGTGGTGGGGACTGTGAGGTGTGCTCTACTATATCGTGGCTGTGCACTCAAGGATTATATCCTGTCTGTCTGCAGTGCTGAGTAATGATTATCCACACGCCAAACGGCCAGGACCGAGTGCTGCCTCGTTTGTGTGTGTGCCCTGTGTGACGGGCTAATCCTGTGTGTGAGAGGGGGAGAAAGAGTGTGGGTGATCCCCAGGGGAGGGGCAATGTTTTTGTGAATGATCTTTGGCTGCCTGTGACAGCTGTGTGTGTGTGTGTGTGTTCCCGCGTGGCGGATGCCCCGGGAGGATCTTCTCTCTGTGACCGGCTCAGTGCTCCACGTGCCACCAGTCATCCGTCTCTCCTCGTCAGTCAGACAGACCAGACAAGTGGTTTCCCGCCCTGAGAGAACAGTCTTGGAGGTGGTGCATACGGACTACAATTCCTCTCGCTCATCTTTTGTCCCCCTCTTACCCTACAGTATTCTCTCATTCCACACGTGGTCCACCACTTTTTCCTGCCCTAATCAGGCCACTCTTACCCCCCCACCCCACCCTCAAATCATTCTCTCCTTCTTGTACTTGAACCAGCCACTGCCCTGAGAGCAGTGTTATGGGATTGGGGCCATGCTAGTGGTCTACCACTAAGTGAAGCCTACAAGATGGACTGGAGGTCCATGTGCAGCTTAAAAACAAAGGCTAGCATTTATTTAGGACTACACACATTTACAAAATAAAATTAAAAAATAAGTGCAAACCCATTCAAATCTGTCATTCTTCTCGTCTCTCCATGTTTGGGCAAAATGTCAAACTTGGGCTGTTGCTTGACTCCAAGCTTGGAGTGTAAGGGTAATTCATTTATTTTGACATTTAGGTGGTTTATCTTTAAAAAGCACTAGATTAGCACAGTTATATGCTAGCGTGGCTGCAGACTTCATTTACGTGACGTATGATGTGTGTTTTATCGAGACGCAGGTTAACCTTTAAATGTGTGACTGCAGAGTGGAGAATGGCGGTTCAGCTGTTGATTCTGTGGGGTAGGTACATTTTGTTACTGTACCTCACAGCTTTTCATACACAGCTCTGCTCAGGCTAGCTCTCTGTGCTAAAATGCCATTGGCTTCATGAGGGATGGGAAAGCGGACGTTGCAGAGTCTCCTTGCAATGCATTTTGGGGAATAACATCATTGATGAGGTTTGAGCAAACCCAAATTTATATTTCACAAGTTAAAGTGAAATGGCACAGTTACTGACTCTCATTTGTTTCTACTGCTCTGAAACCTGTTTAGTATTGTTTCTCCTTGGGCGTCCGGCTCCACCGCCATGTAGACCAGGTGTAAGGGTGGCAAACTGCAGCGTTGATATCTCCCGCCATGCATCAACCTCTCCACGACCCCACAATTTGCATGTCTCAGGCCTAACCGTTGCTTAGCAAAATGTGTGTGTGTGGCTGTTGTTGCTTCGTTCCATTGCAGTGCTGGATGTGCAAATTCACCAGTCCAACGGTTCTACACCCCCTCTGAGGCGTGCTTACCTATAACGGCGACCAACTACCGCTACTTGAGTCAGTTGACTAGGGGGAATGGCGTCAGTCAGATGTTGTCTGACTGTGTGGGTTAGGTGTGTGACCCAGACATACAGTGGGGCAAAAAAGTATTTAGTCAGCCACGAATTGTGCAAGTTCTCCCACTTAAAAAGATGAGGCCTGTAATTTTCATCATAGGTACACTTCAACTATGACAGAACAAAATGAGAAGAAAAATCCAGAAAATCTCATTGTAGGATTTTTAATGAATTTATTTGCAAATGATGGTGGAAAATAAGTATTTGGTCACCGACAAACAAGCAAGATTTCTGGCTCTCACAGACCTGTCACTTCTTCTTTAAGAGGCTCCCCTGTCCTCCACTCGTTACCTGTATCAATTGCACCTGTTTGAACTTGTTATCAGTATAAAAGACACCTGTCCACAACCTCAAACAGTCACACTCCAAACTCCACTATGGCCAAGACCAAAGAGCTGTCAAAGGACACCACAAACAAAATTGTTGACCTGCACCAGGCTGGGAAGACTGAATATGCAATAGGTAAGCAGCTTGGTTTGAAGAAATCAACTGTGGGAGCAATTATTAGGAAATGGAAGACATACAAGACCACTGATAATCTCCCTCGATCTGGGGCTCCACGCAATGATCTCACCCCGTGGGGTCAAAATAATTACAAGAACGGTGAGCAAAAATCCCAGAACCACACAGGGGGACCTAGTGAATGACCTGCAGAGTGCTGGGACCAAAGTAACAAAGCCTACCATCAGTAACACACTACGCCGCCAGGGACTCAAATCCTGCAGTGCCAGACGTGTCCCCCTGCTTAAGGCAGTACATGTCCAGGCCCGTCTGAAGTTTGCTAGAGAGCATTTGGATGATCCAGAAAAAGATTGGTAGAATGTCATATGGTCAGATGAAACCAAAATATACATTTTTGGTAAAAACTCAACTTGTCGTGTTTGGAGGACAAAGAATACTGAGTTGCATCCAAAGAACACCATACCTACTGTATAGCATATGGGTGGAAACATCATGCTTTGGGGCTGTTTTTCTGCAAAGGGACCAGGACGACTCATCCGTGTAAAGGAAAGAATGAATGGGGCCATGCATCGTGAGATTATGAGTGAAAACCTCCTTCCATCAGCAAGGGCATTGAAGATGAAACATTACATTACATTACATTTAAGTCATTTAGCAGACGCTCTTATCCAGAGCGACTTACAAATTGGTGAATTCACCTTATGACATCCAGTGGAACAGCCACTTTACAATAGTGCATCTAAATCATTTAAGGGGGGGTGAGAAGGATTACTTTATCCTATCCTAGGTATTCCTTGAAGAGGTGGGGTTTCAGGTGTCTCCGGAAGGTGGTGATTGACTCCGCTGTCCTGGCGTCGTGAGGGAGTTTGTTCCACCATTGGGGGGCCAGAGCAGCGAACAGTTTTGACTGGGCTGAGCGGGAACTGTACTTCCTCAGTGGTAGGGAGGCGAGCAGGCCAGAGGTGGATGAACGCAGTGCCCTTGTTTGGGTGTAGGGCCTGATCAGAGCCTGGAGGTACTGCGGTGCCGTTCCCCTCACAGCTCCGTAGGCGAGCACCATGGTCTTGTAGCGGATGCGAGCTTCAACTGGAAGCCAGTGGAGAGAGCGGAGGAGCGGGGTGACGTGAGAGAACTTGGGAAGGTTGAACACCAGACGGGCTGCGGCGTTCTGGATGAGTTGTAGGGGTTTAATGGCACAGGCAGGGAGCCCAGCCAACAGCGAGTTGCAGTAATCCCGACGGGAGATGACAAGTGCCTGGATAAGGACCTGCGCCGCTTCCTGTGTGAGGCAGGGTCGTACTCTGCGGATGTTGTAGAGCATGAACCTACAGGAACGGGCCACCGCCTTGATGTTAGTTGAGAACGACAGGGTGTTGTCCAGGATCACGCCAAGGTTCTTAGCGCTCTGGGAGGAGGACACAATGGAGTTGTCAACCGTGATGGCGAGATCATGGAACGGGCAGTCCTTCCCCGGGAGGAAGAGCAGCTCCGTCTTGCCGAGGTTCAGCTTGAGGTGGTGATCCGTCATCCATACTGATATGTCTGCCAGACATGCAGAGATGCGATTCGCCACCTGGTCATCAGAAGGGGGAAAGGAGAAGATTAATTGTGTGTCGTCTGCATAGCAATGATAGGAGAGACCATGTGAGGTTATGACAGAGCCAAGTGACTTGGTGTATAGCGAGAATAGGAGAGGGCCTAGAACAGAGCCCTGGGGGACACCAGTGGTGAGAGCGCGTGGCGCCGAGACAGATTCTCGCCACGCCACCTGGTAGGAGCGACCTGTCAGGTAGGACGCAATCCAAGCGTGGGCCGCGCCGGAGATGCCCAACTCGGAGAGGGTGGAGAGGAGGATCTGATGGTTCACAGTATCGAAGGCAGCCGATAGGTCTAGAAGGATGAGAGCAGAGGAGAGAGAGTTAGCTTTAGCAGTGCGGAGCGCCTCCGTGATACAGAGAAGAGCAGTCTCAGTTGAATGACTAGTCTTGAAACCTGACTGATTTGGATCAAGAAGGTCATTCTGAGAGAGATAGCGGGAGAGCTGGCCATGGACGGCACGTTCAAGAGTTTTGGAGAGAAAAGAAAGAAGGGATACTGGTCTGTAGTTGTTGACATCGGAGGGATCGAGTGTAGGTTTTTTCAGAAGGGGTGCAACTCTCGCTCTCTTGAAGACGGAAGGGACGTAGCCAGCGGTCAGGGATGAGTTGATGAGCGAGGTGAGGTAAGGGAGAAGGTCTCCGGAAATGGTCTGGAGAAGAGAGGAGGGGATAGGGTCAAGCGGGCAGGTTGTTGGGCGGCCGGCCGTCACAAGAAGCGAGATTTCATCTGGAGAGATAGGGGAGAAAGAGGTCAGAGCACAGGGTAGGGCAGTGTGAGCAGAACCAGCGGTGTCGTTTGACTTAGCAAACGATGATCGGATGTCGTCGACCTTCTTTTCAAAATGGTTGACGAAGTCATCTGCAGAGAGGGAGGAGGGGGGGGGGGAGGAGGATTCAGGAGGGAGGAGAAGGTGGCAAAGAGCTTCCTAGGGTTAGAGGCAGATGCTTGGAATTTAGAGTGGTAGAAAGTGGCTTTAGCAGCAGAGACAGAGGAGGAAAATGTAGAGAGGAGGGAGTGAAAGGATGCCAGGTCCGCAGGGAGGCGAGTTTTCCTCCATTTCCGCTCGGCTGCCCGGAGCCCTCTTCTGTGAGCTCGCAATGAGTCGTCGAGCCACGGAGCGGGAGGGGAGGACCGAGCCGGCCTGGAGGATAGGGGACATAGAGAGTCAAAGGATGCAGAAAGGGAAGAGAGGAGGGTTGAGGAGGCAGAATCAGGAGATAGGTTGGAGAAGGTATGAGCAGAGGGAAGAGATGATAGGATGGAAGAGGAGAGAGTAGCGGGGGAGAGAGAGCGAAGGTTTGGACGGCGCGATACCATCCGAGTAGGGGCAGTGTGGGAAGTGTTGGATGAGAGCGAGAGGGAAAAGGATACAAGGTAGTGGTCGGAGACTTGGAGGGGAGTTGCAATGAGATTAGTGGAAGAACAGCATCTAGTAAAGATGAGGTCGAGCGTATTGCCTGCCTTGTGAGTAGGGGGGGAAGGTGAGAGGGTGAAGTCAAAAGAGGAGAGGAGTGGAAAGGAGGAGGCAGAGAGGAATGAGTCAAAGGTAGACGTGGGGAGGTTAAAGTCGCCCAGGACTGTGAGAGGTGAGCCGTCCTCAGGAAAGGAGCTTATCAAGGCATCAAGCTCATTGATGAACTCTCCGAGGGAACCTGGAGGGCGATAAATGATAAGGATGTTAAGCTTGAAAGGGCTGGTAACTGTGACAGCATGGAATTCAAAGGAGGCGATAGACAGATGGGTAAGGGGAGAAAGAGAGAATGACCACTTGGGAGAGATGAGGATCCCGGTGCCACCACCCCGCTGACCAGAAGCTCTCGGGGTGTGCGAGAACACGTGGGCGGACGAAGAGAGAGCAGTAGGAGTAGCAGTGTTATCTGTGGTGATCCATGTTTCCGTCAGTGCCAAGAAGTCGAGGGACTGGAGGGAGGCATAGGCTGAGATGAACTCTGCCTTGTTGGCCGCAGATCGGCAGTTCCAGAGGCTACCGGAGACCTGGAACTCCACGTGGGTCGTGCGCGCTGGGACCACCAGATTAGGGTGGCCGCGGCCACGCGGTGTGGAGCGTTTGTATGGTCTGTGCAGAGAGGAGAGAACAGGGATAGATAGACACATAGTTGACCGGCTACAGAAGAGGCTACGCTAATGCAAAGGAGATTGGAATGACAAGTGGACTACACGTCTCGAATGTTCAGAAAGTTAAGCTTACGTAGCAAGAATCTTATTGACTAAAATGATTGAAATGATACAGTACTGCTGGAGTAGGCTGGCTGGCAGTGGCTGCGTTGTTGACTTTGTAGGCTAGCTGGCAGTGGCTGCGTTGTTGACACTACACTAATCAAGTCGTTCCGTCGAGTGTAATAGTTTCTACAGTGCTGCTATTCGGGGGCTAGCTGGCTAGCTAGCAGTGTTGATTACGTTACGTTAAAAGAACGACAATAGCTGGCTAGCTAACCTAGAAAATCGCTCTAGACTACACAATTGTCTTAGATACAAAGACGGCTATGTAGCTAGCTAGCTACGATCAAACAAATCAAACCGTTGTACTGTAATGAAGTGAAATGAAAATGTGATACTACCTGTGGAGCGAAGCGGAATGTTGACCGGGTTGTTGAAGTTCTATTCGGTAGACGTTGGCTAGCTGTTGGCTAGCTAGCTAGCAGTATCTCCTACGTTAAGGACGACAAATAGCTGGCTAGCTAACCTCGGTAAATTAAGATAATCACTCTAAGTCTACACACTCTAAACTACACAATTATCTTGGATACGAAGACAGCAAAGACAACTATGTAGCTAGCTAACACTACACTAATCGAGTCGTTCAGCTGGGTTTTTCAGCATGACAATGATCCCAAACACACTGCCCGGGCAACGAAGGAGTGGCTTCGTAAGAAGCATTTCAAGGTCCTGGAGTGGCCTAGCCAGTCTCCAGATCTCAACCCCATAGAAAATCTTTGGAGGGAGTTGAAAGTCTGTGTTGCCCAGCAACAGCCCCAAAACATCACTGCTCTAGAGGAGATCTGCATGGAGGAATGGGCCAAAATACCAGCAACAGTGTGTGAAAACCTTGTGAAGACTTACAGAAAATATTTGACCTCTGTCATTGCCAACAAAGGGTATATAACAAAGTATTGAGAAAAACTTTTGTTATTGACCAAATACTTATTTTCCACCATAATTTGCAAATAAATTAAATAAAATCCTACAATGTGATTTTCTGGATTTTTTTTCCTTCTCATTTTGTCTGTCATAGTTGAAGTGTACCTATGATGAAAATTACAGGCCTCTCATCTTTTTAAGTGGGAGAACTTGCACAATTGGTGGCTGACTAAATACTTTTTTGCCCCACTGTATCCTTAAGCACCCTCTGTTCCTGCCTGCCTGGCTTGGCCCCACTGGCTTGGTTCAGCTGGGTATTTCTGGCATGTAAATGGTAGCGAAGTGACTGAGTGACAAATCTATTATCGTGAACGGGACATCAAGGCCACTGAGGACATCACGTGACCTGTTGCTGTGGCGTCATGGGATTGTCTTATCTGTTTGGCTGATGCATAAAACAGACCCACTCTAATGGCTAAAATAGAAGCTAGCCTCATGGGCCACAAAGCCTATTTATCCATGACGGTACCTTTTTAAAACCAGAATAATTCTGCTGCAAATGTCTTACGTTCTGGGTTGGTGAAAACAACGTGGCTAATGAAATTTGAGCAAGGAAGGATATTGATGGTTGGCCAATCAAAGATCTGGAGTTATTGTAGGGTTGTACCCCATGGAGTCCAACCACCAGCAGCCCGGGCCTCTCTTCAGGATATGAGGGACCTGGCTAGAAGATGGGTATGGTGTGAGGGTGACCGATCAGTCTCCTGTCTCTGACCTGATATTATACTGCCTATAGAACAATACGAAGCCAGAAAAAAAGAATAATAGTAGAGAGAATTATTTATTTCAGCTTTTATTTCTTTCATTACATTCCCAGTGGGCCAGAAGTTTACATACTCACTTAGTATTTGGTAGCATTGCCTTTAAATTGTTTAACTTGGGTCAAACGTTTCATGTAGCCTTCCACAAGCTTCCCACAATAAGTTGGGTGAATGTTGTCCCATTCCTCCTGACAGAGCTGGTGTAACTGAGTCAGGTTTGCAGCTTGACCCCAAGTATGCTTGGGGTCATTGTCCATTTGGAAGACCCATTTGCGACCAAGCTTTGACTTCCTGACTGATGTCTTGAGATGTTGCTTCAATATATCCACATCATTTTCCTCCTCATGATGCCATTTATTTTGTGAAGTGCACCAGTCCCTCCTGCAGCAAAGCACCCCCCAACATCATCCTGCCACCACTGTGCTTCATGGTTGGGATGGTGTTCTTCAGCTTGCAAGCCTCCCCCTTTTCCTCCAAACATAACAATGGTCATCATGGCCAAACAGTTCTATTTTTGTTTCATCAGACCAGAGGACATCTCTCCAAAAAGTACGACCTTTGTTCCCATGTGCAGTTGCAAACCGTAGTCTGTCTTTTTTTAATGGCGGTTTTGGAGCAGTGGCTTCTTCCTTGCTGCGCGACCTTTCAGGTTATGTCGATACAGGACTTGTTTTTCTGTGGATATAGATACTTTTGTACCGGTTTCCTCCAGCATCTTCACAAGGTCCTTTGCTGTTGTTCTGAGATTGATTTGCACTTTTCGCACCAAAGTACGTTCATCTCTAGGAGGCAGAACGCGTCACCTTCCTGAGCGGTATGATGGCTGCGTGGTCCCATGGTGTTTATACTTGCGTACTATTGTTTGTACAGATGAACATAGTACCTTCAAGCGTTTGGAAATTGCTCCCAAGGATGAACCAGACATGTGGAGGTCTACAATTTCTTTTGAGGTCTTTCTTGGCTGATTTCTTTTGATTTTCCCATGATGACAAGTAAAGAGGCACTGAGTGCTAAGGTAGGCCTTGAAATCCATCCACAGGTACACCTCAAATGATGTCAATTATCCTGTCAGAAGCTTCTAAAGCCATGACATCATTTTGTGGAATTTTCCAAGCTGTTTACAGGCACAGTAAACTTGGTGTATGTAAACTTCTGACCCACTGGACTTGTGATACAGTGAATTATAAGTGAAATAATCTGTCTGTAAACAATCGTTGGAGAAATGACTTGTCATGCACTAAGTGGATGTCCTAACCGACTTGCCACAACTATAGTTTGTTAACAAGCAATTTGTGGAGTGGTTGTAAAGTGAGTTTTAATAACTCCAACCTAAGTGTATGTGAACTTCCCACTTCAACTGTACATTTGTTTTGTTTACATCAGCTCTTTAACAGGTATGGATGGTTGCAAACCCGCTCTGACAGGTGACTATTTGGCCCACCAGATGTAATATTTATGTTAAAAACCAACGGGTCATTGACCGTTAATAGACATTTTTGTTTTAGCTGTTGTGTTAGTTTTTTTTAACAGTTTCACCAGCTTTAGCTATGTGCCTGTGATCGTCAGGAGAACAGGGAGGAAGATTGACGTACTGGTATAGAAAGTGTTATGGATGTTCTTTAGCTATGGGCCTGTGATCGTCAGGGGAACAAGGAGGAAGACTGACGTACTGGTATAGAAAGTGTTATGGATGTTCTTTAGCTATGGGCCTGTGATCGTCAGGGGAACAGGGAGGAAGACTGACGTACTGGTATAGAAAGTGTTATGGATGTTCTTTAGCTATGGGCCTGTGATCGTCAGGGGAACAGGGAGGAAGACTGACGTACTGGTATAGAAAGTGTTATGGATGTTCTTTAGCTATGGGCCTGTGATCGTCAGGGGAACAGTGAGGAAGACTGACGTACTGGTGTAGAACTTGTTGTTATGGGTGTTCTTTAGCTATGGGCCTGTGATCGTCAGGGGAACAGGGAGGAAGACCGACGTACTGGTATAGAAAGTGTTGTTATGGGTGTTCTTTAGCTATGGGCCTGTGATTGTCAGGGGAACAGGGAGGAAGACCGACGTACTGGTATAGAAAGTGTTATGGATGTTCTTTAGCTATGGGCCTGTGATCGTCAGGGGAACAGGGAGGAAGATTGACGTACTGGTATAGAAAGTGTTGTTATGGGTGTTCTTTAGCTATGGGCCTGTGATCGTCAGGGGAACAGGGAGGAAGACCGACGTACTGGTATAGAAAGTGTTATGGATGTTCTTTAGCTATGGGCCTGTGATCGTCAGGAGAACAGGGAGGAAGATTGACGTACTGGTATAGAAAGTGTTGTTATGGGTGTTCTTTAGCTATGGGCCTGTGATCGTCAGGGGAACAGGGAGGAAGATTGACGTACTGGTATAGAAAGTGTTGTTATGGATGTTCTTTAGCTATGGGCCTGTGATCGTCAGGGGAACAGGGAGGAAGATTGACGTACTGGTATAGAAAGTGTTGTTATGGATGTTCTTTAGCTATGGGCCTGTGATCGTCAGGGGAACAGGGAGGAAGACTGACGTACTGGTATTGAAAGTGTTGTTATGGATGTTCTTTAGCTATGGGCCTGTGATCGTCAGGGGAACAGGGAGGAAGACTGACGTACTGGTATTGAAAGTGTTATGGATGTTCTTTAGCTATGGGCCTGTGATCGTCAGGAGAACAGGGAGGAAGATTGACGTACTGGTATAGAAAGTGTTGTTATGTATGTTCTTTAGCTATGGGCCTGTGATCGTCAGGGGAACAGGGAGGAAGACTGACGTACTGGTATAGAAAGTGTTGTTATGGGTGTTCTTGCTCCTCTTCGTACATCCTGGTCAGAAAGCAGTTGTCCTGTTTCCTGAGCATGTGGGAACACTCACTGGATTAGGCCTGTTCAGAATGTCACACGTTGTTTCTTAGAGTTGGTTTGAAGTAGCAGTACTAAATGGCTTAACATCCATGTTTGACGTACGCAAAACCGACCCGCATGTCATAGGGCCTAAGTGACAGTGACAGCCCATTTTAATGGAGGCCCTGAGTGCTCGAGCCCCAATTTGCATGTGTGGAGGGCTTTACAACAGAACAATAGTCTTTGTAGGTTCTAGGCCATGTGGCTGATTAAATTAGCAGGACTTGTTTATTGTCTTCCCCCAGCCCATCTGTTCGAGTCCACCGTGACACACAGACACTGGGCGAGAAAGGGCGCACCAGTATCATCAGTCCCTTCCACCGCCCTCCCAGGCCCAACTGGCCCTCCCAGGCCCAACTGGCCCTCCCCTGGCCCTCCCAGGCCCAACTGGCCCTCCCCTGGCCCTCCCAGGCCCAACTGGCCCTCCCCTGGCCCTCCCAGGCCCAACTGGCCTTCCCAGGCCCAACTGGCCCTCCCCTGGCCTTCCCAGGCCCAACTGGCCCTCTCCCCTGGCCCTCCCAGGCCCAACTGCTTAACCTTCTCTGCCAGGAGTGTTCTTGCTTTCCTCTATGCAGATTAGCCATGTGCTAATTTCATTTATTTATTTATTTGGGGGAAAGAGGGGAAAAAAAGGGCAGAGGGAGGGAGGAGTTTCCTCCAATGATTGATTAGATGAGTGGACAGAAAGAGGGAGAACAGTGTGTGGTAGAGAGAGACAGAGGGAGGGTGTCTGGCTTCGTATCTTGTGGTTGGCACATAAACTTTTGTGTTCAGCTGCTATCTTTTTACTGTCATGCTCACCAGTCAGCTTAGAACTGAACTCAATGTCGGCTACAATGGGGAAAAGTCATGCTTCTGCAAACTCATGTGGAATACACTATATTCCTTTTTTGGGGAATGTAAGCAGATAATGGGAATGGTAGGTTTATTTACAATCTTGTAAGATTCATCATGAAGAAAAACAGAAATGTTGAGGTGTTGAAATACCGACCTTGGTGTGTTTGGTGTAGGGCTGACCTCATTTAGTCAACTGGTCGATTGTTTGGTCGATAGGCTGTTGGTCGACTGAGATTTCTTTAGTTGAGCAGTAGCAAAACAATCATTTATCCTTTGTGTGCAAGAGAGCTGTCTGATTTGCGCAACAGCTCTGGTGGACACTCCTGCAGTCAGCTTGCCAATTGCGTGCTCCCTCAAAATTTGAGACATCTGTGGCATTGTGTTGTGTGACAAAACGGCACATTTTAGAGTGGCCTTTTATTGTCCCCAGCACAAAGTGCACCTGTGTAATGATCATGCTGTTTGATCAGCTTCTTGATATGCCACACCTCTCAGGTGGATGGATTATCTTGGCAAAGGAGTAACAGTAACATGGATGTAAACACATTTGTGCAAAAAAAGTCTTGTTTCTAGCCATTTTGAGCCTGTAATCGAACCCACAAATGCTGATGCTCCAGATACTCAACGAGTCTAAAGAAGGCCATTTTTATTGCTTCTTTAATCAGAACAACAGTTTTATTATCATTTATTTAGTCTTGCTTACAATATCCAGACTGTAAAAAACAAGACATTGTAATCTAACAGCACCTGTTAGTCACACATAATATGCTGCAGCATTTGCTCCTGACCTTCCTGTTCTTCATCTCTAGTATTTTCCACAACTTGTCCCCCGTTTCAGGTTTGTCACATGACAGCATAATGGATGCAGATGACGCGTTAGGGGTGTTTTGAGTTTATTGATGTGATTATGATATGCTACAGGTCAGGACATATTGGTCACGTGCCTGTGATGTTAACGTATCACATAAGGAGATCAAGGGTTGAGGGAATAGGGTCAGCATACCAATTGCTTGCTCCCTCAACTTGAGACTGGCATTGTGTTGTGTGGCAAAACTGCACATTTTAGAGTGGCCTTTTATTGTCCCCGTGTAACAATCATGCTGTTTAATCAGTTTCTTGATAATCCACCTGACAGGTGTGGCATATCTGGACAAAGAATAAAATGCTCACGAACAGGGATGTAAATAAATTTGTTGCCAACATTTGAAAGAGTTAATATGTTTGTGCATTTGGAACATTTCTGGGATCTTTTTATTTCAGCTCATGAAACATGGGACCAACACTTTACATGTTGTGTTTATATTATTGATCAGTGCAGTTTATTTCATTAAAGGACGTTAAAGTTGTCCCCTACAAAAAAATTCACCTGATTGTCTGTTCTTTCAACCAATCGATTGGCAGACATTTTAAGTGTATTTTTCCATATATAGACATCCTCTGTGTGTTTCAATAAAATAAACGATATGCATTGAGCTTGTCTGATGCTTAAAGCTTACGGTTTGATGAAATAAGACAAATGCCTCGAGGGCGCCAGAGATCTAGAATATTTTTTAATGGTGATGTGACCTCAGCAGAAGTCAGGGCATTATTCTTGGGATTCGCAGAGTTGTTGTCAAGGAAGTGAGTTTGTGTTTTACCGTCAACCAATCATGTCAATGCGGACTTATACAGAGCCCTCTGCGTTTTTACAACATTTGGGCGGCGCATGGTGAGTTGGCCTCTGGAGCCTCTGTCACACCATCCATGTGGACAATCCGACCACATCTTTCAGATCAAAAGACTGGACTACCAACGTTATCTGCCCGAGGGAGTTATCCAACTGGCCCCTCCGTCGCGACGTTACCTGAATGCCCATCTGGGGCCCGCTAATCGTTAGCTGTCTTATCGGCTGCTATCTGAATAGGTCTATCGGCCAATTTTTTTGGGTCACTATAACTATATTTATTTTGCCGATTGGATTGATCCCCTCTACCACACGGTACCCCACTAATCTACCAGCGGAAACGCACGATGTGGCTAAAAACAGACCTACATCCTCTGCCAGCTTGCTACCCATGGCTCGGCTAGCTGTCTGAATCGCCGTTACATTTTTACATTACATTTAAGTCATTTAGCAGACGCTCTTATCCAGAGCGACTTACAAATTGGTGAATTCACCTTCTGACATCCAGTGGAACAGCCACTTTACAATAGTGCATCTAAATCATTAAGGGGGGTGGTGAGAAGGATTACTTATCTTATCCTAGGTATTCCTTGAAGAGGTGGGGTTTCAGGTGTCTCCGGAAGGTGGTGATTGACTCCGCTGTCCTGGCGTCGTGAGGGAGTTTGTTCCACCATTGGGGGGCCAGAGCAGCGAACAGTTTTGACTGGGCTGAGCGGGAACTGTACTTCCTCAATGGTAGGGAGGCGAGCAGGCCAGAGGTGGATGAACGCAGTGCCCTTGCTTGGGTGTAGGGCCTGATCAGAGCCTGGAGGTACTGCGGTGCCGTTCCCCTCACAGCTCCGTAGGCAAGCACCATGGTCTTGTAGCGGATGCGAGCTTCAACTGGAAGCCAGTGGAGAGAGCGGAGGAGCGGGGTGACGTGAGAGAACTTGGGAAGGTTGAACACCAGACGGGCTGCGGCGTTCTGGATGAGTTGTAGGGGTTTAATGGCACAGGCAGGGAGCCCAGCCAACAGCGAGTTGCAGTAATCCAGACGGGAGATGACAAGTGCCTGGATTAGGACCTGCGCCGCTTCCTGTGTGAGGCAGGGTCGTACTCTGCGGATGTTGTAGAGCATGAACCTACAGGAACGGGCCACCGCCATGATGTTGGTTGAGAACGACAGGGTGTTGTCCAGGATCACGCCAAGGTTCTTAGCGCTCTGGGAGGAGGACACAATGGAGTTGTCAACCGTGATGGCGAGATCATGGAACGGGCAGTCCTTCCCCGGGAGGAAGAGCAGCTCCGTCTTGCCGAGGTTCAGCTTGAGGTGGTGATCCGTCATCCACACTGATATGTCTGCCAGACATGCAGAGATGCGATTCGCCACCTGGTCATCAGAAGGGGAAAGGAGAAGATTAATTGTGTGTCGTCTGCATAGCAATGATAGGAGAGACCATGTGAGGTTATGACAGAGCCAAGTGACTTGGTGTATAGCGAGAATAGGAGAGGGCCTAGAACAGAGCCCTGGGGGACACCAGTGGTGAGAGCGCGTGGCGAGGAGACAGATTCTCGCCACGCCACCTGGTAGGAGCGACCTGTCAGGTAGGACGCAATCCAAGCGTGGGCCGCGCCGAGATGCCCAACTCGGAGAGGGTGGAGAGGAGGATCTGATGGTTCACAGTATCGAAGGCAGCCGATAGGTCTAGAAGGATGAGAGCAGAGGAGAGAGAGTTAGCTTTAGCAGTGCGGAGCGCCTCCGTGATACAGAGAAGAGCAGTCTCAGTTGAATGACTAGTCTTGAAACCTGACTGATTTGGATCAAGAAGGTCATTCTGAGAGAGATAGTGGGAGAGCTGGCCAAGGACGGCACGTTCAAGAGTTTTGGAGAGAAAAGAAAGAAGGGATACTGGTCTGTAGTTGTTGACATCGGAGGGATCGAGTGTAGGTTTTTTCAGAAGGGGTGCAACTCTCGCTCTCTTGAAGACGGAAGGGACGTAGCCAGCGGTCAGGGATGAGTTGATGAGCGAGGTGAGGTAAGGGAGAAGGTCCCCGGAAATGGTCTGGAGAAGAGAGGAGGGGATAGGGTCAAGCGGGCAGGTTGTTGGGCGGCCGGCCGTCACAAGAAGCGAGATTTCATCTGGAGAGAGAGGGGAGAAAGAGGTCAGAGCACAGGGTAGGGCAGTGTGAGCAGAACCAGCGGTGTCGTTTGACTTAGCAAACGAGGATCGGATGTCGTCGACCTTCTTTTCAAAATGGTTGACGAAGTCATCTGCAGAGAGGGAGGAGGGGGGGGGGAGGGGGAGGAGGATTCAGGAGGGAGGAGAAGGTGGCAAAGAGCTTCCTAGGGTTAGAGGCAGATGCTTGGAATTTAGAGTGGTAGAAAGTGGCTTTAGCAGCAGAGACAGAGGAGGAAAATGTAGAGAGGAGGGAGTGAAAGGATGCCAGGTCCGCAGGGAGGCGAGTTTTCCTCCATTTCCGCTCGGCTGCCCGGAGCTCTGTTCTGTGAGCTCGCAATGAGTCATCGAGCCACGGAGCGGGAGGGGAGGACCGAGCCGGCCTGGAGGATAGGGGACATAGAGAGTCAAAGGATGCAGAAAGGGAAGAGAGGAGGGTTGAGGAGGCAGACTCAGGAGAAAGGTTGGAGAAGGTATGAGCAGAGGGAAGAGATGATAGGATGGAAGAGGAGAGAGTAGCGGGGGAGAGAGAGCGAAGGTTGGGACGGCGCGATACCATCCGAGTAGGGGCAGTGTGGGAAGTGTTGGATGAGAGCTCTAGGCTAAACAATTGACTTGGATACAAAGACGGCTATGTAGCTAGCTAGCTACGATCAAACAAAACAAACCGTTGTACTGTAATAGTTACTACAGTGCTGCTATTCGGGGGCCAGCTGGCCAGCTACGTTAAAAGAACGACAATAGCTGGCCAGCTAACCTAGAAAATCGCTCTAGACTACACAATTGTCTTAGATACAAAGACGGCTATGTAGCTGGCTAGCTACGATCAAACAAATCAAACCGTTGTACTGTAATGAAGTGAAATGAAAAATGTGATACTACCTGTGGAGCGACGCGGAATGTTGACCGGGTAGTTGGAGTTCAATTCGGTAGAGGTTGGCTAGCTGTTGGCTAGCTAGCTAGCAGCATTTCCTACGTTAAGGACGACAAATAGCTGGCTAGCTAACCTCGGTAAATTAAGATAATCACTCTAAGTCTACACACTCTAAACTGCACAATTATCTTGGATACGAAGACAGCGAAGACAACTATGTAGCTAGCTGACACTACGCTAATCGAGTCGTTCAGTTGAGTGTAATAGTTTCTACAGTGCTAGTGGACAGTGGATGTTAGCTAGCTGCTTAGCTAGCTGCTGGGCAGATAAGTTAGGACGACGAAATACGATAATATGCAATTGTCGTTGATGCAAAGACGGCTATGTAGCTAGCTAAGAAGAAATTGCTAAGATAAGACAAATCAAACCGTTGTACTATAACGAAATGTAATGAAATGTAATGAAAAGTTATACTACCTGCGGACCGAAGTGTAGATGCGACCGCTCGCTCCAACCGGAACCGGATAAGACCCCAACCAACCTCACTACTCACTGGACCCTTATGATCACTCGACTAAGCATGCCTCTCCTTAATGTCAATATGCCTTGTCTATTGCTGTTCTGGTTAGTGTTTATTGGCTTATTTCACTGTAGTGCCTCTAGCCCTGCTCATTATACCTTATCCAACCTCTCAGTTCCACCACCCACACATGCGATGACATCACCTGGTTTCAATTATGTTTCTAGAGACAATCTCTCTCATCACTCAATGCCTAGGTTTACCTCCACTGTATTCACATCCGACCATACCTTTGTCTGTACATTATAACTTGCCCTCTAAATAACAACTTGCCCTCTAAATACACCTCTGCTGTTTTCAACCAAGATCTCAGCGATCACTGCCTCATTGCCTGCATCCATAATGGGTCAGCGGTCAAGCGACCTCCACTCATCACTGTCAAATGCTCCCTGAAACACTTCAGCAAGCAGGCCTTTCTAATCGACCTGGCCTGGGTATTCTGGAAGGATATTGACCTCATTCTGTCAGTAGAGGATGCCTGGGTATTCTGGAAGGATATTGACCTCATTCTGTCAGTAGAGGATGCCTGGGTATTCTGGAAGGATATTGACCTCATTCTGTCAGTAGAGGATGCCTGGGTATTCTGGAAGGATATTGACCTCATTCTGTCAGTAGAGGATACCTGGTTACTTAAATAAGCATGCCCCATTCAAGAAATGTAGAACCAGGAACAGATATAGCCCTTGGTTCTCTCCAGACCTGACTGCCCTGAACCAGCACAAAAACATCCTATGGTTAGACTGTAAACTCTCCTTCCAGACTCACATCAAACATCTCCAATCCAACGTTAAATCTAGAATTGGCTTCCTATTTCGCAACAAAGCATCCTTCACTCATGCAGCCAAACACCCTCGTAAAACCGACCATCCTACAGATCCTCGACTTCGGCGATGTCATTTACAAAATATCCTCCCATGCTCTACTCAATAAATTGGATGCAGTCTATCACAGTGCCATCCATTTTGTCACCAAATCCCCATATACTACCCACCACTGCGACCTGTACGCTCTCGTTGGCTGGCCCTCGCTTCATACTCGTCGCCAAACCCACTGGCTCCAGGTCATCTACAAGACCCTGCTAGGTAAAATCCCCCCTTTTTTCAGCTCGCTGGTCACCATAGCAGCACCCATCTGTAGCACGCACTCCAGCAGGTATATCTCTCTGGTCACCCCCAAAACCAATTCTTCCTTTGGCCGCCTTTCCTTCCAGTTCTCTGCTGCCAATGACTGGAACGAACTACAAAAATCTCAGAGCAGCTCACAGATTACTGCACCTGTACATAGTCTATCTATAATTTAGCCTAATCAACTAACTCTTCCCCTACGGTATTTATTTATTTATTTTGCTCCTTTGCACCCCATTATTTTTATTTCCACTTTGCACATTCTTCCACTGCAAATCTACCATTCCAGTGTTTTACTTGCTATATTGTATTTACTTCGCCACCTTGGCCTTTTTTTGCCTTTACCTCTCATCTCACCTCATTTGCTCACATCGTATATAGACTTATTTTTCTACTGTATTATTGACTGTATATTTGTTTTTCTCCATGTGTAACTCTGTGTTGTTGTATGTGTCAAACTGCTTTGCTTTATCTTGGCAATTGTAAATGAGATCTTGTTCTCAACTTGCCTACCTGGTTAAATAAAGGTGAAAAACAAAACATGAATTGGCTTTCAGTCTTGGTCTCCGGCAATGTATTGAGATGGGCGCAAGTGTGTATACATACATACATACATACATACATGCATACATACATACATACAGCGCATTCTGAAAGTTTTCAGACCTTGATCTGTTCCACATTTTGTTACGTTACAACCTTACTCTAAAATGAAATTATTTATTTCCCTCAATCTACACACAAACCCCATAATGACATAGCAAAAACAGGTTTTTAGAAATGTTTGCAAATCTATAAAAAATACATTTCACATTTACAGAGGTATTCAGACCCTTTCCTCGGTACTTTGTTGAAGCACCTTTGGCAGTGATTACAGCCACGAGACTTTTTGGGTATGAAGCTACAAGCTTGGCACACCTGCATTCTTCTCTGCAGACCTTCTCAAGCTCTGTCTGGCTGGACGGGGGAGCGTCGCTACGTCTGGCTGGACGGGGGAGCGTCGCTCTGTGGCTGGACGGGGGAACGTCGCTCTGTCTGGCTGGATGGGGGAGCGTCGCTCTGACTGGCTGGACGGGGGAGCGTCGCTCTGACTGGCTGGACGGGGGAGCGTCGCTCTGACTGGCTGGACGGGGGAGCGTCGCTCTGTCTGGCTGGACGGGGGAGCGTCGCTCTGTCTGGCTGGACGGGGGAGCGTCGCTCCGTCTGGCTGGACGGGGGAGCGTCGCTCCGTCTGGCTGGACGGGGGAGCGTCGCTCTGTCTGGCTGGACGGGGGAGCGTCGCTCCGTCTGGCTGGACGGGGGAGCGTCGCTCTGTCTGGCTGGACGGGGGAGCGTCGCATTAACATTTCATTTAAGAATGATGGAGGCCTCCGTGTTCTTGGACCTTCGATGCTGCTGTCATTCTTTGGTACCCTTCCCCAAAACTGTGCCTTGACTGACCTGTTCCCCCCTGTATATAGCCCCGCTATTGTTATTTACTGACCTGTTCCCCCCCGTATTGACTCTGTACCGGTACCCCCTGTATATCGCCCTTCTATTGTTATTTACTGACCTGTTCTCCAGCGTATTGACTCTGTACCGGTATCCCTGTATATCACCCCTCTATTGTTATTTACTGACCTGTTCTCCAGCGTATTGACTCTGTACCGGTATCCCTGTATATCGCCCCTCTATTGTTATTTACTGACCTGTTCTCCAGCGTATTGACTCTGTACCGGTATCCCTGTATATAGCCCCGCTATTGTTATTTACTGCTGCTCTTTCATTATTTGTTATTCTTATCTCTTACTTTGTAGGTATTTTCTTACAAGCCCTTAACCAACAATGCAGTTTTAAGGAAGCATTTCACTGTATTTGGCGCATGTGACAAATAACATTTGATTTGAAAAAGTCAAGGGGCCTGAATACTTTAAGAATGCACTGTATATAGAAAAATACTCAGACGAGTCTCGGTTGACCAAGAGGATTCTTTGTTGTTGTCCGGGACAGACCTAGTCTGGTGTAATTCTGTGCCACAGTACTCCGCAGGTGAGGTAAGCAGCATAATGCCAGAACAATCCTTGACCTCTATCCAGGAGAATGAAAAGACAGGGCTCTCACTCGCTCCCTCTCGCTCGCTCCCTCTCTCTCGCTCCCTCAAGGGGAATCCCAGAGGGCCTCAGAGACAGGGCTGTGGTGTGTGTGTGTGTGTGTGTGTGTGTGTGTGTGTGTGTGTGTGTAAGGAAAGGCTTGGTAGTATACTGATCAAATCAAAAATCAAATCAAATGTATTTGTCACATACACACTGGAAGAATAGTATAGAGCATGGTCAGCCACCTGATTGTGATTGACTGACACCCCTGTGAGGCTGGTAGAACTGACCGCCTGCCTCCACTCTTCTGGTTTTACCTTTGTGTTTCTTATGTCTCTGTGTTTGTCATTGATCATAAAAAAATGGAGGCTGGTAAAATAGCTGCTTGTGGCCTTAAATGTCACCCAGTTCCCTATAAAGTGCACACATTTTTACCAGAGTCCTATGGGATATGTAATAAGGAATTGGGCTCCAGTTAAACGTAGTGCACTATATAGGGAATAGGGTGCCCGTTTGGGACGCTGCCCTGCTCAGGTTAGAGGAGGTTACTTACTGTGTGAACAGTGGATATATGTGGTTGCCCTGGCGATGTCAACACAGGGGTCAGGCAGGTACACGTGGCTGGAGAGAGGGAAGGTGACTAGACAGGACAGATCATCCTAGTTTAGTGGCAGACAGACACACCCAAACTCTCTCTTGACCTGACTGTCCTAAAGCTTAACACTGCTATTGTTAGCTTGAAAAACCAATATTTTTCTGCCATATAGTCTAGCTATCATGGCGATGATTTTGTTTTTAACCAAATAATATTTTAATACGTGCAACGTATTGCAAACTTGGTTGCAAACGAACAGTATTTAGTTTTTCTAGCCAGAGGGTCGCTAGAAAGTTGTGTGGCTGGATGCTAGTCCATTCAGACTCCGAGACGGACAGGGTTAAAAGTGCAGGAGAGGTCACAGGAGACCACCTCCCTGTGGCGGGGTCCTGTTATGACCCGAGGGAGTATAGTAACACACTGTCCTTGAACCTGGGGTAGCCTGGAGAGGGAGGCCTGCCCTGTGGGTGGCTGGAGAGGGAGGCCTGCCCTGTGGGTGGCTGGAGGTAAAATGTGGAGTGGATAGAATGTAGTATGTCTTTATGCTGACAACCCCCCCCCCCCACCCCTTGCTGCCCCCACAGGACCAGTTTCCTCACCCCTCCTCCCCCTTGCTGCCCCCACAGGACCAGTTTCCTCACCCCTCCTTCCCCTTGCTGCCCCCACGGGACCTGTTTCCTTCCCCTTGCTGCCCCCACGGGACCTGTTTCCTTCCCCTTGCTGCCCCCACAGGACCAGTTTCCTCACCCCTCCTCCCCCTTGCTGCCTCCACAGGACCAGTTTCCTCACCCCTCCTCCCCCTTGCTGCCTCCACAGGACCAGTTTCCTCACCCCTCCTCCCCCTTGCTGCCCCCACAGGACCAGTTTCCTCACCCCTCCTTCCCCTTGCTGCCCCCACGGGACCTGTTTCCTTCCCCTTGCTGCCCCCACGGGACCTGTTTCCTTCCCCTTGCTGCCCCCACGGGACCTGTTTCCTCCCCCTTGCTGCCCCCACGGGACCAGTTTCCTCCCCTTGCTGCCCCCACGGGACCTGTTTCCTCCCCTTGCTGCCCCCACGGGACCAGTTTCCTCCCCTTGCTGCCCCCACGGGACCAGTTTCCTCCCCTTGCTGCCCCCACGGGACCAGTTTCCTCCCCCTTGCTGCCCCCACGGGACCAGTTTCCTCCCCCTTGCTGCCCCCACGGGACCTGTTTCCTCCCCCTTGCTGCCCCCACGGGACCAGTTTCCTCCCCCTTGCTGCCCCCACGGGACCTGTTTCCTCCCCCTTGCTGCCCCCACGGGACCAGTTTCCTCCCCCTTGCTGCCCCCACGGGACCTGTTTTCTCCCCCTTGCTGCCCCCACGGGACCAGTTTCCTCCCCCTTGCTGCCCCCACAGGACCAGTTTCCTCCCCCCTCCCCTGTATCGTGAGTGTCATTCATGCAGTGCCAAACAGCGTTATTAAAACAGGAGGAGAAGAGGAGCCTGTCTCTGGCACGGGTTCAAAACACCATACAGATGGGACCTGTTACATTTCAGGCACACTGCCCTCTCCCTCCTCTCCCTGCTCTCTGGTCTGGGCTATAAATAGACCGTGGTTGTCTTCGTATAATCAGGCACTGAGGTTTGGGAGGGAAAAACATGACATGGATGAGTAACCATGGGAAGCAGTGAGAAGGTGTTGTGTCTGTTGCTTTGTGTCTATGTGTTGCCTTCCTGTCTTTGGGTCCAAGAGGCTCAAGGTGCTACTGCCTGGTACTTCAAAGCATCTTCTCTCTGTACGAGCATCGTCTCTGATTGGTGTTCGCCGCTGCTGGCATTTACATGCAAAGGTGAACACTGGCTCAGATGTATAAGAAAACAACAGCTATTGTAGTCAAATCAAATGTTATTTATCACATGCTTTGTAGACAACAGCTGTAGACTAACAGTGAAATGCTAACTAATTACTTATTTGTACCTTTCCAAAAATGCAGAGTTAAAGATGAGAGTGGAGCGATGCCAACTAGCCCTCCTCAGCTCTCAGTAGTAGGGGAAACACTGGTGGTGGTATTTCTGCAATTCAGTCAGACTCGGAGACTACTGTATTTGGGACTGTGGTTACTGTATTTGGGACTGCGGTTACTGTATTTGGGACTGCGGTTACCCCCCCCCCCCCAGCCATTCCACCCCAGGTGCAGGTGAGGTCAGGCCTGTCCTCTCCCATGATGTCTCTCGCGTCCAGCCACCACAGACAGACAAATACCTCTCTTTCCTCCAGATTATTTTCAGAGGAACCTGAACACTCCCCAACGTCAGGATGTAACTTGATCTTCCCACTGGCGTTCTGATCTCCTGGGCAGTCAAATGCTCCTGGCGAAGGGGTGGAGGGAGGATACTGGGCTCATTCATTCATTCATGGCCAAGTTGTTCCCTTTTTTTGTGGGAAACCAATCCGCCCTGACTGTTTTATTGGCATTCTTTAGCTATACCCTCATAGGTTTCATTCTCCCCACCGACGGCATAACTTAGTTATGGAGCTCCGTAGTAACGTCTCATGTGTTCTTTTTCCTGCTTAGCTTGTGTACCATTCCTCAAAGGGTCACATTTTAATGAGTTGCGTTGGTTCAAATTATTTTATTCAGGAGGTCAGTGATTGCAATGTTAAAGATGGAAATAAATGTATGAATGTCCTAAGTTTGGTTTCTTACAAGCCCTCCCCCTCTCTCTCCAGCCCCCCAGCCCTATGGACCATGTAGGGAAGATGCGGGGCCAGGGGTACGGTGGAGCCAACCCCTACTCCCAGCAGCAAGGCCAGGGGCAGGGCCCTCCTCCTCCAGGGGCCCAACAGGGTGCCTCCTACCCAGGCCAGGGCTATGGACCCCAGGGGCCTCAAAGGTATCCTATGGGCATGCAGGGACGCACCCCCACCGGCATGGCTGGCATGCAATACGGACAACAGGTTGGTAATGCTGTCGATCCTTCTCGCTTTCTCGCTCGCTCTGTCTCGCTCGCTCGCTCTGTCTCGCTCGCTCGCTCTGTCTCGCTCGCTCGCTCGCTCGCTCTGTCTCGCTCGCTCGCTCTGTCTCGCTCTCTCTCTGTCTCTCTCTCTCTCTGTCTCTCTCGCTCGCGCTGTCTCTCTCGCTCGCGCTGTCTCTCTCGCTCGCTCTGTCTCTCTCGCTCGCTCTGTCTCGCTCGCTCTGTCTCGCTCTCTCAGCACACTCTTAAGATCATAACACTGCCATGCAGTCACAGCTTAAACGGCTCTGTTAGTTTAGAGACACACAGACAGGCCTGTTGGGTGTTATAGGCACCCTGTAGAGGAGGCGAGTCCTGTCTCATTGTTACCCGTCTCAGACAACAGCCACTTCAGGTGGGTTTGATGCAGGTCTTCGTGTTTTCTTTGAATGGTTAAGAGGGTCAGGGCCCTGCTAGACATCACAGGGCTTTTTCCTCAGTTGACTTAAAAGGGCAGCTAGTAAAGAGTATTGCTATTGAATCCTCTTAATATTGCCTAATGTAGAAAAATATATTACGTTTTATGCTAACTGCTGAATTGTTTTTCATGAAAAACAATTAGTCATTTTTGTGCATTTTGTAATATATTGTATTTTGCCAGTTGTGTGTGTAGGGCGGGATCTCAATAGGACTAAAATCACTGACCTTATGGAGACCAGAGGATTCTACTTCTGTTTCCTGTGGGCTCCATTTAATGGGCCTGCGGACCGCATTTTGGACTGGGAGTTTGTGACGCTGACGTAGATAGTACAGCCACTAAATCTGTGACTACGTTGCGGTTTGTCCTCTCTAGATGGCCGGCTTTGGGCAGCAGGGTCCAGGGGGCTACGGTCAGCAGAGCCAGGGCTACTACAGCCAGCATGGCCCCCCACCACACGCTGGTCAGCAGCAGGCCCCCTACCCCCAGCAGGTCCACCCCTCCCAGGGCCAAGGGCCTCCGCAAGGGGGTCCACCTCAGGCACAGCCACCCTACAACCAGGGACCACCCCAGCCCTCGCAGCAGCCGGGGCCCCAGCAGGGCCAGTCCGGGCCCAGCTACCCTCAGCAGCAAGGACCCCTGGGGCAGCAGTCTCCACAGCAGCAACCCCCCTCGCAGCAGCAAGGACCGCCGCAGCAGCAGCAAGATAGGGCGGCCCCTCCACAGGCCCAGCCACCCCCAGGCCATCAACAACCCCCAGTCCACAAGCCATCCCCCGGCCACCAATCCACTCCGGGCCCTCAGGGCCAGCACCCATCTCCAGGTCACAGTGTACCCCCACAGCAGCAGGGTCAGTCTCAGCAGGGCCAGCCCTCACCCTACTCCCAGACCCCACCCCTGCAGCAGCAGGGTCAGTCTCAGCAGGGCCAGACCTCGCCCTACTCCCAGACCCCACCCCTGCAGCAGCAGGGTCAGTCTCAGCAGGGCCAGCCCTCACCCTACTCCCAGACCCCACCCCTGCAGCAGCAGGGTCAGTCTCAGCAGGGCCAGCCCTCACCCTACTCCCAGACCCCACCCCTGCAGCAGCAGGGTCAGTCTCAGCAGGGCCAGCCCTCACCCTACTCCCAGACCCCACCCCTGCAGCAGCAGGGTCAGTCTCAGCAGGGCCAGACCTCGCCCTACTCCCAGACCCCACCCCTGCAGCAGCAGGGTCAGTCTCAGCAGGGCCAGACCTCGCCCTACTCCCAGACCCCACCCCTGCAGCAGCAGGGTCAGTCTCAGCAGGGCCAGACCTCGCCCTACTCCCAGACACCACCCCTGCAGCAGCAGGGTCAGTCTCAGCAGGGCCAGACCTCGCCCTACTCCCAGACCCCACCCCTGCAGCAGCAGGGTCAGTCTCAGCAGGGCCAGACCTCGCCCTACTCCCAGACACCACCCCTGCTGCAGCAGTCGCCCTTCCAGGGGTTTCCACCGCCGCCACAGGTAAAACATCACCTATTCGCTGAACTAAGGTCTAGGCATTAGCTTGGGAAGCTTACTCAGGCTTTCAGGGTTCCTCACTTTACACACATTCATGTATTTGTCCTCGCCCTCTTTCCTCCTTCTCTCTTCAGGAGCTCTCCCAGGACTCGTTCAGCTCCCAGTCCAGTGCTCCCCCCTCCAACCAGCCCACGACTTCCAACAAGAGTGGCACAGAGGACAGCATGCAGGGACGGCCTTCTAGTTTACCAGTAAGCACTCCCAACACACACTGCCCGTCTGTCACTCAACACACACGTACATACACACAATCTACCACACGACAACAACCTCTACCTCCTTAAGTTGTCCACTCAGCAGTCATCTTTTCCCAGCACCTTATTTAACATATTCACGTCCTCCGGCCCAGTCCTCTTTGTTGGACTGCTGGCTGTGTTGACCTTGACTATTCACATGGTGGTCGGCTGGAACACACAAGTCCGTGTTTATTGACGGTGAGTCTTGAGCGGGGGGGGGGGGTCACCTCCCTTTCTCCTGGGTTGACAGCTATTCTGAGGTGAGCGTTCCCTTCACACTCCACGGTGAGGGAAAGGGTTGGTTGGTGGAGCTGTGGGAGGCCAGAGGATAGATGGGTCTGAAAGGCTTTACGGAGCCACAATCAACCTGTCTCGATAAGCAGGTGAAAACATATTAATGAGGGAAATAAAAGGTGCTGAAACCAACAAAAAAACATGGTGATCCTTTTCACTTTGAAATGGACCTATTTATTTCACCCCTATTTAATTAGCAAATGCTTAGAATTTCCAATCTGGGAATAGATAAACTAAGCAAAATGATTATGAAACTGAATGGTTTTGAACTCTGACTACTCTCTCTGTGTGAACGAGCGCGATGGTTCAGCAGGAGAGCCTATCTGTGCTAGTTTCTAGGTTTAGACAAAGAACACGTCTGCAGGGAAACATTACATCATTAATGAGAGGAGGGAGGGGAGTGAGGAAGTGCAAGCAGATGACTTAAATAGGGGGAGGAGGGAGGGGAGTGAGGAAGTGCAAGCAGATGACTTAAATAGGGGGAGGAGGGAGAGAGAGATTTCAGTGCCAGTGGGGGATGTCCTCAGGATGTTTCCCTCTTTAAAAAATACATTTATTTCTTTATCTCCGGGCTCAGCCATTGGCCAAGGATGTTATTTGTTTCCCGGGGATTCCCCCATCGGCTGTGTGTGATTGGCTATGGGAGCCATTAATCTGGCAGAGGTCTGAACCATCAGATTGCTCACTGCCAGCCCACCCCTACCTTCCCCTGAGCACATGACACAGTGTGCAGATTAGTCAACATTAACCATGCTGCCTTTCAGCCAGACACCCAGCCAGTCAGGCAGACAACACCTCAGCCAGAACAGTACAGATGCAACACTGGCAGCCGCTGGCATATCATATAGCCAGTGTTGCCTTAGCCAATGCCAACAGATAGCCCAAGCAGAACAGAGGACGTTGGTAGTTGATCATTGTGTCAGGTACGTAGCGTTAGGATAGCTCAGATCTACTGCCTTTTAAAATCAGACTTTGAAAAATGTAATTGTTCACACTGTGGACATTTCCGTTTTGGTTTCACCATAACATGATGGACAACACCACCTCCGCCACTGCACATCCAGACGGGGCTGTCTGGCTGTCAGCACCTGGCTCAGTCTGTTCTGGTCTGCTGCGTATTCCTGTGGGGACTCACTAGCCTAACTGACGGTAGTCCTGGTTGAAGAACAACTACAACAAGCAGCATGAGAAAGGGGGAAACAGCCGGCATGCAGGTTGACAGCGAGGCTGAAACCAGCCGGACGAGTTGACCTGCTTCCTTGTTTGTTTTCAGCCGGGTAGCTAACTGAACTACACTCACTCTCACACTCACTCACTCACTCACTCACACTCACTCACTCACTCACTCACTCACTCACTCACTCACTCACTCACTCACTCACTCACTCACTCACTCACTCACTCACTCACTCACTCACTCACTCACTCACTCACTCACTCACTCACTCACTCTCACTGTTGAGCTCATCATACTGTGTTGTTCCCCATACTGCGTTTATTCAGTTCACTTCACTTGAATTATTTTAATAACGTTTCCCTTTTCTGTTTGAAATGCATCAGCTTATGCTGTTCCAGTGGAGGCATGCACGCGCACACACACACACCCACCCTCTCCCCTTTCTGTTGAACACATTCTTAGAGTACTGTTTCCTACCAATGACCTCTCAGCTAATCCAAGGTACTCAAGTTCAAATGAACACTACATGACCAAAAGTATCGTCAAACATCTCATTCCAAAATCATGGGCATTAGTATGGAGTTGGTCCCCCCCTTTGGGGGGCCTCCACCCTTCTGGGAAGGCTTTTCATTAGATGTTGGAACATTGCTGCCATAACAGCCTCCACTCTTCTGGGAAGGCTTTCCACTAGATGTTGGAACATTGCTGCTACAACAGCCTCCACTCTTCTGGGAAGGCTTTCCACTAGATGTTGGAACATTGCTGCTATAACAGCCTCCACCCTTCTGGGAAAGCTTTCCACTAGATGTTAGAACATTGCTGCTATAACAGCCTCCACTCTTCTGGGAAGGCTTTCCACTAGATGTTGGAACATTGCTGCTATAACAGCCTCCACCCTTCTGGGAAGGCTTTCCACTAGATGTTGGAACATTGCTGCTATAACAGCCTCCACTCTTCTGGGAAGGCTTTCCACTAGATGTTGGAACATTGCTGCTATAACAGCCTCCACTCTTCTGGGAAGGCTTTCCACTAGATGTTGGAACATTGCTGCTATAACAGCCTCCACCCTTTTGGGAAGGCTTTCCACTAGATGTTGGAACATTGCTGCTATAACAGCCTCCACTCTTCTGGGAAGGCTTTCCACTAGATGTTGGAACATTGCTGCTATAACAGCCTCCACTCTTCTGGGAAGGCTTTCCACTAGATGTCAGAACATTGCTGCAGGGACTTCCTTTCAGCCACAAGCATTGGGAAGGTCGGGCACTGATGTTGGGCGATTAGGTCTGGCTCGCAGTCAGCATTCCAGTTCATCCCAAAGGTGTTCGATGGGGTTGAGGTCAGGGCTCTGTGCAGGCCAGTTCAGTTCTTCCACACTGATCTTGACAAACCATTTCTGTATGGACCTCGCTTAGTGCACAGAGGCTTTGTCATGCTGAAACAGGAAAGGGCCTTCCCCAAACTGTTGCCACATATTTGGAAGCATAGAATCATCTGGAATGTCATTGTATGCTGTAGTGTTAAAATATCCCTTCAATGGAACTGAGGGGCCTGAACCATGAAAAACAGATATGACACTTGGCATTCATGCCAAATAGTTCAATATTTGTTTCATCAGACCGGAGAATCTTGTTTCTCATGATCTGAGTCCTTTAGGTGCCTTTTGGAAAACTCCAAACGGGCTGTCATGTGCCTTTTACTGAGGAGTGGCTTCTGTCTGGCCACTCTACCATAAAGGCCTGATTGGTGGAGTGCTGCAGAGATGGTTGTCCATCTGGAAGGTTCTCCCATCTCCACAGAGGAACTCCATCTCCACAGAGGAACTCCATCTCCACAGAGGAACTCTTGGGGACAGTTGTTTTGGTTCCCTTCCCCAGATCTGTGCCTCGACACAATCCTGTCTCGGACCTCTACGGACAGTTCCTTCCACCTCATGGCTTGGTTTTTGCTTTGACATGCACTGTCAACTGTGGGACCTTATATAGACAGGTATGAGCCTTTCCTCCAGTCAAGTTGTAGAAACATCTCAAGGATGATCAATGGAAACAAGATGCACCTGAGCTCAATTTCTAGTCTCATATCAAAGGGTCTGAATACTTCTGTAAATAAGGTATTTCAGTTTTTTATTTTATTACATTTCTAAAAACCTGTTTTCACTTTGTCATTATGGGGTATTGTCTGTAGATTGATGAGGAAAAAATAACTTGATCTGTTTTAGAATAAGGCTGTAACTTAACAACATGTGGAAAAAGAGACCGGGTCTGAATACTTAATGACCCCTACGACACTGTACGTGTGTGTCTGTCGTTGTGTTGGGGGCTGTGTTGTGTAGAGGACCCAGTGTGTCTGTCGTTGTGTTGGGGGCTGTGTTGTGTAGAGGACTCAGTGTGTCTGGCGTTGTGTTGGGGGCTGTGTTGTGTAGAGGACTCAGTGTGTCTGTCGTTGTGTTGGGGGCTGTGTTGTGTAGAAGACTTGTGTGTCTGTTGTTGTGTTGGGGGCTATGTTGTGTAGAGGACTCAGTGTCTGTCGTTGTGTTGGGGGCTGTGTTGTGTAGAGGACTCAGTGTGTCTGTCGTTGTGTTGGGGGCTGTGTTGTGTAGAGGACTCAGTGTGTCTGTCGTTGTGTTGGGGGCTGTGTTGTGTAGAGGACTCAGTGTGTCTGTCGTTGTGTTGGGGGCTGTGTTGTGTAGAAGACTTGTGTGTCTGTCGTTGTGTTGGGGGCTGTGTTGTGTAGAAGACTTGTGTGTCTGTCATTGTGTTGGGGGCTGTGTTGTGTAGAGGACTCAGTGTGTCTGTCGTTGTGTTGGGGGCTGTGTTGTGTAGAGGACTCAGTGTGTCTGTCGTTGTGTTGGGGGCTGTGTTGTGTAGAGGACTCAGTGTCTGTCGTTGTGTTGGGGGCTGTGTTGTGTAGAGGACTCAGTGTGTCTGTCGTTGTGTTGGGGGCTGTGTTGTGTAGAGGACTCAGTGTGTCTGTCGTTGTGTTGGGGGCTGTGTTGTGTAGAGGACTCAGTGTCTGTCGTTGTGTTGGGGGCTGTGTTGTGTAGAGGACTCAGTGTCTGTCGTTGTGTTGGGGGCTGTGTTGTGTAGAGGACTCAGTGTCTGTCGTTGTGTTGGGGGTCTGTATTGTGTAGAGGACTCAGTGTCTGTCGTTGTGTTGGGGGCTGTGTTGTGTAGAGGACTCAGTGTCTGTCGTTGTGTTGGGGGCTGTGTTGTGTAGAGGACTCAGTGTCTGTCGTTGTGTTGGGGGCTGTGTTGTGTAGCGTGTGTGTCTGTGAGAGAGGAAAGCCCAATTAGCCCTGAGATTCCTTCACACAGGAGTTCCAGTGGCTTGCGTCACCGTTAAGGTGTCGGCTGGTGCCTAGCAGAACTCAGCTAGGAGTGTGCTTGCTTATTCCCTTAAAATACATTCGCTTGAGGTGTTTTCATTTTGAGACGCCGTAGCCAGTATACTCTTCCTCAAAATAGACAGAATTAATCGAAGATAATTCAAGAACTCGGGTAATTAATTTTGACATTTTTGCAGAGGAGATGTTTGAGCTTGGTGCAGTATTTCTCACTTAAAACGATTAGTCTCTTGTTGAATGACAAGACTTTATTGAAGAACCCATACTGTTGACCAATCACCATCGAGAAGGCGTCGACTTCGGCTACCAACATCCAAAAACAAACAAATGTCACACAATGTTGTCATATGAGCAGACTCTTCCGGACTGTTTCGGCTGGGATGCATGGAGACGCCTTTAGTGGTCCACCCTCATCTCCCAAACAGACCCCCATGACTTCGAGTGTCTGTGTCAAGTCCTTTCCCCTCTCCAGCAGAACAACTTGTTGTTGCGCCACTGCTCTGGAGCAGTCTGCACAGCTAGGCCGGGTCACTTTGTCTTCTCTCCAACCCTGCCCAGCTCCAACCCTTCTTTTGCCTGGGAGGCAATGTAACCAATCACAGCCCTCCTTTTACATCCTTGCACATCCTGCAAATCACCATCAGAATGTGGATATCCATGTTCGCATTCCCTCTTGGTAATACTTACTTTTACAGCTATGGTCCAATGTGTATCAGAGATCTCACTCAAGACTTTTTAATATGCCCGTAGAGAATATTATGATCAACAATATGTAGAAAAATGTGACAATTCAGAAAATATATTCATGTTTATATTTTTCAATTATGCTTTTAGATACAAATGTCCGCTAGATATCAACAATCCTTCCTCCAAAATACCATTCTGTGGATTAAATATCAGGAAAATGCCCCAAATCGTGGCCCTGTTTTGTTCCCGGCTTCATGAGGAATCACGCCTCTGTCTCTCCCTCTGTAAATCAGCTTTTGAAACGCTGCTCGCCTCAGCCTAGTTTTGCGAGCTTCTCTGCTCTGCCTGTCGTTGCAGTATTCAGTTTCCTGGGCGTGTTTCCTGTTGCTATTCTGGGGCCAGAGCTTCCTGTGCCCACGTGCCTTATTCAGATTCCTGGGCTGACTGAGAGCGACAGTTTCTCCACTCGTTTCTCTCTCACCCTCTCCCTTCTCTGCTCCATCTCATTCTGCTTATCTCTCTCACCCCCCTCCCCTCTCTGCTCCATCTCATTCTGCCTCCCTCTCTCACCTCCCTCCCTCTCTCACCCCCTCCCCTCTCTCACCCCCTCCCCTCTCTGCTCCATCTAATTCTGCCTCCCTCTCTCACCCCCTCCCCTCTATGCTCCATCTCATTCTGCCTCCCTCTCTCACCCCCTCCCTCTCTCACCCCTCCCCTCTCTGCTCCATCTAATTCTGCCTCCCTCTCTCACCCCCTCCCCTCTCTGCTCCATCTAATTCTGCCTCCCTCTCTCACCCCCCTCCCCTCTCTGCTCCATCTCATTCTGCCTCCCTCTCTCACCCCCTCCCTCTCTCACCCCCTCCCCCTCTCTGCTCCATCTAATTCTGCCTCCCTCTCTCACCCCCCTCCCCTCTATGCTCCATCTCATTCTGCCTCCCTCTCTCACCCCCCTCCCTCTCTCACCCCCTCCCCTCTCTGCTCCATCTAATTCTGCCTCCCTCTCTCACCCCCTCCCCTCTCTGCTCCATCTAATTCTGCCTCCCTCTCTCACCCCCCTCCCCTCTCTGCTCCATCTCATTCTGCCTCCCTCTCTCACCCCCCTCCCTCTCTCACCCCCCTCCCCTCTCTGCTCCATCTCATTCTGCCTCCCTCTCTCACCCCCTCCCCTCTCTGCTCCATCTCATTCTGCCTCCCTCTCTCACCCCCTCCCTCTCTCACACCCCCTCCCTCTCTCACCACACCCCCTCCCTCTCTCACCCCACCCCCCTCCCTCTCTCCTTCCCCCGTCTGCACATAGGTGATTTTTAATTCATGTACTTGAGAAAGTTCAATCTGCTGACTAAGTGTGTTTGGATTTGCCTCAGTGAATTGTTTTGGAGCTGGTAGACCCAGCCTGCCTCTTGCTGTTGTGCACACATGTGTTCTCACACTCTCTCTCATAAGCTCACCCCTCCCTCCCCCCTCGCTCCATTCTGCTGGGCTGAGCTAGTCTTGCAGCACCGTCCTCTCTGCTCTCTTCCTATGTGTTGTTTGCTTGGGCGGGGAATTTAGATGCCCCAAAAACAGCTTGTGATTTTGATTTTAAAGTAATACTCTTTTAGATAAAATTACCTTTACTGTTTCTCAGAGCAGAAAAACAGTTGTGTCGGTCAGTTGAAGTGCTTTGGCAGTGCCCTCTTGTCTACTTTGGGTTGTTCCTGGGTGTCTGTCATCGGTGGGAGGGGCGTTGCTCTGGAGAAGCAGGCAGACGGGCAGGCAGGCAGACAGACTCCATTTATATTTGTTGCATGCTCTGAATAGTCTAGTGAGTGAGTAGGGTCAGTGCAAGACAGTTCAGGTACCATTAATTGACTAATTGTCAGTCTGACTATTTATCAGTCTTATGGCTTGGGCGTAGAAGCTGTCTCAGCCTGTTAGTCTGAGAGCTGGTGCTCTGGTATCATGTATGGCTTTGGTGGCTGGTATCAGGCAGACAAGCTGTGGTCCTCCCTCCCAGCCCCAAGTATCAGGCAGGCTAGGCAGACCCTGGTCCCTCCCAGCATCCCTCTCCCTGACATGGGCAGCTGCCTGCCTCACTGGGGCATCTGTGCTGAGCTCTGGGACTCTCCTCTACCATTGTGATCAGCCCCCCCCCACACACACACACACCCTAGCCCCATTATTTACAGCAATCAGACCTCTCTCTCTGCTCTGTATTGCACACAGGTTGCTGGTGTGTGTGTGTGTGTGTGTGTGTGTGTGTGTGTGTGTGTGTGTGTGTGTGTGTGTGTGTGTGTGTGTGTGACTTGCCAGTCGAAAGCCTCAATTAGGCAAATATTTACAAACATATCTAGTCAGGTAGACTATTTATTTCAGGAATAAACATGACCCATCCGTGCTCTAAGCATAATCATCAGAAATCAGAAAAGAACAGCTGTTCAATATTGATTTAGATTATTATGCTGTTTGAAAAAGAAACCAAAACAGTTTTAATAGCAATCTGTTATCTTTTTATACGATGTCCCCTTCCCACATTCCTCCTCAACCTTGTCCATGAATTACAATCCCCATATGGTCTCCTGTATTAAGTAGCAGACTAGTGGTGGTCTCGGGGGAGATGGGGATGGGAAGGGACTAGGTCTGGAGTGGGAACATACCTTTTTAGAGTATTAGGGGTTCAGAGGAGCCTTGTCTAGAGGAGAGATCAGCACCTCGGTTTGGGCGTTACCGGCCCTGCTACCTCACCTGCCCTCAGGGCAGAACTAGGGACTGGGATGATTTTAAATTGAATTGCATGTTGACGTAATCAAGTATCCCCTGCTTGAATATTTGTATCTTCTACGATTGTTTAGGTGGACGCCTCAGTAATGTGATGTGGTGGATTGTATAGCGTGTGGTTGTGGTTGGCTTTGTTTTGTACTGCTACCATTTGGTTGAATGAGTTTCTCTTGCTGTAGACTTGTGGTTCTGTTATGGTAATGGCTGCTGTGCTATATGAGGCTGGGGTCTGCCTCTTCTCCTATTCCTCTCTTTCTCCACTGTGGGATGGGAGTGCCCCCTTATGGTGGAGCTCAGCCTAGCCAACCCAGAGCTGGGGCTGTGTTTCTCTCTACACCCACCCTGGCCTACCCAGAACACCCTTCCCCCGTCCCTGTACGCAGGGGGACATCCCATACCCTCTACCCTGACCATGAAGGGTCACCCTGTACCCAGGGGACATCCCGTACCCTCTACCCTGACCATGAAGGGTCACCCTGTACCCAGGGGACATCCCGTACCCTCTACCCTGACCATGAAGGGTCACCCTGTACGCAGGGGGACATCCCATACCCTCTACCCTGACCATGAAGGGTCACCCTGTACCCAGGGGACATCCCGTACCCTCTACCCTGACCATGAAGGGTCACCCTGTACCCAGGGGACATCCCATACCCTCTACCCTGACCATGGAGGGTCACCCTGTACGCAGGGGACATCCCGTACCCTCTACCCTGACCATGAAGGATCACCCTGTACGCAGGGGAAATCCCGTACCCTCTACCCTGACCATGAAGGGTCACCCTGTACGCAGGGGACATCCCGTACCTTCTACCCTGATCATGAAGGGTCACCCTGTTTGCAGGGGACATCCCGTACCCTCTACCCTGACCATGAAGGGTCACCCTGTACGCAGGGGACATCCCGTACCCTCTACCCTGACCATGAAGGGTTAATGCTGGTGTCCGAAGGTGGAGCCACATACTCACAGAAAGGCATATCTGAAAATAGATAGTTGTTGTGATATTAAACCTGTAAAACGTCTGCAGTCGTCATGGTACTACTGTGATTGTTTGGGTCCAGCTGGTGGGTCAGTGGGGAGAAATCAATGGAAGTGAAATCATGTGAGATGCTGTTTGATAGTGAAATGGGGTCATGGGAAAAGTCATTTCACCTCTTCTAAGGAGATCAGAGACACACATTACGCGTAGTAACGGGAGGTACGCGTAGTAACGGGAGGTGCGCGTTGTAGCGGGAGGGACGTGTAGTATTCACTTAGTAGACCAGCACTATGACTGATGTAAACAAACACTGCTGAACGCTTCAAGGTTTTTACCTCTGCTGTGTGTGTGTCACCGGTGGCTGTGTGTGTAATTAAAGCGTGTGTGTGCAGAGCTGGGAGGAAGGCTTTGGTCTGTTTGAGCTTCCTGTAACAATGACAGCTCTTCTTCATAGTAGCTGACTGCACCATGACCCCGGCAGGCTCACGGGGAGGAGGGGGAGGGGCGGTGTCAGCACTGATGTGGAAACGCATGTGGAGTATGGTTACCATGGCAGCCCCAGAGACGCAGCAACAAAAAATAATGGTATTCCCCCCCCCCCCCTCATCTGTGTCTGTGTGTGTGTGTGTGAGAGAGAGATCCTCTTTGTGTACAGGGGACTGAGAACAGGAAGCTTGACAGGCGGTGAGTGGATGAGCTAGCGGCGGTGGGTGGATGAGCTAGCGGCGGTGGGTGGATGAGCTAGCGGCGGTGGGTGGATGAGCTAGCGGCGGTGAGTGGATGAGCTAGCGGCGGTGAGTGGATGAGCTAGCGGCGGTGAGTGGATGAGCTAGCGGCGGTGAGTGGATGAGCTAGCGGCGGTGAGTGGATGAGCTAGCGGCGGTGAGTGGATGAGCTAGCGAAAGAGGGAGTAAGAAAGGGAAATGGAGAGAGACGGGGTTCATTGAGAGTCGGTGAACTGTTCCAGGACCCCAGACCCTGTTCCAGTACCGGCTCTGACCCGGTCACAGCCCAGCCTCCAGATAGCAGCTCGGTTACATGACCTTACTGACTGCCTGGTGACATCATAGCACACTAACCACCTCCACTTCCCCCAACTTTCTGCTTCTCTTGGGCTGTGCCTGAAATGGCACCCTATTCCATATATAGTGCACTACTTTTGACCTCGGCCCCATAGAGCTCTGGTCAAAAGTAGTGCTCTAAATAGGGAATAAGGTACCATTAGGGACTGCCGCTGTATTAAAAAGACTGTAGAGTAGACGAATGGCCTGGAGTTTAGCTGGATGGATTTAGTGAAGTAATCTGTAAGTGGAATACATTCGAGTGTGAATGAAACTGGGATGGAAGCAGGAGACTGAAGCAGTATGGCAATGCTTGTGGTTGCTTTACACACTACACTGCTACTTATAACATGTGAAATTAGCCTCTGAAGACTGGACCTTAGGGGTTTTAAGTTTGTTGTTGACGTTTCTGTCTTTCGAGAAAATGTACAAGTGTACAAGTGTATACAACTGTCTATTTCAGTTTGTCCATTTTCTCGCTGTGAAAGATGGAATCAGGCTCTATGGAAGTTCCCATGTTAGCTGGAAACACAACATGCCCGTCAGTCACCAAGCGGAGATGCAGCACTGGCCTCCTCTCTCTCCCATGTTGCTTAGCCTGACTACATAACACGGGGCGGCAGGGTAGCCTAGTGGTTAGAGTGTTGGACTAGTAACCGAAAGGTTGCAAGTTCAAATCCCTGAGCTGACAAGGTACAAATCTGTCATTCTGCCCCTGAACAGGCAGTTAACCCACTGTTCCTAGGCCGTCATTGAAAATAAGAATTTGTTCTTAACTGACTTGCCTAGTTCAATAAAGGTAAAAAAAAAAAAAAAAAAAATATCTGGGTTGTTGTTTGGCCTCGTGCAGATGTCTGTTTTTTGTGTTTTTTTTTGTAGAAAATAGTCTTTGCCCCCAGCCCCTCTTTCCTCAACCATCTCCTCTCTACTCATTCATTCCCCCTCTCCCTGTGATCAGTGACCAGTCTGGTGAATGACAGCAGGAGGTGGGGTCTGTGTTCAGGCATCTAGCGGCTCTGTGCCGTCAGCACAACTGAACAATTCAGCAGAGTAGGGCTCTCTCTCTCTCACTCTCTCTCTCTCGGCTCGCCCTCCCTCTCTCTTTCTCTCGGCTCGCCCGCTCTCTCTCGGCTCGCCCGCTCTCTCTCGGCTCGCCCGCTCTCTCTCGGCTCGCCCGCTCTCTCTCGGCTCGCCCGCTCTCTCTCGGCTCGCCCGCTCTCTCTCGGCTCGCCCTCTCTCTCTCGCCCTCGGCCCTCTCTCGCGCCCTCTCTCTCGCGCGCTCTTTATTGGCATGGGAAACGTGTTAACATTGCCAAAGCAAGTGAGGTAGATAATATATAAAGTGACTATATAAAGTGAAAAACAATAAAAATGAACAGTAAACATTACACATACAGAAGTTTCAAAACAATAAAGACATTACAAATGTCATATTATATATATACACACAGTGTTTTAACAATGTACAAATGGTTAAAGGACACAAGATAAAATAAATAAGCATAAATATGGGTTGTATTTACAATGGTGTTTGTTCTTCACTGGTTGCCCTTTTCTCGTGGCAACAGGTCACAAATCTTGCTGCTGTGATGGCACACTGTGGAATTTCACCCAGAAGATATGGGAGTTTATGGTCATACATACATTGGGCAGGAGGTTCGGAAGTGCAGCTCAGTTCCCACCTCATTTTGTGGGCAGTGAGCACATAGCCTGTCTTCTCTTGAGAGCCATGTCTGCCGATGGCGGCCTTTCTCAATAGCAAGGCTATGCTCGCTGAGTCTGTACATAGTCAAAGCTTTACTTAATTTTGGGTCAGTCACTGTGGTCAGGTATTCCGCCGCTGTGTACTCTCTGTGTAGCTCTCTCTCGGGTCTCTCTCTCTCGGGTCTCTCTCGGCTCTCTCTCTCTCGGCTCTCTCTCGGCTCGCCCGCTCTCTCTCGGCTCGCCCGCTCTCTCTCGGCTCGCCCGCTCTCTCTCGGCTCGCCCGCTCTCTCTCGGCTCGCCCTCTCTCTCTCGGCTCGCCCTCTCTCTCTCGGCTCGCCCTCTCTCTCTCGGCTCGCCCTCTCTCTCTCGGCTCGCCCTCTCTCTCTCGGCTCGCCTTCTCTCTCTCGGCTCGCCCTCTCTCGCTTGGTCGATCTCTCGCCCTCTCTCGCTCTCTCTCGGGGCGCTCTCTCTCTCTGTCTCGGGGCGCTCTCTCTCGGCTCTCTCTCTCTCGGCTCTCTCTCTCCGCTCGCTCTCTCTCGGCTCGCTCGCTCTCTCTCGGCTCGCTCGCCTTCTCTCTCTCGGCTCACCCTCTCTCGCTTGCTCGATCGCTCGCCCTCTCTCGCTCTCTCTCGGGGCTCTCGCTCTCTCTCGGGGCTCTCGCTCTCTCTGTCTCGGGGCGCTCTCTGTCTCGGGGCGCTCTCTCTGTCTCGGGGCGCTCTCTCTGTCTCGGGGCGCTCTCTCTGTCTCGGGGCGCTCTCTCTGTCTCGGGGCGCTCTCTCTCTCTCTCTCTCTCTCTCTGTCTCGGGGCGCTCTCTCTCTCTCTCTCTCTCTGTCTTGGGGTGCTCTCTCTCTCTCTCTCTCTCTCTGTCTCGGGGCTCTCTCTGTCTTCGGGCGCTCTCTCTCTCTGTCTCTCTCTCTCTCTCTGTCTCGGGCGCTCTCTCTCTCTCTCTCTGTCTCGGGGGCGCTCTCTCTCTCTCTCTGTCTCGGGCGCTCTGTCTCGGGGCGCTCGCTCTCGCTCTCTCTGTCTCGGGCGCTCGCTCTCTCTCTCTCTGTCTCGGGGCGCTCGCTCTCGCTCTCTCTCTGTCTCGGGCGCTCGCTCTCGCTCTCTCTGTCTCGGGCGCTCGCTCTCGCTCTCTCTCTTCTCGGGCGCTCGCTCTCGCTCTGTCTCGGGCGCGCTCTCTCTCTCTGTCTCGGGGCGCTCGCTCTCTCTGTCTCGGGGCGCTCGCTCTCTCTGTCTCGGGCGCTCGCTCTGTCTCGTCTCGGCGCTCGCTCTCTCTGTCTCGGGCGCTCGCTCTGTCTCGGGGCGCTCGCTCTCTCTCTCGGGCGCTCTCTCTGTCTCGGGCGCTCGCTCTCTCTCTGTCTCGGGCGCTCGCTCTCTGTCTCTCGGGCGCTCGCTCTCTCTCTGTCTCGGGCGCTCGCTCTCTCTGTCTCGGGCGCTCGCTCTCTCTGTCTCGGGCGCTCGCTCTCTGTCTCGGGGCGCTCGCTCTCTCTGTCTCGGGCGCTCGCTCTCTCTGTCTCGGGCGCTCGCTCTCTCTGTCTCGGGGCGCTCTCTCTGTCTCGGGCGCTCGCTCTCTCTCGGGGCGCTCGCTCTCTCTGTCTCGGGGCGCTCGCTCTCTCTGTCTCGGGGCGCTCGCTCTCTCTGTCTCGGGCGCTCGCTCTCTCTCTGTCTCGGGCGCTCGCTCTCTCTCTCTCTGTCTCGGGCGCTCGCTCTCTCTCTGTCTCTGTCTCGGGCGCGCTCTCTCTCTCTGTCTCTGTCTCGGGCGCTCGCTCTCTCTCTCTGTCTCTGTCTCGGGGCGCTCGCTCTCTCTCTCTGTCTCTGTCTCGGGGCGCTCGCTCTCTCTCTGTCTCTGTCTCGGGGCGCTCGCTCTCTCTCTCTCTCTCTGTCTCGGGGCGCTCTCTCTGTCTCGGGGCTCTGCTCGCTCTCTCTCTCTGTCTCGGGGCGCTCGCTCTCTCTCTGTCTCGGGGAGCGCTCGCTCTCTCTGTCTCGGGGCGCTCGCTCTCTCTCTGTCTCGGGCGCTCTCTCTCTCTGTCTCGGGGCGCTCGCTCTCTCTCTCTCTGTCTCGGGGCGCTCTCTCTCTCTCTCTCTGTCTCGGGCGCTCGCTCTCTCTCTGTCTCGGGGCGCTCGCTCTCTCTGTCTCGGGGCGCTCGCTCGCTCTCGTCTCTCGCTCTCTCTGTCTCGGGCGCTCGCTCTCGCTCTCTGTCTCGGGGCGCTCGCTCTCTGTCTCGGGCGCTCGCTCTCTGTCTCGGGGCGCTCGCTCTCTCTCTGTCTCGGGGCGCTCGCTCTCTCTCTGTCTCGGGCGCTCGCTCTCTCTCTGTCTCGGGCGCTCGCTCTCTCTCTGTCTCGGGGCGCTCTCTCTCTCTGTCTCGGGGCGCTCGCTCGCTCTCTGTCTCGGGCGCTCGCTCTCTCTGTCTCGGGCGCTCGCTCTCTCTCTGTCTCGGGGCGCTCGCTCTCTCTGTCTCGGGGCGCTCGCTCTCTCTGTCTCGGGGCGCTCGCTCTCTCTGTCTCGGGCGCTCGCTCTCTCTCTGTCTCGGGCGCTCGCTCTCTCTGTCTCGGGCGCTCGCTCTCTCTCTGTCTCGGGAGCTCGCTCTCTCTCTCTCTGTCTCGGGAGCTCGCTCTCTCTCTCGGTCTCGGGGCTCGCTCGCTCTCTCTCTCTGTCTCGGGGAGCTCTCTCTCTGTCTCGGGAGCTCGCTCTCTGTCTCGGGGAGCTCGCTCTCTGTCTCGGGGCGCTCGCTCTCTCTCTCTGTCTCGGGGCGCTCACTCTCTCTCTCTCTCTGTCTCGGGGCGCTCGCTCTCTCTGTCTCGGGACGCTCTCTCTCTCTCGGGGCGCTCTCTCGCTCTCTCTCTCTGTCTCGGGGAGCTCTCTCTCTGTCTCGGGGCGCTGCGCTCGCTCGCTCGCTCTCTCTGTCTCGGGAGCTCGCTCTCTCTCTGTCTCGGGCGCTCGCTCTTTCTCTCTCTGTCTCGGGCGCGCTCTCTCTCTCTGTCTCGGGCGCTCTCTCTCTCTGTCTCGGGGCGCTCGCTCTCTCTCTGTCTCGGGGCGCTCGCTCTCTCTGTCTCGGGGCCCTCTCTCTCTGTCTCGGGCGCTCGCTCTCTCTGTCTCGGGGCGCTCGCTCTCTCTCTGTCTCGGGCGCTCGCTCTCTCTCTGTCTCGGGGCGCTCGCTCTCTCTCTCTCTGTCTCTGTCTCGGGGCGCTCGCTCTCTCTCTCTGTCTCGGGGCGCTCGCTCTCTCTCTGTCTCGGGCGCTCGCTCTCTCTCTGTCTCGGGGCGCTCGCTCTCTCTCTGTCTCGGGCGCGCTCTCTCTCTCTCTGTCTCTGTCTCGGGCGCTCGCTCTCTCTCTGTCTCGGGCGCTCGCTCTCTCTGTCTCGGGAGCTCGCTCTCTCTGTCTCGGGAGCTCGCTCTCTCTCTGTCTCGGGAGCTCGCTCTCTCTGTCTCGGGAGCTCGCTCTCTCTCTCTGTCTCGGGAGCTCGCTCTCTCTCTCTCTCTGTCTCGGGGAGCTCGCTCTCTGTCTCGGGGCGCTCACTCTCTCTCTCTCTCTGTCTCGGGGCGCTCACTCTCTCTCTGTCTCGGGACGCTCTCTCTCTCTCTGTCTCGGGGCGCTCTCTCGCTCTCTCTCTCTCTCTCTGTCTCGGGGCGCTCTCTCTCTCGGGGAGCTCTCTCTCTCTGTCTTCGGGAGCTCGCTCGCTCTCTCTCTCTGTCTCGGGGCGCTCGCGCTCTCTCTCTGTCTCGGGGAGCTCGCTCTCTCTGTCTCGGGCGCTGCTCTTTCTCTCTCTGTCTCGGGCGCTCGCTCTCTCTCTCTCTGTCTCGGGGCGCTCTCTCTCTCTGTCTCGGGCGCTCGCTCTCTCTCTGTCTCGGGGCGCTCGCTCTCTCTCTGTCTCGGGGCGCTCTCTCTCTGTCTCGGGCGCTCGCTCTCTCTGTCTCGGGCGCTCGCTCTCTCTCTGTCTCGGGGCGCTCGCTCTCTCTCTGTCTCGGGCGCTCGCTCTCTCTCTCTGTCTCGGGGCGCTCGCTCTCTCTCTGTCTCGGGCGCTCGCTCTCTCTCTCTGTCTCGGGGCGCTCGCTCTCTCTCTCTGTCTCGGGGCGCTCGCTCTCTCTCTCTCTCTGTCTCGGGGCGCTCGCTCTCTCTCTGTCTCGGGGCGCGCTCTCTCTCTCTCTCTGTCTCGGGCGCTCGCTCTCTCTCTCTCTCTGTCTCGGGAGCTCGCTCTCTCTCTCGGGCGCTCGCTCTCTCTGTCTCGGGGCGCTCGCTCTCTCTCTCTCTGTCTCGGGCGCTCGCTCTCTCTGTCTCGGGGCGCTCGCTCTCTCTCTCTCTCTGTCTCGGGGCGCTCGCTCTCTCTGTCTCTGGGCGCTCGCTCTCTCTGTCTCTGGGCGCTCGCTCTCTCTCTGTCTCGGGGCACTCGCTCTCTCTCTCTCTCTGTCTCGGGACGCTCTCTCTCTCTGTCTCGGGGCGCTCTCTCTCTCTGTCTCGGGGCGCTCTCTCTCTCTGTCTCGGGGAGCTCTCTCTCTCTCTTTCTGTCTCGGGACGCTCGCTCTCTCTCTCTCTCTCTCTCTCTGTCTCGGGGCGCTCGCTCTCTCTCTGTCTCGGGGGCGCTCGCTCTCTCTCTCTCTGTCTCGGGACGCTCTCTCGAACTCTCTCTCTCTGTCTCGGGGCGCTCTCTCGCGCTCTCTCTCTCTCTCTGTCTCGGGGCGCGCTCTCTCTCTGTCTCGGGAGCTCTCTCTCTCTCTGTCTTCGGGAGCTCTCTCTCTCTGTCTCGGGGCGCTCGCTCTCTCTCTGTCTCGGGGCGCTCGCTCTCTCTCTGTCTCGGGGGCGCTCGCTCTCTCTGTCTCGGGGCGCTCGCTCGCTCTCTCTGTCTCGGGGCGCTCGCTCGCTCTCTCTGTCTCGGGGCGCTCGCTCGCTCGCTCTGTCTCGGGCGCGCTCGCTCTCTCTCTGTCTCGGGGCGCTCGCTCTCTCTCTGTCTCGGGGCGCTCGCTCTCTCTCTGTCTCGGGGCGCTCGCTCTCTCTCTCTGTCTCGGGGCGCTCGCTCTCTCTCTGTCTCGGGCGCTCGCTCTCTCTCTGTCTCGGGGCGCTCGCTCTCTCTGTCTCGGGGCGCTCGCTCTCGCTCTCTCTCTCTCTCTCTGTCTCGGGGCGCTCGCTCTCTCTCTGTCTCGGGGAACTCGCTCTCTCTCTGTCTCGGGGAGCTCGCTCTCTCTCTCTCTGTCTCGGGCCGCTCTCTCTCTCTCTCTCTCGCTCTCTCTCTGTCTCGGGTCACTCGCTCTCTCTCTCTCTCTGTCTCGGGGCACTCGCTCTCTCTCTCTCTCTCGCTCTCTCTCTCTCTCTCTGTCTCGGGGCACTCGCTCTCTCCCTCTCTCTGTCTCGGGACGCTCTCTCGCTCTCTCTGTCTCGGGCGCTCTCTCTCTGTCTCGGGAGCTCGCTCTCTCTCTCTGTCTTCGGGAGCTCGCTCGCTCTCTCTCTCTCTCTCTGTCTCGGGGCGCTCGCTCTCTCTCTGTCTCGGGCGCTCGCTCTCTCTGTCTCGGGGCGCTCGCTCTCTCTGTCTCGGGGCGCTCGCTCTCTCTCTGTCTTGGTGCGCTCGCTCTCTCTCTGTCTCGGGCGCTCGCTCTCTCTGTCTCGGGGCGCTCGCTCTCTCTCTGTCTCGGGGCGCTCGCTCTCTCTCTGTCTCGGGGCGCTCGCTCTCTCTCTGTCTCGGGCGCTCGCTCTCTCTCTGTCTCGGGGCGCTCTCTCTCTGTCTCGGGGCGCTCGCTCTCTCTGTCTCGGGCGCTCGCTCGCTCTCTCTGTCTCGGGAGCTCGCTCTCTCTCTCTCTCTCTGTCTCGGGAGCTCGCTCTCTCTCTGTCTCGGGAGCTCGCTCTCTCTCTCTCTCTGTCTCGGGAGCTCTCTCTCTGTCTCGGGAGCTCGCTCTCTGTCTCGGGGAGCTCGCTCTCTGTCTCGGGGCGCTCGCTCTCTCTGTCTCGGGGCGCTCACTCTCTCTCTCTCTCTCTGTCTCGGGCGCGCTCGCTCTCTGTCTCGGGACGCTCTCTCTCTCTCGGGGCGCTCTCTCGCTCTCTCTCTGTCTCGGGGAGCTCTCTCTCTCTGTCTCGGGGCGCTCGCGCTCTCTCTCTGTCTCGGGGAGCTCGCTCTCTCTGTCTCGGGGCGCTCGCTCTTTCTCTCTCTGTCTCGGGGCGCTCGCTCGCTCTCTCTCTGTCTCGGGGCGCTCGCTCGCTCTCTCTCTGTCTCGGGGCGCTCGCTCGCTCTCTCTCTGTCTCGGGGCGCTCGCTCGCTCTCTCTGTCTCGGGGCGCTCGCTCTCTCTCTGTCTCGGGGCGCTCGCTCTCTCTGTCTCGGGGCGCTCGCTCTCTCTGTCTCGGGGCGCTCTCTCTCTCTGTCTCGGGCGCTCGCTCTCGCTCTCTCTGTCTCGGGCGCTCGCTCTCTCTCTGTCTCGGGAACTCGCTCTCTCTCTGTCTCGGGGAGCTCGCTCTCTCTCTCTGTCTCGGGCCGCTCTCTCTCTCTCTCTCTCTCTCTCTCTGTCTCGGGTCACTCGCTCTCTCTCTCTCTCTGTCTCGGGGCACTCGCTCTCTCTCTCTCTCTCGCTCTCTCTCTCTCTCTCTCTGTCTCGGGGCACTCGCTCTCTCCCTCTCTCTGTCTCGGGACGCTCTCTCGCTCTCTCTCTCTGTCTCGGGGCGCTCTCTCTCTCTGTCTCGGGGAGCTCGCTCTCTCTCTCTGTCTTCGGGAGCTCGCTCGCTCTCTCTCTCTCTCTCTCTGTCTCGGGGCGCTCGCTCTCTCTCTGTCTCGGGGCGCTCGCTCTCTCTCTGTCTCGGGGCGCTCGCTCTCTCTGTCTTGGTGCGCTCGCTCTCTCTCTCTCGGGCGCTCGCTCTCTCTCTCTCTGTCTCGGGCGCTCGCTCTCTCTCTGTCTCGGGCGCTCGCTCTCTCTCTGTCTCGGGGCGCTCGCTCTCTCTCTGTCTCGGGCGCTCGCTCTCTCTCTGTCTCGGGCGCTCGCTCTCTCTGTCTCGGGCGCTCGCTCTCTCTGTCTCGGGCGCTCGCTCTCTCTCTGTCTCGGGGAGCTCGCTCTCTCTCTCTCTCTGTCTCGGGGAGCTCGCTCTCTCTCTCTGTCTCGGGGAGCTCGCTCTCTCTCTCTCTGTCTCGGGGAGCTCTCTCTCTGTCTCGGGGAGCTCGCTCTCTGTCTCGGGGAGCTCGCTCTCTGTCTCGGGGCGCTCGCTCTCTCTCTCTCTCTCTCTCTCTGTCTCGGGGCGCTCACTCTCTCTCTCTCTCTCTGTCTCGGGGCGCTCGCTCTCTCTGTCTCGGGACGCTCTCTCTCTCTCGGGGCGCTCTCTCGCTCTCTCTCTCTGTCTCGGGGAGCTCTCTCTCTGTCTCGGGGCGCTCGCGCTCTCTCTCTGTCTCGGGGAGCTCGCTCTCTCTGTCTCGGGGCGCTCGCTCTTTCTCTCTCTGTCTCGGGGCGCTCGCTCTCTCTCTCTCTGTCTCGGGGCGCTCTCTCTCTCTCTGTCTCGGGGGCGCTCTCTCTCTGTCTCGGGCGCTCGCTCTCTCTGTCTCGGGGCCCTCGCTCTCTCTCTGTCTCGGGCGCTCGCTCTCTCTGTCTCGGGCGCTCGCTCTCTCTCTGTCTCGGGGCGCTCGCTCTCTCTCTGTCTCGGGGCGCTCGCTCTCTCTCTCTCTCTCTCTCTGTCTCTGTCTCGGGGCGCTCGCTCTCTTTCTCTCTCTCTGTCTCGGGGCGCTCTCTCTCTCTCTCTGTCTCGGGGCGCTCGCTCTCTCTCTCTGTCTCGGGGCGCTCGCTCTCTCTCTCTCTGTCTCGGGGCGCTCGCTCTCTCTCTCTCTGTCTCGGGGCGCTCGCTCTCTCTGTCTCGGGGCGCTCGCTCTCTGTCTCGGGCGCTCGCTCTCTCTGTCTCGGGAGCTCGCTCTCTCTCTGTCTCGGGAGCTCGCTCTCTCTGTCTCGGGAGCGCTCTCTGTCTCGGGGCTCGCTCTCTCTCTGTCTCGGGGAGCTCGCTCTCTCTCTGTCTCGGGGAGCTCGCTCTCTCTCTGTCTCGGGGAGCTCGCTCTCTCTCTGTCTCGGGGAGCTCGCTCTCTCTCTCTCTCTGTCTCGGGGAGCTCGCTCTCTCTCTCTCTCTGTCTCGGGGAGCTCGCTCTCTGTCTCGGGGCGCTCACTCTCTCTCTCTCTCTGTCTCGGGGCGCTCACTCTCTCTCTGTCTCGGGGCGCTCTCTCTCTCTGTCTCGGGGAGCGCTCTCTCTCGCTCTCTCTCTCTCTCTGTCTCGGGGCGCTCGCTCTCTCTCTCTGTCTCGGGGAGCTCTCTCTCTCTGTCTTCGGGCCGCTCGCTCTCTCTCTCTCTGTCTCGGGTCGCTCGCGCTCTCTCTGTCTCGGGAGCTCGCTCTCTCTGTCTCGGGCGCTCGCTCTTTCTCTCTCTGTCTCGGGGCGCTCGCTCTCTCTCTCTCTCTCTGTCTCGGGACGCTCGCTCTCTCTCTCTGTCTCGGGCCGCTCGGGAGCTCGCTCTCTCTCTGTCTCGGGGCTCGCTCGCTCTCTCTGTCTCGGGGCACTCGCTCTCTCTCTGTCTCGGGGCGCTCGCTCTCTCTGTCTCGGGGCTCGCTCTCTCTCTCTGTCGGGGCTCTCGCTCTCTCTCTGTCTCGGGCGCGCTCTCTCTCTGTCTCGGGCGCTCTCTCTGTCTCGGGCGCTCGCTCTCTCTGTCTCGGGCGCTCGCTCTCTCTCTGTCTCGGGGCGCTCTCTCTCTGTCTCGGGCGCTCGCTCTCTCTCTCTGTCTCGGGCGCTCGCTCTCTCTGTCTCGGGCGCTCGCTCTCTCTGTCTCGGGCGCTCTCTCTCTCTCTCTGTCTCGGGGCGCTCGCTCTGTCTCGGGCGCTCTCTCTCTGTCTCGGGCGCTCGCTCTCTCTGTCTCGGGCGCTCTCTCTCTCTCTCTGTCTCGGGCGCTCGCTCTCTCTCTCTCTGTCTCGGGGCGCTCGCTCTCTCTCTCTGTCTCGGGCGCGCTCTCTCTCTGTCTCGGGCGCGCTCTCTCTCTGTCTCGGGGCGCTCGCTCTCTCTCTCTCTCTGTCTCGGGGCGCTCGCTCTCTCTCTCTCTGTCTCGGGGCGCTCGCTCTCTCTCTCTGTCTCGGGCGCTCGCTCTCTGTCTCGGGCGCTCGCTCTCTCTCTCTGTCTCGGGGCGCTCTCTCTCTGTCTCGGGCGCTCGCTCTCTCTCTCTGTCTCGGGCGCTCGCTCTCTGTCTCTCGCGCTCTCTCTGTCTCGGGCGCTCGCTCTCTCTCTCTGTCTCGGGGCGCTCGCTCTCTCTCTCTCTCTGTCTCGGGCGCTCGCGCTCTCTCGCTCGCTCTTCTGTCTCGGGGCGCTCTCTCTCTCTGTCTCGGGCGCTCTCTCTCTCTGTCTCGGGGAGCTCTCTCTCTCTTTCTGTCTCGGGGCGCGCTCTCTCTGTCTCGGGCTCTCTCTCTCTTTCTGTCTCGGGGCGCTCGCTCTCTCTCTGTCTCGGGCGCTCGCTCTCTCTGTCTCTCTGTCTCGGGCGCGCTCTCTCTCGGGACTCTCGAACTCTCTCTGTCTCGGGGCGCTCTCTCGCTCTCTCTCTCTCTCTGTCTCGGGGCGCTCTCTCTCTCTGTCTCGGGGAGCTCTCTCTCTCTCTCTGTCTTCGGGAGCTCGCTCGCTCTCTCTCTCTGTCTCGGGGCGCTCGCTCTCTCTCTCGCTCTCTCTCTCTCTCTCTCTCTCTGTCTCGGGGCGCTCTCTCTCGCTCTCTCTCTCGCTCTCTTTCTCTCTCTGTCTCGGGCGCTCTCGCTCTCTCTCTGTCTCGGGCGCTCGCGCTCTCTCTCTCTCTGTCTCTGTCTCGGGCGCTCGCTCTCTCTCTCGCTCTCTCTCTCTCTCTCTGTCTCGGGCGCTCGCTCTCTCTCTCTCTGTCTCGGGGCGCTCGCTCTCTCTCTCTGTCTCGGGCGCTCGCTCTCTCTCTCTGTCTCGGGCGCTCGCTCTCTCTCTCTGTCTCGGGCGCTCGCTCTCTCTCTCTCTCTGTCTCGGGGCGCTCTCTCTCTCTCTCTCTGTCTCGGGCGCTCGCTCTCGCTCTCTCTCTGTCTCGGGCTCTCTCTCTCTGTCCCGGGGCGCTCGCTCTCTCTCTCTCTCTCTGTCCCGGGGCGCTCGCTCTCTCTCTCTCTGTGTCTCGGGCGCTCGCTCTCTCTCTCTCTGTCTCGGGGCGCTCTCTCTCGCTCTCTCTCTGTCTCGGGGAGCTCGCTCTCTCTCTGTCCCGGGGCGCTCTCTCTCTCTCTCTCTGTCGGGGCGCTCGCTCTCTCTCTCTCTGTCCCGGGGCGCTCGCTCTCTCTCTCTCTCTGTCCCGGGCGCTCGCTCTCTCTCTCTGTCTCGGGGCGCTCTCTCTCGCTCTCTCTCTGTCTCGGGCGCTCTCTCGCTCTCTCTCTGTCTCGGGGAGCTCGCTCTCTCTCTCTCTGTCCCGGGGCGCTCGCTCTCTCTCTCTCTCTGTCCCGGGGCGCTCGCTCTCTCTCTCTCTGTCCCGGGGCGCTCGCGCTCTCTCTCTCTCTGTCTCGGGGCGCTCGCTCTCTCTGTCTCGGGCGCTCGCTCTCTCTCTCTCTCTCTCGGGGCACTCGCTCTCTCTCTCTCTGTCTCTCGGGACGCTCTCTCGCTCTCTCTCTCTCTGTCTCGGGCGCTCTCTCTGTCTCGGGGCTGCTCGCTCTCTCTCTCTGTCTTCGGGGCTCGCTCGCTCTCTCTCTCTGTCTCGGGCGCTCTCTCTCTCTCTCGGGAGCTCGCTCTCTCTGTCTCGGGGCGCTCGCTCTCTCTCTCTCTGTCTCGGGCGCTCGCTCTCTCTCTCTCTGTCTCGGGGAGCTCTCTCTCTCTGTCTCGGGGCGCTCGCTCTCTCTCTCTCTCTGTCTCGGGGCGCTCGCTCTCTCTCTCTCTGTCTCGGGGCGCTCGCTCTCTCTGTCTCGGGGCGCTCGCTCTCTCTCTCTCTCTCTCTCTGTCTCGGGGCACTCGCTCTCTCTCTCTCTGTCTCGGGACGCTCTCTCGCTCTCTCTCGCTCTCTCTGTCTCGGGGCGCTCGCTCTCTCTCTCTGTCTCGGGGCGCTCTCTCTCTCTCTCTCTGTCTCGGGGCGCTCGCTCTCTCTCTCTCTGTCTCTGTCTCGGGGCGCTCGCTCTCTCTCTCTGTCTTGGGGCGCTCGCTCTCTCTGTCTTGGGGCGCTCGCTCTCTCTGTCTCGGGGAGCTCGCTCTCTCTCTGTCTCGGGGAGCTCGCTCTCTCTCTGTCTCTGGGAGCTCGCTCTCTCTCTGTCTCGGGGAGCTCGCTCTCTGTCTCGGGGCGCTCGCTCTCTCTCTCTCTGTCCCGGGGCGCTCGCTCTCTCTCTGTCTCTGGGCGCTCGCTCTCTCTCTCTCTCTCTGTCTCGGGGCACTCGCTCTCTCTCTGTCTCGGGACGCTCTCTCGCTCTCTCTCTGTCTCGGGGCGCTCTCTCTCTCTGTCTCGGGGAGCTCTCTCTCTCTCTTTCTGTCTCGGGGAGCTCTCTCTCTCTCTCTTTCTGTCTCGGGGCGCTCTCTCTCTCTCTCTGTCTCGGGACGCGCTCTCTCTCTCTCTCTGTCTCGGGGCGCTCGCTCTCTCTCTCTCTGTCTCGGGACGCTCTCTCGCTCTCTCTCTCTCTCTCTGTCTCGGGGCGCTCTCTCGCTCTCTCTCTCTCTCGGGGCGCTCTCTCTCTGTCTCGGGGCGCTCGCACTCTCTCTCTCTGTCTCGGGGCGCTCGCTCTCTCTGTCTCGGGGCGCTCGCTCTCTCTCTCTCTGTCTCGGGGAGCTCGCTCTCTCTGTCTCGGGGAGCTCGCTCTCTCTGTCTCGGGGTGCTCGCTCTCTCTCTCTCTGTCTCGGGGCGCTCGCTCTCTCTCTCTCTGTCTCGGGGCGCTCGCTCTCTCTCTCTCTCGGGGCGCTCGCTCTCTCTCTCGCTCTCTCTCTCGCTCTCTCTCTCGCTCTCTCTCTCGCTCTCTCTCTCGCTCTCGGGCGCTCGCTCTCTCTCGCTCTCTCTCTCTCTCTCTCTCTCTCTCTGTCTCGGGGCGCTCGCTCTCTCTCTGTCTCGGGGCGCTCGCTCTCTCTCTCTCTCTCTGTCTCTGTCTCGGGGCGCTCGCTCTCTCTCTCTCTCTCTGTCTCGGGGCGCTCGCTCTCTCTCTCTCAAATTCAAATTCAAACTGCTTTATTGGCATGAAAAACATTGTGTCAATATTGCCAAAGCAACAATGTATACAATATACATTGTAACAAAATTCTAAATGATAGCAAATATAAAATATAAAAGTGTAGTAAATAATAATACAAAATTAAATACAAAAATAATAATAATTACAGTAATAACAATAATAGCAATAACAATTAAGTTACTGCTTACTATGCAGATGTTATTATTCAGTGTCCCTCAGGCTATGGCAGGAAAATACATATTTGGCTGCAAGAGGAGCCATTGCTCCTTCGCCCATGAGTATTCTTAGTTTTTCCTCTGGGTTCAATTTGTAAAAATTTGGAATATGTTTAGTAATTTCTGTGAATAATGAATCTCTTTGTGAGGAATATTTATCACAGTAAAGGAGAAAGTGCATCTCTGTCTCTACCTCCCCTGTTATGCAGTGACCACATACACGCTCCTCTTTGGGTAGCCATGTCTTTTTATGTCTGCCGGTTTCTATTGCCAATCGGTGGTCACTCAGCCTGTACTTGGTAAGGATCTGTCTCTGCTTCGTATCTCTGACAGAGTAGAGATAATCAGCCAATTCATATTCTCTGTTTAGGGTCAGATAGCAATTTAGTCGGCTTTGGGATTTTGTTTCATTTTTCCAATGTTGTAAATATGATTCCTTTGATTGGTTCATGATTTTGCTTATTGGAATTCTTTCTTTTGAAGCAGTGCTGGTGTCAGCTTGGTTGGTGAGGTCCAACACCAGCTGACTGAGAGGGCTCGTTTCTGGGCTCAGCTCTTGGGTTTGAAGTGATTTAAATTGCAGACTTGAATTTGGACTTGAATTCAGATGTAGCCAAAATTTTAATGATCTTTTCTGTATTTTCATTATTACTGGAAAACGGCCCAATTCTGCCCTACATGCATTAGTTGGTGTATTTCTCTGAACTTGTAGGATTTTCCGACAGAATTCTGCATGTAGGGCTTCTATTGGATGTTTGTCCCACATTTTAAAGTCCAGTTTATTGAGTGGCCCCCAAACCTCACTTCCATAAAGAGCTATTGGTAGGATTACACTGTCAAATATTTTAGTCCAAATTCTAATTGGGATGTTGATTTTGAATAATTTCATTTTTATTGCATACATTGCTCTGCGGGCTTTTTCTTTGAGTGCATTCACTGCCATATTAAAGTTTCCCGATGCAGATATGGTCAGACCAAGATAGGTGTAATTTTTTGTGTGTTCAATTAAGGTGTTGTTCAGGGTGAATTTATATTTGTGTTTCTGACATCTGTTTTTTTTTGTGGAAAATCATGATTTTAGTTTTTTGGAAATTTACTGCCAGGGCCCAATTATGGCAATATTGCTCCAGAATATTAATTTTCTGTTGAAGACCTTCTTTGGTTGGTGATAGAAGTACCACGTCATCAGCATATAGCAGGTATTTCACCTCTGTGTCAAATAGTGTGAGCCCTGGGGCTGGAGATTGGTCCAACATGTCTGCTAATTCATTGATATAAATGTTGAAAAGATTTGGACTCAAACTGCAGCCTTGTCTCACACCTCGACATTGTGAAAAAAATTCTGTTCTTTGGTTTTTGATTTTTATTGCACACTTGTTTTCTGTGTACATACATTTTATTAAGTCATATACCTTACCACCAAGTCCACTTTGTAGAATTTTGTAGAATAGCCCTTCGTGCCAAATCGAATCAAATGCTTTTTTAAAGTCAATAAAGCAAGCAAAGATTTTGCCCTCTTTTTTTTGGTGGACGTGTTTATTAATTAGTGTGTGTAAGGTGTATATATGGTCAGTAGTGCGATGGTTAGGGAGAAAGCCAATTTGACATTTACTTATTACATCTTGAAGAAAGGTTTGAATTCTTGAATTCAAAATGCTACAGAAAATCTTTCCCAAGTTACTGTTTACGCAAATTCCCCTGTAATTATTGGGGTCTGATTTGTCTCCACTTTTGTGGATAGGGGAGATGAGCCCCTGGTTCCAGACATCAGGGAAGCAGCCAGAAGTTAAAACCATGTTGAACAATTTAAGCACAGCATTTTGCAACTCAGGTGTGCTGTTTTTCAGCATTTCATTTCTGATGTTGTCTAGACCACAAGCCTTCTTTGATTTAATAGATTTTAGCTTTTCATTTAGTTCTTGTTGGGTTATTGGGTAATCTAATGGATTTTGGTTGTTTTTAATGACTGATTCAAGGATGTTCAATTTTTCTTTAATTTCTAATTGGTTCTGTTGCAAGTCTTTTTGTGGGATGTTTTTGTATAGATTATCAAAATAAGTTTTCCAAATTCCTACATCTTGTATTGCTAATTCTTGTGGCTTTGTTGTGCTTAAATTGTTCCACATGTCCCAGAACTGATTTTGGTCAATTGCGTTTTCAATTTCATCAAGTGTCCTGTTGGTATAATTAAATTTCTTGCGTTTCAGTGTTTGTTTATACTGTTTCAGAGTTTCAAAGTATTCATATCGTAGCTCTGGGTTGTTTTGCTGCTTATGTTTTTTGTTTGACATTTGTCTCAAGTGTTTTCTAATTGTTTCACATTCATTATCAAACCATTTGTCAGAAACATTTTGATTTTTGCTTCTGATGTTGCATTTCTTTGGTTTTCTCAAATTTGCTTTCGATGCTGCTTTTTGGAATATGCAGTTGATGTTTTGAGTAGCTGAATTGACACCATCTTTATTGTTTTGGTACCGTGAGTTATTGAAAAACTGTATAGAGTTCATTATTTCATTTGAGTTCAATGTTTCAGTGAATCTCTCTGCACTGTTTGGAGCCCATCTGTATGATTGGTTTATGTTGTAGAGTTTATTGGGCTGTTTTTTTGAATGAATATTGCCGGTTAATTTCTTCAGAAACACGTTGATCTGACTGTGATCTGACAAGGGTGTCTGTGGTCTGACAGTGAATGCACTAATGGAAGAGGGGTCAATGTCAGTGATGGCATAATCGACTACACTTGTCCCAAGGGCTGAGCAGTAAGTAAACTGACCTAAAGAGTCCCCTTTGATTCTACCATTAAGCATGTACAGGCCTAAGGCTCGACAGAGATGTACTAACTCCTTTCCATTTTTGTTCAGTATTTGGTCAGGACTGTTTCTATTATTTATAATAGGGCTACTGTATAAGGAGGGGTGTCCAAATATGTGGTGGTTACCTCCCGCATCAGTGTAGTCAGGCTCAGAACCTGTTCTTGCATTGAAATCTCCACAAAGAAGCACTTTACCCTGTGCCTGAAATGCAATGATTTCTGTCTGGAGATTGTCAAAAAACTGATCATCATAATATGATGAATCTGAAGGAGGAGCATAAGCTGCACATATGTATACATCGTTGTCACAATAGATTGTACCTTTGTTAAGTTTTAGCCAAATGTGAGAGGTACCTTTTTTCATTTCATCTCTCTCTGTCTCGGGGCGCTCGCTCTCTCTCTCTCTGTCTCGGGGCGCTCGCTCTCTCTCTCTCTGTCTCGGGGCGCTCGCTCTCTCTCTCTGTCTCGGGGCGCGCTCTCTCTCTCTCTGTCTCGGGGCGCTCGCTCTCTCTCTCTGTCTCGGGGCGCTCGCTCTCTCTCTCTCTGTCTCGGGCGCTCGCTCTCTCTCTCTCTGTCTCGGGGCGCTCGCTCTCTCTCTCTCTGTCTCGGGGCGCTCGCTCTCTCTCTCTGTCTCGGGGCGCTCGCTCTCTCTCTCTCTGTCTCGGGCGCTCGCTCTCTCTCTCTCTGTCTCGGGGCGCTCGCTCTCTCGCTCTCTCTGTCTCGGGGCACTCGCTCTCTCTGTCTCGGGGCACTCGCTCTCTCTGTCTCGGGGCACTCGCTCTCTCTCTCTCTGTCTCGGGACGCTCTCTCTCTGTCTCGGGGCGCTCTCTCTCTCTGTCTCGGGGAGCTCGCTCTCTCTCTCTGTCTTCGGGAGCTCGCTCGCTCTCTCTCTCTGTCTCGGGGCGCTCGCTCTCTCTCTCTCTCTGTCTCGGGGAGCTCGCTCTCTCTGTCTCGGGGCGCTCGCTCTCTCTCTCTGTCCCGGGGCGCTCTCTCTCTCTCTCTCTCTGTCCCGGGCGCTCGCTCTCTCTCTCTCTGTCTCGGGCGCTCGCTCTCTCTCTCTCTGTCTCGGGGCGCTCGCTCTCTCTCTCTCTGTCTCGGGGCGCTCGCTCTCTCTCTCTGTCTCGGGGCGCTCGCTCTCTCTCTCTCTGTCTCGGGGCGCTCGCTCTCTCTCTCTCTGTCTCGGGCGCTCGCTCTCTCTGTCTCGGGGCTCGCTCTCTCTCTGTCTCGCGGCGCTCGCTCTCTCTCTGTCTCGGGGCGCTCGCTCGCTCTCTCTCTGTCTCGGGGCGCTCGCTCTCTCTCTGTCTCGGGGCGCTCGCTCTCTCTCTCTGTCTCGGGGCGCTCGCTCTCTCTCTGTCTCGGGGCGCTCGCTCTCTCTCTGTCTCGGGGCGCTCGCTCTCTCTCTCGCTCTCTTTCTCTCTCTCTCTCTCTCTCTCTCTCTCTCTCTGTCTCGGGGCGCTCGCTCTCTCTCTGTCTCGGGGCGCTCGCTCTCTCTCTCTCTGTCTCGGGGCGCTCGCTCTCTCTCTCTCTCTGTCTCGGGGCGCTCGCTCTCTCTCTCTCTCTCTCGGGGCGCTCGCTCGCTCTCTCTCTCTCTGTCTCGGGGCGCTCGCTCTCTCGGGCGCTCTCTCTCTCTCTCTCTCTGTCTCGGGGCGCTCGCTCTCTCTCTGTCTCGGGGCGCTCGCTCTCTCTCTGTCTCGGGGCGCTCGCTCTCTCTCTGTCTCGGGGCGCTCGCTCTCTCTCTGTCTCGGGGCGCTCGCTCTCTCTCTGTCTCGGGGCGCTCGCTCTCTCTCTGTCTCGGGCGCTCGCTCTCTCTCTGTCTCGGGGGCGCTCGCTCTCTCTCTGTCTCGGGCGCTCGCTCTCTCTCTCGCTCTCTTTCTCTCTCTCTCTCTCTCTCTCTCTCTGTCTCGGGGCGCTCGCTCTCTCTCTCTCTCTGTCTCGGGCGCTCGCTCTCTCTCTGTCTCGGGGCGCTCGCTCTCTCTCTGTCTCGGGGCGCTCGCTCGCTCTCTCTGTCTCGGGCGCTCGCTCTCTCTCTCTCTGTCTGGGGACGCTCTCTCTCTCTCTATCTGTCTCGTGGCGCTCGCTCTCTCTCTGCTCTCTTTCTCTCTCTCTCTCTCTCTCTCTCTCTCTCTCTGTCTCGGGGCTCGCTCTCTCTCTCTCTCTCTGTCTCGGGGCGCTCGCTCTCTCTCTGTCTCGGGGCGCTCGCTCTCTCTCTCTCTCTCTCTGTCTCGGGGCGCTCGCTCGCTCTCTCTGTCTCGGGGCGCTCGCTCTCTCTCTGTCTCGGGCTCTCTCTCTCTCTGTCTCGGGCGCTCGCTCGCTCTCTCTGTCTCGGGGCGCTCGCTCTCTCTCTCTCTCTGTCTCGGGCGCTCGCTCTCTCTCTCTCTGTCTCGGGGCGCTCGCTCTCTCTCTGTCTCGGGCGCTCGCTCTCTCTCTGTCTCGGGCGCTCGCTCTCTCTGTCTCGGGGGCGCTCGCTCTCTCTGTCTCGGGGCGCTCGCTCTCTCTCTGTCTCGGGGCGCTCGCTCTCTGTCTCGGGGCGCTCGCTCTCTCTCTGTCTCGGGGGCGCTCGCTCTCTCTCTCTCTGTCTCGGGGCGCTCGCTCTCTCTCTCGGGCGCTCTCTCTCTCTCGGGGCGCTCGCTCTCTCTCTCTCTGTCTCGGGACGTTCTCTCGCTCTCTCTCTCTGTCTCGGGGCGCTCTCTCGCTCTCTCTCTCTCTGTCTCGGGGCGCTCTCTCGCGCTCTCTCTCTCTCTCTGTCTCGGGAGCTCGTCTCTCTGTCTCGGGAGCTCGCTCTCTCTCTCTGTCTCGGGGCGCTCGCTCTCTCTCTCTGTCTCGGGGGCTCGCTCTCTCTGTCTCGGGGCGCGCTCTCTCTCTCTGTCTCTGTCTCGGGGCGCGCGCTCTCTCTCTCTGTCTCGGGCGCTCGCTCTCTCTCTGTCTCGGGGCGCTCGCTCTCTCTCTCTGTCTCGGGGCGCTCGCTCGCTCTCTCTCTGTCTCGGGGCGCTCGCTCTCTCTGTCTCGGGCGCGCGCTCGCTCTCTCTGTCTCGGGCGCTCGCTCTCTCTCTCTCTGTCTCTCGGGGCGCTCGCTCTCTCTGTCTCGGGGCGCGCGCTCGCTCTCTCTCTCTCGGGCGCTCGCTCTCTCTGTCTCGGGGCGCTCTGTCTCGGGGCGCTCTCTCTCTGTCTCGGGGCGCTCGCTCTCGCTCTCTGTCTCGGGGCGCTCGCTCTCTCTGTCTCGGGGCGCTCGCTCTCTCTCTCTCTGTCTCGGGGCGCTCTGTCTCTCTCTCTCTCTCTCGCTCTCTCTCTCTCTCTGTCTCGGGGCGCTCGCTCTCTCTCTCTCGGGGCTCTCTCTCTCTGTCTCGGGGCGCTCGCTCTCTCTCTCTCTGTCTCGGGCGCTCTCTCTCTCTCTGTCTCGGGCGCTCGCTCTCTCGCTCTCTCTGTGTCTCGGGGCGCTCGCTCTCTCTCTCTCTGTCTCTCGGGAGCTCTCTCTCTCTCTGTCTCGGGGCTCGCTCTCTCTCTCTCTGTCTCGGGAGCTCGCTCTCTCTCTCTCTCTCTCTCTGTCTCGGGGCTCGCTCTCTGTCTCGGGGCGCTCTCTCTCTCTCTGTCTCGGGGCGCGCTCGCTCTCTCTGTCTCTCTCTCTGTCTCGGGGCGCTCGCTCTCTCTGTCTCGGGACGCTCTCTCTCTCTGTCTCGGGGCGCTCGCTCTCTCTCTGTCTCTCTCTCTCTCTCTGTCTCGGGGCGCTCTCTCTCTCTCTCTCTGTCTCGGGCGCTCTCTCTCTTTCTCTCTCTCTGTCTCGGGGCGCTCGCTCTCTCTCTCTCTCTGTCTCGGGGCGCTCTCTCTCTCTCTGTCTCGGGGCGCTCGCTCTCTCTCTCTCTCTGTCTCGGGGCTCGCTCTCTCTCTCTGTCTCGGGGCGCTCGCTCTCTCTCTGTCTCGGGGCGCTCGCTCTCTCTCTCTCTGTCTCGGGGCGCTCGCTCTCTCTCTGTCTCGGGGCGCTCGCTCTCTCTCTCTCTGTCTCGGGGCGCTCGCTCTCTCTCTCTCTGTCTCGGGAGCCCCTTCTCTCTCTCTCTCTGTCTCGGGCGCTCGCTCTCTCTCTCTCTGTCTCGGGGCGCTCGCTCTCTCTCTGTCTCGGGGCGCTCGCTCTCTCTGTCTCGGGGCGCTCTCTCTCTCTCTCTGTCTCGGGGCGCTCGCTCTCTCTCTCTCTGTCTCGGGGCGCTCTCTCGCTCTCTCTCTCTCTCTCTGTCTCGGGGCGCTCTCTCTCTCTGTCTCGGGGAGCTCGCTCTCTCTCTCTGTCTCGGGGCGCTCGCGCTCTCTCTCTCTCTCTGTCTCGGGGAGCTCGCTCTCTCTGTCTCGGGGGCGCTCTCTCTCTCTCTGTCTCGGGCGCTCGCTCTCTCTCTCTGTCTCGGGGCTCGCTCTCTCTCTCTCTGTCTCGGGGCGCTCGCTCTCTCTCTCTGTCTCGGGCGCTGTCTCTGTCTCGGGGCGCTCGCTCTCTCTCTCTGTCTCGGGGCTCGCTCGCTCTCTCTCTCTGTCTCGGGGCGCTCGCTCTCTCTCTCTGTCTCGGGGAGCTCGCTCTCTCTCTCTGTCTCGGGCGCTCTCTCTCTCTCTGTCTCGGGGCGCTCGCTCTCTCTCTCTCTCTGTCTCGGGGCGCTCGCTCTCTCTCTCTCTGTCTCGGGCGCTCGCTCTCTGTCTCTCGGGCGCTCGCTCTCTCTCTGTCTCGGGCGCTCTCGCTCTCTCTCTGTCTCGGGACGCTCTCTCGCTCTCTCTCTGTCTCGGGGCGCTCTCTCTCTCTGTCTCGGGGCGCTCTCTCTCTCTGTCTCGGGCGCTCGCTCTCTCTCTCTCTGTCTCGGGGCGCTCTCTCTCTCTCTCTGTCTCGGGGCGCTCTCTCTCTCTCTGTCTCGGGGCGCTCTCTCTCTCTCTGTCTCGGGGCGCTCGCTCTCTCTCTCTCTGTCTCGGGGCGCTCTCTCGCTCTCTCTGTCTCGGGGCGCTCGCTCTCTCTGTCTCGGGGCGCTCTCTCTCTCTGTCTTCGGGGCTCGCTCGCTCTCTCTCTCTGTCTCGGGGCGCTCGCTCTCTCGGGCTCTCTCTGTCTCGGGCGCTCGCTCTCTCTGTCTCGGGGCGCTCTCGCTCTCTCTCTCTCGGGAGCTCGCTCTCTCTGTCTCGGGGAGCTCGCTCTCTCTCTGTCTCGGGGCGCTCTCTCTCTCTGTCTCGGGGCGCTCGCTCTCTCTCTCTCTCTCTCTGTCTCGGGGCGCTCTCTCTCTCTCTCTCTGTCTCGGGGCGCTCGCTCTCTCTGTCTCGGGAGCTCGCTCTCTCTGTCTCGGGGCGCTCTCTCTCTCTCTCTCGCTCTCTGTCTCGGGCTCTCTCTCTCTCTCTGTCTCGGGGGAGCTCTCTCGCTCTCTCTCTCTGTCTCGGGGCGCTCTCTCTCTGTCTCGGGGCGCTCGCTCTCTCTCTCTGTCTCGGGCGCTCGCTCTCTCTCTCTCTGTCTCTGTCTCGGGGCGCTCGCTCTCTCTCTCGCTCTCTCTCTCGCTCTCTCTCGCTCTCTTTCTCTCTCTCTCTGTCTTGGGGCGCTCGCTCTCTCTCTGTCTCTGTCTCGGGGCGCTCGCTCTGTCTCTCGCTCTCTCTCTGTCTCGGGGCGCTCGCTCTCTCTCTCTCTCTCTCGGGCGCTCGCTCTCTCTCTCTCTGTCTCGGGGCGCTCGCTCTCTCTCTCTCTGTCTCTGTCTCGGGGCGCTCGCTCTCTCTCTCTGTCTCGGGGCGCTCGCTCTCTCTCTCTCGGGGCGCTCGCTCTCTCTCTGTCTCGGGGCGCTCGCTCTCTCTCTCTGTCTCGGGGCGCTCGCTCTCGCTCTCTCTGTCTCGGGCGCTCGCTCTCTCTGTCTCGGGGAGCTCGCTCTCTCTCTCTCGGGGGCGCTCGCTCTCTCTCTCTCTCTCGGGGCGCTCGCTCTCTCTCTCTGTCTCGGGGCGCTCGCTCTCTCTCTCTCTGTCTCGGGGCGCTCGCTCTCTCTCTCTCTGTCTCGGGGCGCTCGCTCTCTCTCTCTGTCTCGGGGCGCTCGCTCTCTCTCTCTCTGTCTCGGGGCTCGCTCTCTCTCTCTCTGTCTCGGGGGCGCTCGCTCTCTCTCTCTCTGTCTCGGGCGCTCGCTCTCTCTCTCTGTCTCGGGGCGCTCGCTCTCTCTCTCTGTCTCGGGGCGCTCGCTCTCTCGGGGCGCTCGCTCTCTCTCTGTCTCGGGGGGCGCTCGCTCTCTCTCTCTCTCTCGGGGCGCTCGCTCTCTCTGTCTCGGGGCGCTCTCGCTCGCTCTCTCTCTCTGTCTCGGGGCGCTCGCTCTCTCTCTCTCTGTCTCGGGGCGCTCGCTCTCTCTCTCTCTCTCTCGGGCGCTCGCTCTCTCTGTCTCGGGGAGCTCGCTCTCTCTGTCTCGGGGCGCTCGCTCTCTCTCTGTCTCGGGGGCTCGCTCGCTCTCTCTCTCTGTCTCGGGAGCTCTCTCTCTCTCTGTCTCTGTCTCGGGGCGCTCGCTCTCTCTGTCTCGGGGCTCGCTCGCTCTCTCTCTCTGTCTCGGGGCGCTCGCTCTCTCTCTCTCTCTGTCTCGGGGAGCTCGCTCTCTCTCTCTCTCTCTCTCTCTCTCTGTCTCGGGGCGCTCGCTCTCTCTCTCTCTGTCTCGGGGCTCGCTCTCTCTCTCTCTGTCTCGGGCGCTCGCTCTCTCTCTCTCTCGTCTCTGTCTCGGGGCTCTCTCTCTCTCTCTGTCTCGGGGCACTCGCTCTCTCTCTCTGTCTCGGGACGCTCGCTCTCTCTCTCTCTGTCTCGGGGGCGCTCTCTCTCTCTGTCTCGGGGAGCTCTCTCTCTCTCTTTCTGTCTCGGGGCACTCGCTCTCTCTCTCTCTGTCTCTCTCTCTGTCTCGGGCGCTCGCTCTCTCTCTCTCTCTGTCTCGGGGCGCTCTCTCTCTGTCTCTGGGCGCTCGCTCTCTCTCTCTCTCTGTCTCGGGGCGCTCTCGCTCTCTCTCTGTCTCGGGGCGCTCTCGCTCTCTCTCTGTCTCGGGCGCTCTCTCTCTCTGTCTCGGGGAGCTCTCTCTCTCTCTGTCTTCGGGAGCTCGCTCGCTCTCTCTCTCTGTCTCGGGGCGCTCGCGCTCGCTCTCTCTGTCTCGGGGCGCTCGCTCTCTCTGTCTCGGGGCGCTCGCTCTCTCTCTCTCGGGGAGCTCGCTCTCTCTGTCTCGGGGCGCTCGCTCTCTCTCTCTCTCTCTCTCTCTGTCTCGGGGCGCTCGCTCTCTCTCTCTCTCTCTCTGTCTCGGGGCGCTCGCTCTCGCTCTCTCTCTGTCTCGGGGAGCTCGCTCTCTCTCTGTCTCGGGGAGCTCGCTCTCTCTGTCTCGGGGCGCTCTCTCTCTCTCTCTCTGTCTCGGGGTACTCGCTCTCTCTCTCTCTCTGTCTCGGGACGCTCTCTCTCTCTCTCTCTCTCTGTCTCGGGGCGCTCTCTCTCTCTGTCTCGGGGAGCTCGCTCTCTGTCTCGGCGCTCTCTCTCTCTCTCTCTCTGTCTCGGGGCGCTCGCTCTCTCTCTCTCTCTCTCTCTCTCGCTCGCTCTCTCTCTCGCTCTCTTTCTCTCTCTCTGTCTCGGGGCGCTCGCTCTCTCGCTCTCTCTGTCTCTGTCTCGGGGCGCTCGCTCTCTCTCTCGCTCTCTCTGTCTCGGGGCGCTCGCTCTCTCTCTCTCTCTGTCTCGGGGCGCTCGCTCTCTCTCTCTCTCTCTGTCTCGGGGCGCTCGCTCTCTCTCTCTCTGTCTCTGTCTCGGGGCGCTCGCTCTCTCTCTGTCTCGGGGAGCTCGCTCTCTCTCTCTCTCTGTCTCGGGGCGCTCGCTCTCTCTCTCTGTCTCGGGGAGCTCGCTCTCTCTCTCTCTCTGTCTCGGGGCGCTCGCTCTCGCTCTCTCTCTGTCTCGGGGAGCTCGCTCTCTCTCTGTCTCGGGGAGCTCGCTCTCTCTCTCTCTGTCTCGGGGCGCTCGCTCTCTCTCTCTCTGTCCCGGGGCGCTCGCTCTCTCTCTCTCTGTCCCGGGGCGCTCGCTCTCTCTCTGTCTCGGGGCGCTCGCTCTCTCTCTCTCTGTCTCGGGGCGCTCACTCTCTCTCTCTCTGTCTCGGGGCGCTCGCTCTCTCTCTCTCTGTCTCGGGGCGCTCGCTCTCTCTCTCTGTCTCGGGGCGCTCGCTCTCTCTCTCTCTGTCTCGGGGCGCTCGCTCTCTCTCTCTCTCTCTGTCTCGGGGCACTCGCTCTCTCTCTCTCTCTGTCTCGGGACGCTCTCTCGCTCTCTCTCTCTCTCTGTCTCGGGGCGCTCTCTCTCTCTGTCTCGGGGAGCTCGCTCTCTCTCTCTCTCGGGGCGCTCGCTCTCTCTCTCTCTCGTGGCGCTCGCTCTCTCTCTCCCGGGGCGCTTGCCCTCTCTCTCTCGGGCTGCTTGCTCTCTCTCGGGGCGCTCGCCCTCTCTCCCGGGGCGCTCTCTCTCGCTCTCTCTCTAGGGGTGCTCGCTCTCTCTCTCTCTCGGGGCGCTCTCTCTCTCTCTCTCTAGTGGCGCTCTCTCTCTCTCGGGGCGCTCGCTCTCTCTCTCGCGGCGCTCGCTCTCTCTCTCTCGGGGCGCTCGCTCTCTCTCTCTCGGGGCGCTCGCTCTCTCTCTCTCGGGGCGCTCGCTCTCTCTCTCCCGGGGCGCTCGCCCTCTCTCTCCAGGGGCGCTCGCTCTCTCTCGGGGCGCTCGCTCTCTCTCTCTCTCTCGGGGCGCTCGCTCTCTCTCTCTCGGGGCGCTCGCTCTCTCTCTCTCGGGGCGCTCGCTCTCTCTCTCTCGGGGCGCTCGCTCTCTCTCTCCCGGGGCGCTCGCTCTCTCTCTCCCGGGGCGCTCGCCCTCTTTCTCCAGGGGCGCTCGCTCTCTCTCTCTGGGCGCTCGCTCTCTCTCGGGGCGCTTGCTCTCTCTCGGGGCGCTCGCTCTCTCTCTCTCGGGGCGCTCGCTCTCTCTCTCCCGGGGCGCTCGCTCTCTCTCTCCCGGGGCGCTCGCCCTCTCTCTCCAGGGGCGCTCGCTCTCTCTCGGGGCGCTCGCTCTCTCTCGGGGCGCTTGCTCTCTCTCGGGGCGCTCGCTCTCTCTCCCGGGGCGCTCTCTCTCTCTCTCTCTCTCTCTCTAGGGGTGCTCGCTCTCTCTCTCTCTCTCTCGGGGAGCTCTCTCTCTCTCTAGGGGCGCTCGCTCTCTCTCTCTAGGGGCGCTCGCTCTCTCTCTCTAGGGGCGCTCGCTCTCTCTCCCCCAGAGCTCGCTCTCTCTCTCTCTCGGGGCGCTTGCTCTCTCTCTCTCGGGGCGCTCTCTCTCTCTCTCTGGGGGCGCTCTCTCTCTCTCTGGGGCGCTCTCTCTCTCTCTGGGGGCGCTCTCTCTCGGGGCGCTCTCTCTCTCTCTCCCGGGGCGCTCGCTCTCTCTCTCCCGTGGCGCTCGCGCTCTCTCTCTCTCCCGGGGCGCTTGCTCTCTCTCTCTCCCGGGCGCTTGCTCTCTCTCTCTCTCTCTCTGCGCTCGCTCTCTCTCTCCCTTGGCGCTCGCTCTCTCTCTCTCTCTCTCTCTCTCGGGCGCTCGCTCTCTCTCTCTCGGGGCGCTCGCTCTCTCTCTCCCGGGGCGCTCGCTCTCTCTCTCCCGGGGCGCTCGCTCTCTCTCTCCCGGGGCGCTCGCTCTCTCTCTCCCGGGCGCTCGCCCTCTCTCTCCCGGGGCGCTCGCCCTCTCTCTCCCGGGGCGCTCGCCCTCTCTCTCCAGGGGCGCTCGCTCTCTCTCTCGGGGCGCTCGCTCTCTCTCTCTCTCTCGGGGCGCTCGCTCTCTCTCTCTCTCGGGGCGCTCGCTCTCTCTCTCCCGGGGCGCTTGCCCTCTCTCTCCAGGGGCGCTCGCTCTCTCTCTCTGGGCGCTTGCTCTCTCTCGGGGCGCTTGCTCTCTCTCGGGGCGCTCGCTCTCTCTCTCTCTCGGGGCGCACGCTCTCTCTCTCTCTCGGGGCGCTCGCTCTCTCTCTCTCTCGGGGCGCTCGCTCTCTCTCTCCCGGGGCGCTTGCCCTCTCTCTCTCGGGCTGCTTGCTCTCTCTCGGGGCGCTCGCCCTCTCTCCCGGGGCGCTCTCTCTCGCTCTCTCTCTAGGGGTGCTCGCTCTCTCTCTCGGGGCGCTCTCTCTCTCTCTCTCTAGTGGCGCTCTCTCTCTCTAGGGGCGCTCGCTCTCTCTCTCGGGGCGCTCGCTCTCTCTCTCTCGCGGCGCTCGCTCTCTCTCTCTCGGGGCGCTCGCTCTCTCTCTCTCGGGCGCTCGCTCTCTCTCTCTCGGGGCGCTCGCTCTCTCTCTCCCGGGGCGCTCGCCCTCTCTCTCCAGGGGCGCTCGCTCTCTCTCTCGGGCGCTCGCTCTCTCTCTCTCTCGGGGCGCTCGCTCTCTCTCTCTCTCGGGGCGCTCGCTCTCTCTCTCTCGGGGCGCTCGCTCTCTCTCTCTCTCGGGGCGCTCGCTCTCTCTCTCTCTCGGGCGCTCGCTCTCTCTCTCTCTCGGGGCGCTCGCTCTCTCTCTCTCTCGCGCTCGCTCTCTCTCTCTCGGGGCGCTCGCTCTCTCTCTCCCGGGCGCTCGCTCTCTCTCTCCGGGGCGCTCGCCCTCTCTCTCCAGGGGCGCTCGCTCTCTCTCGGGCGCTCGCTCTCTCTCGGGGCGCTTGCTCTCTCTCGGGCGCTCGCTCTCTCTCCCGGGCGCTCTCTCTCTCTCTCTCTCTCTCGGGGAGCTCTCTCTCTCTCTAGGGGCGCTCGCTCTCTCTCTCTAGGGGCGCTCGCTCTCTCTCCCCCAGAGCTCGCTCTCTCTCTCTCTCGGGGCGCTTGCTCTCTCTCTCTCGGGGCGCTCTCTCTCTCTCTCTGGGGGCGCTCTCTCTCTCTCTGGGGGCGCTCTCGCTCTCTCTCGGGGCGCTCTCTCTCTCTCTCCCGGGGCGCTCGCTCTCTCTCTCTCCCGTGGCGCTCGCGCTCTCTCTCTCTCCCGGGGCGCTTGCTCTCTCTCTCTCCCGGGGCGCTTGCTCTCTCTCTCTCCCGGGGCGCTCGCTCTCTCTCTCCCGGGGCGCTCGCTCTCTCTCTCCCTTGGCGCTCGCTCTCTCTCTCCCTTGGCGTTCGCTCTCTCTCTCCCGGGGCGCTCTCTCTCTCGGGGCGCTCTCTCTCTCTCGGGGCGCTCTCTCTCTCGGGGCGCTCGCTCTCTCTCTCTCGGGGCGCTCGCTCTCTCTCCCGGGGCGCTCGCGCTCTCTCTCTCCTGGGGCGCTTGCTCTCTCTCTCTCCCGGGGCGCTCGCTCTCTCTCTCTCCCGGGGCGCTCGCTCTCTCTCTCTCTCGGGGCGCTCTCTCTCTCTCTCGGGGCGCTCTCTCTCTCTCGCGTGGCGCTCTCTCTCGTGGCGCTCTCTCTCTCTCTCGGTGCGCTCTCCCTCTCTCCCGGGGCACTTGCCCTCTCTCTTGGGGCGCTCTCTCTCTCGGCGCTCTCTCTCTCTAGGGGCGCGCGCTCACTCTCTCTCTCGGGGCGCTCTCTCTCGGGGCGCTCTCTCGGGGCGCTCTCTCTCTCTCTCGGGCGCTCTCTCTCTCGGGGCGCTCGCCCTCTCTCCCGGGGCACTTGCCCTCTCTCTTGGGGCACTCTCTCTCTCTCTCTCTAGTGGCGCTCTCTCTCTCTAGGGGCGCTCGCTCTCTCTCTCGGGGCGCTCGCTCTCTCTCTAGGGGCGCTCGCTCTCTCTCGGGGCGCTCGCTCTCTCTCTCTCGGGGCGCTCGCTCTCTCTCTCGGGCGCTCGCTCTCTCTCTCTCGGGGCGCTCGCTCTCTCTCTCTCTCGGGGCACTCGCTCTCTCTCTCCCGGGGCGCTCGCCCTCTCTCCAGGGGCGCTCGCTCTCTCCAGGGGCGCTCGCCCTCTCTCCAGGGGCGCTCGCCCTCTCTCCCGGGGCACTTGCCCTCTCTCTTGGGGCACTCTCTCTCTCTCTCTCTAGTGGCGCTCTCTCTCTCTCTCTAGTGGCGCTCTCTCTCTCTAGGGGCGCTCGCTCTCTCTCGGGGCGCTCGCTCTCTCTCTCAGGGGCGCTCGCTCTCTCTCGGGGCGCTCGCTCTCTCTCTCTCTCGGGGCGCTCGCTCTCTCTCTCTCTCGGGGCGCTCGCTCTCTCTCTCCCGGGGCGCCTGCCCTCTCTCTCCGGGCGCTCGCTCTCTCTCTCTGGGCGCTTGCTCTCTCTCGGGGCGCTTGCTCTCTCCCGGGCGCTTGCCCTCTCTCTCCAGGGGCGCTCGCTCTCTCTCTCGGGGCGCTCGCTCTCTCTCTCTCCCGGGGCGCTCGCTCTCTCTCTCCCGGGCGCTTGCCCTCTCTCTCCAGGCGCTCGCTCTCTCTCTCGGGCGCTTGCTCTCTCTCGGGGCGCTCGCCCTCTCTCCCGGGGCGCTCTCTCTCGCTCTCTCTCTAGGGGTGCTCGCTCTCTCTCTCGGGGCGCTCGCTCTCTCTCTCTCGGGGCGCTCGCTCTCTCTCTCGGGGCGCTCGCTCTCTCTCTCTCTCGGGCGCTCGCTCTCTCTCTCTCGGGGCGCTCGCTCTCTCTCTCTCGGGGCGCTCGCTCTCTCTCTCTCGGGGCGCTCGCTCTCTCTCTCCCGGGGCGCTCGCGCTCTCTCTCCAGGGGCGCTCGCTCTCTCTCTCCTGGGCGCTCGCTCTCTCTCTCTCCCGGGGCGCTCACCCTCTCTCTCCCGGGGCGCTCACCCTCTCTCTCTCTCGGGGCGCTCTCTCTCTCTCTCGGGGCGCTCTCTCTCTCTCTCGGGGCTCACTCTCTCTCTCGGGGCGCTCTCTCTCGGGGGCGCTCTCTCTCTCTCGGGCTCTCTCTCTCTCGGGGGCTCTCTCTCTCTCGGGGCGCTCGCCCTCTCTCTTGGGGCGCTCTCTCTCTCTCTCTCTAGTGGCGCTCTCTCTCTCTAGGGGCGCTCGCTCTCTCTCGTTCACTCGCTCTCTCTCTCTCGCGGCGCTCGCTCTCTCTCTCTCGGGGCGCTCTCTCTCTCTCTCTAGTGGCGCTCGCTCTCTCTAGGGGTGCTCGCTCTCTCTCCCCCAGAGCTCTCTCTCTCTCGGTGCGCTTGCTCTCTCTCTCTCTGGGCGCTTTCTCTCTGGGGGCGCTCTCTCTCGGGGCGCTCTCTCTCTCTCCCGGGGCGCTCTCTCTCTCTCCCGGGGCGCTCGCGCTCTCTCTCTCTCCTGGGGCGCTTGCTCTCGCTCTCTCCCGGGGCGCTCACCCTCTCTCTCCAGGGGCGCTCGCTCTCTCTCTCTCTCGGGGCGCTCTCTCTCTCTCTCGGGGCGCTCTCTCTCTCTCTCGGGGCGCTCTCTCTCGGGGCGCTCTCTCTCTCTCTCGGGCGCTCTCTCTCTCGGGGCTCGCCCTCTCTCTCCGGGCGCTTGCCCTCTCTCTTAGGCGCTCTCTCTCTCTCTCTCTCTAGTGGCGCTCTCTCTCTCTCTCGGGGCGCTCGCTCTCTCTCTCTCGGGCTCTCTCTCTCTCGGGGCGCTCGCTCTCTCTCTCCCGGGCGCTTGCCCTCTCTCTCGGGGCGCTCGCTCTCTCTCTCGGCGCTCGCTCTCTCTCTCGGGCGCTCGCTCTCTCTCTCTCTCGGGGCGCTCGCTCTCTCTCTCTCGGGGTGCTCGCTCTCTCTCTCCCGGGCGCTTGCCCTCTCTCTCCAGGGCGCTCGCTCTCTCTCTCGGGGCGCTTGCTCTCTCTCGGGGCGCTTGCTCTCTCTCGGGGCGCTCGCTCTCTCTCTCTCGGGGCGCTCGCTCTCTCTCTCTCGGGCGCTCGCTCTCTCTCTCTCCCGGGCGCTTGCCCTCTCTCTCTCAGGGGCGCTCGCTCTCTCTCTCGGGCGCTTGCTCTCTCTCGGGGCGCTTGCTCTCTCTCTCGGGCGCTCGCTCTCTCTCTCTCGCGGCGCTCGCTCTCTCTCTCTCTCGGGGCCCTCGCTCTCTCTCTCTCGGGGCGCTCGCCCTCTCTCTCTCCCCTGGAGCTCGCTCTCTCTCTCCCGGGGCGGTTGCTCTCTCTCTCTCTCGGGGCGCTCGCTCTCTCTCCCGTGGCGCTCGCCCTCTCTCCCGGGGCGCTCGCTCTCTCTCTCTCGGGGCGCTCTCTCTCTCTCTCGTGGCGCTCTCTCGGGGCGCTCTCTCTCTCGTGGCGCTCTCTCGGGGCGCTCTCTCTCTCTTGGGGTGCTCGCTCTCTCTCCCCCAGAGCTCGCTCTCTCTCTCTCTCTCTCTCTCGGGGAGCTCTCTCTCTCTCTAGGGGCGCTCGCTCTCTCTCGGGGCGCTCGCTCTCTCTCCCCCAGAGCTCGCTCTCTCTCTCTCTCTCTCTCTCGGGGCGCTCTCTCTCTCTCTCTCTCGGGGCGCTCTCTCTCTCTCCCGGGGCGCTCGCTCTCTCTCTCCCGGGGCGCTCTCGCTCTCTCTCTCTTCCGCGGCGCTCGCTCTCTCTCTCCCGTGGCGCTCACCCTCTCTCTCTCGGGGCGCTCTCTCTCTCTCTCGGGGCGCTCTCTCTCTCTCTCGGGGCGCTCTCTCTCTCGGGGCGCTCTCTCTCTCTAGGGCGCTCGCTCTCTCTCTCGGGGCGCTCGCTCTCTCTCTCCCGGGGCGCTTGCCCTCTCTCTCGGGGCTCTCTCTCTCGCTCTCTCTCTCCAGGGGCGCTCGCTCCCTCTCTCTCGGGGCGCTTGCTCTCTCTCGGGGCGCTCGCTCTCGCTCTCGGGGCTCTCGCTGTCTCTCGGGGCGCTCGCTCTCTCTCTCGGAGCGCTCGCTCTCTCTCCCTCGGGGCGCCCACTCTCTCTCTCTCTCGGGGCGCTCGCCCTCTCTCCCGGGGCGCTCGCTCTCTCCCGGGCGCTCGCTCTCTCTTGGGGCGCTCTCTCTCTCTCTCTCTCTCGGGGAGCTCTCTCTCTCTCTCTCTCTCTAATGGCGCTCTCTCTCTCTCGGGGCGCTTGCTCTCTCTCTCTCTCGGGCGCTCTCTCTCTGGGGCGCTCGCTCTCTCTCGGGCGCTCTCTCTCGGGGCCCTCTCTCTCTCTCTCTCTCGGGCCCTCTCTCTCTCTCGGGGCGCTCGCCCTCTCTCCCGGGCGCTTGCCCTCTCTCTTGGGCGCTCTCTCTCTCTCTCTAGTGGCGCTCTCTCTCTAGGGGCACTCGCTCTCTCTCTCTCTCTCGGGGCGCTCGCTCTCTCTCTCTCGGGGCGCTCGCTCTCTCTCTCTCGGGGGCGCTCGCTCTCTCTCGGGCGCTCGCTCTCTCTCTCTCGGGCGCTCGCTCTCTCTCTCCCGGGGCTCTTGCCCTCTCTCTCGGGGTTTTCTCTCTCTCTTTAGGGTTGCTCGCTCTCTCTCTTTCGGGGCGCTTGTTCTCTCTCGGGGGGCTCTCGGGGCTCTCGCTGTCTCTCGGTGCGCTCGCCCTCTCTCTCGGGGCACTCTCTCTCTCTCTCTCGGGGCGCTCTCTCTCTCGGGGCGCTCGCCCTCTCTCCCGGGGCACTTGCCCTCTCTCTTGGGGCGCTCTCTCTCTCTCTCTAGTGGCGCTCTCTCTCTCTAGGGGCGCTCGCTCTCTCTCGGGGCACTCGCTCTCTCTCTCTCTCGCGGCGCTCGCTCTCTCTCTCTCGGGGCGCTCTCTCTCTCTCTCTAGTGGCGCTCGCTCTCTCTAGGGGTGCTCGCTCTCTCTCCCCCAGAGCTCTCTCTCTCTCTCTCTCGGTGCGCTTGCTCTCTCTCTCTCGGGCGCTTTCTCTCTCGGGGCGCTCTCTCTCTCTCCCGGGGCACTCGCGCTCTCTCTCTCTCCAGGGGCGCTCGCTCTCTCTCTCTCTCGGGGCGCTCTCTCTCGGGGCGCTCTCTCTCTCTCTCGGGGCGCTCTCTCTCGGGGCGCTCTCTCTCGGGGCGCTCTCTCTCTCTCTCGGGGCGCTCTCTCTCTCGGGGCGCTCGCCCTCTCTCCCGGGTCGCTTGCCCTCTCTCTCGGGGCGCTCTCTCTCTCTCTCGGGGCGCTCTCTCTCTCTCTCGGGGCACTCTCTCTCTCTCGGGGCGCTCTCTCTCTCGGGGCGCTCGCCCTCTCTCCCGGGGCACTTGCCCTCTCTCTTGGGGCGCTCTCTCTCTCTCTCTAGTGGCGCTCTCTCTCTCTAGGGGCGCTCGCTCTCTCTCGGGGCACTCGCTCTCTCTCTCGCGGCGCTCGCTCTCTCTCTCTCGGGGCGCTCTCTCTCTCTCTCTAGTGGCGCTCGCTCTCTCTAGGGGTGCTCGCTCTCTCTCCCCCAGAGCTCTCTCTCTCTCTCTCTCGGTGCGCTTGCTCTCTCTCTCTCGGGCGCTTTCTCTCTCGGGCGCTCTCTCTCTCTCCCGGGCACTCGCGCTCTCTCTCTCTCCAGGGGCGCTCGCTCTCTCTCTCGGGGCGCTCTCTCTCAGGCTCTCTCTCTCTCGGGGCGCTCTCTCTCGGGCGCTCTCTCTCGGGCGCTCTCTCTCTCTCTCGGGGCGCTCTCTCTCTCTCTCGGGGCGCTCTCTCTCTCTGCGCTCGCCCTCTCTCGGGTCGCTTGCTCTCTCTTGGGGCGCTCTCTCTCTCTCTCTCTAGTGGCGCTCTCTCTCTCTCGGGGCGCTCGCTCTCTCTCTCTCGCGGCGCTCGCTCTCTCTCTCTCGCGGCGCTCGCTCTCTCTCTCTCGGGGCGCTCGCTCTCTCTCTCTCGGGGCGCTCGCTCTCTCTCTCCGGGGCGCTTGCCCTCTCTCTCCAGGGGCGCTCGCTCTCTCTCTCGGGGCGCTCGCTCTCTCTCTCTCGGGGCGCTCGCTCTCTCTCTCCCAGGGCGCTTGCCCTCTCTCTCCAGGCGCTCGCTCTCTCTCCAGGGGCGCTCGCTCTCTCTCGGGGCGCTTGCTCTCTCTCGGGCGCTTGCTCTCTCTCTCTCGGGCGCTCGCTCTCTCTCTCTCGGGGCGCTCGCTCTCTCTCTCCCGGGCGCTTGCCCTCTCTCTCTCAGGGGCGCTCGCTCTCTCTCTCGGGCGCTTGCTCTCTCTCGGGCGCTTGCTCTCTCTCTCGCTCTCTCTCTCGGGGCGCTCGCTCTCTCTCTCTCGCGGCCCCTCGCTCTCTCTCTCGGGGCCCTCGCTCTCTCTCTCGGGGCGCTCGCTCTCTCTCTCTCGGGCGCTCGCTCTCTCTCTCCGGGGCGCTTGCCCTCTCTCTCAGGGCGCTCGCTCTCTCTCCAGGGGCGCTCGCTCTCTCTCTCGGGGCGCTTGCTCTCTCTCTCTCGGGGCGCTCGCTCTCTCTCTCTCTCGGGGCGCTCGCTCTCTCTCTCCCGGGGCGCTTGCCCTCTCTCTCCAGGGCGCTCGCTCTCTCTCTCTCTCGGGGCGCTTGCTCTCTCTCGGGCGCTTGCTCTCTCTCGGGGGCGCTCTCTCTCTCTCAGGCGCTCGCTCTCTCTCTCCCCTGCGGCCCTCTCTCTCTCTCTCTCGGGGCCCTCGCTCTCTCTCTCTCTCGGGGCCCTCGCTCTCTCTCTCTCGGGGCGCTCGCCCTCTCTCTCTCTCCCCTGGAGCTCGCTCTCTCTCAAATTCAAATTCAAACTGCTTTATTGGCATGAAAAACATTGTGTCAATATTGCCAAAGCAACAATGTATACAATATACATTGTAACAAAATTCTAAATGATAGCAAATATAAAATATAAAAGTGTAGTAAATAATTGCTCTCTCTTGGGGCGCTCTCTCTCTCTCTCTCTCTCCCGGGGCGCTTGCTCTCTCTCTCTCTCGGGGCGCTCGCTCTCTCGGGGCGCTCGCCCTCTCTCCCGGGGCACTTGCCCTCTCTCTTGGGGCGCTCTCTCTCTCTCTCTCTCTCTGTGGCGCTCTCTCTCTCTAGGGGCGCTCGCTCTCTCTCGGGGCACTCGCTCTCTCTCTCTCGCGGCGCTCGCTCTCTCTCTCTCGGGGCGCTCTCTCTCTCTCTAGTGGCGCTCGCTCTCTCTAGGGGTGCTCGCTCTCTCTCCCCCAGAGCTCTCTCTCTCTCTCTCTCTCGGTGCGCTTGCTCTCTCTCTCTCGGGCGCTTTCTCTCTCGGGGCGCTCTCTCTCTCTCCCGGGGCACTCGCGCTCTCTCTCTCTCCAGGGGCGCTCGCTCTCTCTCTCTCTCGGGGCGCTCTCTCTCTCTCTCGGGGCGCTCTCTCTCGGGGCGCTCTCTCTCTCTCTCGGGGCGCTCTCTCTCTCTCGGGGCGCTCTCTCTCTCGGGGCGCTCGCCCTCTCTCCCGGGTCGCTTGCCCTCTCTCTTGGGGCGCTCTCTCTCTCTAGTGGCGCTCTCTCTCTCTCGGGGCGCTCGCTCTCTCTCTCTCGCGGCGCTCGCTCTCTCTCTCTCGGGGCGCTCGCTCTCTCTCTCTCGGGGCGCTCGCTCTCTCTCTCCCGGGGCGCTTGCCCTCTCTCTCCAGGGGCGCTCGCTCTCTCTCTCGGGGCGCTCGCTCTCTCTCTCTCGGGGCGCTCGCTCTCTCTCTCCCGGGGCGCTTGCCCTCTCTCTCCAGGGGCGCTCGCTCCCTCTCTCTCGGGGCGCTTGCTCTCTCTCGGGGCGCTCGCTCTCGCTCTCGGGGCTCTCGCTGTCTCTCGGGGCGCTCGCTCTCTCTCTCGGAGCGCTCGCTCTCTCTCCCTCGGGGCGCCCACTCTCTCTCTCTCTCGGGGCGCTCGCCCTCTCTCCCGGGGCGCTCGCTCTCTCCCGGGCGCTCGCTCTCTCTTGGGGCGCTCTCTCTCTCTCTCGGGGAGCTCTCTCTCTCTCTCTCTCTAATGCGCTCTCTCTCTCTCGTGGCGCTTGCTCTCTCTCTCTCTCGGGGCGCTCTCTCTCTGGGGCGCTCGCTCTCTCTCGGGCGCTCTCTCTCGGGGCCCTCTCTCTCTCTCTCTCGGGGCCCTCTCTCTCTCTCTCTCTCAGCGCTCGCCCTCTCTCCCCCGGGCGCTTGCCCTCTCTCTTGGGGGCGCTCTCTCTCTCTCTCTGGTGGCGCTCTCTCTCTAGGGGCACTCGCTCTCTCTCTCTCTCTCGGGCGCTCGCTCTCTCTCTCTCAGCGCTCGCTCTCTCTCTCGGGGCGCTCGCTCTCTCTCTCTCGGGGCGCTCGCTCTCTCTCTCTCGGGCGCTCGCTCTCTCTCTCCGGGGCTCTTGCCCTCTCTCTCGGGGTTTTCTCTCTCTCTTTAGGGTTGCTCGCTCTCTCTCTTTCGGGCGCTTGTTCTCTCTCGGGGGGCTCTCGGGGCTCTCGCTGTCTCTCGGTGCGCTCGCCCTCTCTCTCGGGGCGCTCTCTCTCTCTCTCGGGGCACTCTCTCTCTCTCTCTCGGCGCTCTCTCTCTCTAGGGGCGCTCGCCCTCTCTCCCGGGGCACTTGCCCTCTCTCTTGGGGCGCTCTCTCTCTCTCTCTAGTGGCGCTCTCTCTCTCTCTCTAGGGGCGCTCGCTCTCTCTCGGGGCACTCGCTCTCTCTCTCGCGGCGCTCGCTCTCTCTCTCTCGGGGCGCTCTCTCTCTCTCTCTAGTGGCGCTCGCTCTCTCTAGGGGTGCTCGCTCTCTCTCCCCCAGAGCTCTCTCTCTCTCTCTCTCTCTCGGTGCGCTTGCTCTCTCTCTCGGGCGCTTTCTCTCTCGGGCGCTCTCTCTCTCTCCCGGGGCACTCGCGCTCTCTCTCTCCAGGGGCGCTCGCTCTCTCTCTCTCTCGGGCGCTCTCTCTCGGGGCGCTCTCTCTCTCTCGGGCGCTCTCTCTCGGGGCGCTCTCTCTCGGGGCGCTCTCTCTCTCTCTCGGGGCGCTCTCTCTCTCTCTCGGGGCGCTCTCTCTCTCGGGGCGCTCGCCCTCTCTCCCGGGTCGCTTGCCCTCTCTCTTGGGGCGCTCGCTCTCTCTCTCTCGCGGCGCTCGCTCTCTCTCTCTCGCGGCGCTCGCTCTCTCTCTCTCGGGCGCTCGCTCTCTCTCTCTCTCAAGCTCGCTCTCTCTCTCCCGGGGCGCTTGCCCTCTCTCTCCAGGGGCGCTCGCTCTCTCTCTCGGGGCGCTCGCTCTCTCTCTCTCGGGGCGCTCGCTCTCTCTCTCCCGGGGCGCTTGCCCTCTCTCTCCAGGGGCGCTCGCTCTCTCTCCAGGGGCGCTCGCTCTCTCTCTCGGGGCGCTTGCTCTCTCTCGGGGCGCTTGCTCTCTCTCTCTCGGGGCGCTCGCTCTCTCTCTCTCTCGGCGCTCGCTCTCTCTCTCCCGGGCGCTTGCCCTCTCTCTCCAGGGCGCTCGCTCTCTCTCTCGGGGCGCTTGCTCTCTCTCGGGGCGCTTGCTCTCTCTCGGGGCGCTCGCTCTCTCTCTCGGGGCGCTCGCTCTCTCTCTCTCGCGGCCCTCGCTCTCTCTCTCTCTCGGGGCCCTCGCTCTCTCTCTCTCGGGGCGCTCGCCCTCTCTCTCTCTCCCCTGGAGCTCGCTCTCTCTCAAATTCAAATTCAAACTGCTTTATTGGCATGAAAAACATTGTGTCAATATTGCCAAAGCAACAATGTATACAATATACATTGTAACAAAATTCTAAATGATAGCAAATATAAAATATAAAAGTGTAGTAAATAATTGCTCTCTCTTGGGGCGCTCTCTCTCTCTCTCTCTCTCCCGGGGCGCTTGCTCTCTCTCTCTCTCGGGGCGCTCGCTCTCTCGGGGCGCTCGCCCTCTCTCCCGGGGCACTTGCCCTCTCTCTTGGGGCGCTCTCTCTCTCTCTCTCTCTAGTGGCGCTCTCTCTCTCTAGGGGCGCTCGCTCTCTCTCGGGGCACTCGCTCTCTCTCTCTCGGGGCGCTCGCTCTCTCTCTCCCGGGGCGCTTGCCCTCTCTCTCCAGGGGCGCTCGCTCCCTCTCTCTCGGGGCGCTTGCTCTCTCTCGGGGCGCTCGCTCTCGCTCTCGGGGCTCTCGCTGTCTCTCGGGGCGCTCGCTCTCTCTCTCGGAGCGCTCTCTCTCTCTCCCTCGGGGCGCCCACTCTCTCTCTCTCTCTCGGGGCGCTCGCCCTCTCTCCCGGGGCGCTCGCTCTCTCTCCCGGGGCGCTCGCTCTCTCCCGGGCGCTCGCTCTCTCTTGGGGCGCTCTCTCTCTCTCTCTCTCTCGGGGAGCTCTCTCTCTCTCTCTCTCTAATGGCGCTCTCTCTCTCTCGGGGCGCTTGCTCTCTCTCTCTCGGGGCGCTCTCTCTCTGGGGGCGCTCGCTCTCTCTCGGGGCGCTCTCTCTCGGGGCCCTCTCTCTCTCTCTCGGGGCCCTCTCTCTCTCTCTCTCGGGGCGCTCGCCCTCTCTCCCGGGGCGCTTGCCCTCTCTCTTGGGGCGCTCTCTCTCTCTCTCTAGTGGCGCTCTCTCTCTAGGGGCACTCGCTCTCTCTCTCTCTCTCTCGGGCGCTCGCTCTCTCTCTCTCGGGGCGCTCGCTCTCTCTCTCTCGGGGCGCTCGCTCTCTCTCTCTCGGGGCGCTCGCTCTCTCTCTCTCGGGGCGCTCGCTCTCTCTCTCCCGGGGCTCTTGCCCTCTCTCTCGGGGTTTTCTCTCTCTCTTTAGGGTTGCTCGCTCTCTCTCTTTCGGGGCGCTTGTTCTCTCTCGGGGCTCTCGCTGTCTCTCGGTGCGCTCGCCCTCTCTCTCGGGGCGCTCTCTCTCTCTCTCGGGGCACTCTCTCTCTCTCTCTCGGGGCGCTCTCTCTCTCGGGGCGCTCGCCCTCTCTCCCGGGGCACTTGCCCTCTCTCTTGGGGCGCTCTCTCTCTCTCTCTAGTGGCGCTCTCTCTCTCTAGGGGCGCTCGCTCTCTCTCGGGGCACTCGCTCTCTCTCTCTCTCGCGGCGCTCGCTCTCTCTCTCTCGGGGCGCTCTCTCTCTCTCTCTAGTGGCGCTCGCTCTCTCTAGGGGTGCTCGCTCTCTCTCCCCCAGAGCTCTCTCTCTCTCTCTCTCTCTCGGTGCGCTTGCTCTCTCTCTCTCGGGCGCTTCCTCTCTCGGGGCGCTCTCTCTCTCTCCCGGGGCACTCGCGCTCTCTCTCTCTCCAGGGGCGCTCGCTCTCTCTCTCTCTCGGGCGCTCTCTCTCGGGGCGCTCTCTCTCTCTCGGGGCGCTCTCTCTCGGGGCGCTCTCTCTCGGGGCGCTCTCTCTCGGGGCGCTCTCTCTCTCTCTCGGGGCGCTCTCTCTCTCTCTCGGGGCGCTCTCTCTCTCGGGGCGCTCGCCCTCTCTCCCGGTCGCTTGCCCTCTCTCTTGGGGCGCTCTCTCTCTCTCTCTCTAGTGGCGCTCTCTCTCTCTCGGGGCGCTCGCTCTCTCTCTCTCGCGGCGCTCGCTCTCTCTCTCTCGCGGCGCTCGCTCTCTCTCTCTCGGGGCGCTCGCTCTCTCTCTCTCGGGGCGCTCGCTCTCTCTCTCCCGGGGCGCTTGCCCTCTCTCTCCAGGGGCGCTCGCTCTCTCTCTCGGGGCGCTCGCTCTCTCTCTCTCGGGGCGCTCGCTCTCTCTCTCCCGGGCGCTTGCCCTCTCTCTCCAGGCGCTCGCTCTCTCTCCAGGGGCGCTCGCTCTCTCTCTCGGGGCGCTTGCTCTCTCTCGGGGCGCTTGCTCTCTCTCTCTCGGGCGCTCGCTCTCTCTCTCTCGGGGCGCTCGCTCTCTCTCTCCCGGGGCGCTTGCCCTCTCTCTCCAGGGGCGCTCGCTCTCTCTCTCGGGGCGCTTGCTCTCTCTCGGGGCGCTTGCTCTCTCTCGGGGCGCTCGCTCTCTCTCTCGGGGCGCTCGCTCTCTCTCTCTCGCGGCCCTCGCTCTCTCTCTCTCTCGGGGCCCTCGCTCTCTCTCTCGGGGCGCTCGCTCTCTCTCTCTCGGGGCGCTCGCTCTCTCTCTCCCGGGGCGCTTGCCCTCTCTCTCCAGGGGCGCTCGCTCTCTCTCCAGGGGCGCTCGCTCTCTCTCTCGGGGCGCTTGCTCTCTCTCGGGGCGCTTGCTCTCTCTCTCTCGGGGCGCTCGCTCTCTCTCTCTCGGGGCGCTCGCTCTCTCTCTCCCGGGGCGCTTGCCCTCTCTCTCCAGGGGCGCTCGCTCTCTCTCTCGGGGCGCTTGCTCTCTCTCGGGGCGCTTGCTCTCTCTCGGGGCGCTCGCTCTCTCTCTCGGGCGCTCGCGCTCTCTCTCTCTCGCGGCCCTCGCTCTCTCTCTCTCTCGGGGCCCTCGCTCTCTCTCTCTCGGGGCGCTCGCCCTCTCTCTCTCTCCCCTGGAGCTCGCTCTCTCTCAAATTCAAATTCAAACTGCTTTATTGGCATGAAAAACATTGTGTCAATATTGCCAAAGCAACAATGTATACAATATACATTGTAACAAAATTCTAAATGATAGCAAATATAAAATATAAAAGTGTAGTAAATAATTGCTCTCTCTTGGGGCGCTCTCTCTCTCTCTCTCTCCCGGGGCGCTTGCTCTCTCTCTCTCTCTCGGGCGCTCGCTCTCTCGGGCGCTCGCCCTCTCTCCCGGGGCACTTGCCCTCTCTCTTGGGGCGCTCTCTCTCTCTCTCTCTCTCTAGTGGCGCTCTCTCTCTCTAGGGGCGCTCGCTCTCTCTCGGGGCACTCGCTCTCTCTCTCTCGCGGCGCTCGCTCTCTCTCTCTCTTTCCGGGGCGCTCTCTCTCTCTCTAGTGGCGCTCGCTCTCTCTAGGGGTGCTCGCTCTCTCTCCCCCAGAGCTCTCTCTCTCTCTCTCTCGGTGCGCTTGCTCTCTCTCTCTCGGGCGCTTTCTCTCTCGGGCGCTCTCTCTCTCTCCCGGGGCACTCGCGCTCTCTCTCTCTCCAGGGGCGCTCGCTCTCTCTCTCTCTCGGGGGCTCTCTCTCTCTCTCGGGGCGCTCTCTCTCGGCGCTCTCTCTCTCTCTCTCGGGCGCTCTCTCTCTCGGGCGCTCGCCCTCTCTCCGGGTCGCTTGCCCTCTCTCTTGGGGCGCGCTCTCTCTCTCTCTCTAGTGGCGCTCTCTCTCTCTCGGGGCGCTCGCTCTCTCTCTCTCGCGGCGCTCGCTCTCTCTCTCTCGCGGCGCTCGCTCTCTCTCTCGGGGCGCTCGCTCTCTCTCTCTCGGGGCGCTCGCTCTCTCTCTCCCGGGCGCTTGCCCTCTCTCTCCAGGGGCGCTCGCTCTCTCTCTCAGGGCGCTCGCTCTCTCTCTCTCGGGCGCTCGCTCTCTCTCTCTCGGGGCGCTTGCCCTCTCTCTCTCCAGGGGCGCTCGCTCTCTCTCTCGGGCGCTTGCTCTCTCTCGGGCGCTTGCTCTCTCTCGGGCGCTTGCTCTCTCTCGGGGCGCTCGCTCTCTCTCTCTCTCGGGGCGCTCGCTCTCTCTCTCTCGGGCGCTCGCTCTCTCTCTCCCGGGCGCTCGCTCTCTCTCTCCGGGCGCTCGCTCTCTCTCTCCCGGGGCGCTTGCCCTCTCTCCAGGGGCGCTCGCTCTCTCTCTCGGGGCGCTTGCTCTCTCTCGGGGCGCTTGCTCTCTCTCGGGGCGCTCGCTCTCTCTCTCGGGGCGCTCGCTCTCTCTCTCTCGCGGCCCTCGCTCTCTCTCGGGGCCCTCGCTCTCTCTCTCTCGGGGCGCTCGCCCTCTCTCTCTCTCCCCTGGAGCTCGCTCTCTCTCAAATTCAAATTCAAACTGCTTTATTGGCATGAAAAACATTGTGTCAATATTGCCAAAGCAACAATGTATACAATATACATTGTAACAAAATTCTAAATGATAGCAAATATAAAATATAAAAGTGTAGTAAATAATTGCTCTCTCTTGGGCGCTCTCTCTCTCTCTCTCTCCTCCCGGGCGCTTGCTCTCTCTCTCTCTCGGGGGCGCTCGCTCTCTCTCTCCGTGGCGCTCGCCCTCTCTCCCGGGGCGCTCGCTCTCTCTCTCTCGGGGCGCTCTCTCTCTCTCTCTCTCTCTCTCTCGGGGCGCTCGCTCTCTCTCTCGGGGCGCTCGCTCTCTCTCTCTCGCGGCCCACGCTCTCTCTCTCTCTCGGGGCCCTCGCTCTCTCTCTCTCGGGGCGCTCACCCTCTCTCTCTCTCCCCTGGAGCTCGCTCTCTCTCAAATTCAAATTCAAACTGCTTTATTGGCATGAAAAACATTGTGTCAATATTGCCAAAGCAACAATGTATACAATATACATTGTAACAAAATTCTAAATGATAGCAAATATAAAATATAAAAGTGTAGTAAATAATTGCTCTCTCTTGGGGCGCTCTCTCTCTCTCTCTCTGGGCGCTTGCTCTCTCTCTCTCTCGGGGCGCTCGCTCTCTCTCTCCCGTGGCGCTCGCCCTCTCTCCCGGGGCGCTCGCTCGCTCTCTCTCGGGGCGCTCGCTCTCTCTCCCCCAGAGCTCGCTCTCTCTCTCTCTCTCGGGGCTCTCTCTCTCTCTCTCTCGGGCTCTCTCTCTCTGGGGGCGCTCTCTCTCTCTCTCAGGGGGCTCTCTCTCTCCCGGGGCGCTCGCTCTCTCTCTCTCCCGGGGCGCTCTCGCTCTCTCTCTCTTCCGCGGCGCTTGCTCTCTCTCCCGGGGCGCTCGCTCTCTCTCTCCCGTGGCGCTCACCCTCTCTCTCCCGGGGCGCTCGCTCTCTCTCTCTCGGGGCGCTCTCTCTCTCTCGGGGCGCTCTCTCTCTCGGGGCGCTCTCTCTCTCTAGGGGCGCTCGCTCTCTCTCTCGGGGCGCTCGCTCTCTCTCTCTCGGGGCGCTCGCTCTCTCTCTCCCGGGGCGCTTGCCCTCTCTCTCGGGGCGCTCGCTCTCTCTCTCGGGGCTCTCTCTCTCGCTCTCTCTCTCCAGGGGGCGCTCGCTCCCTCTCTCTCGGGGCACTTGCTCTCTCTCGGGGCGCTCGCTCTCGCTCTCGGGGCTCTCGCTGTCTCTCGGGGCGCTCGCTCTCTCTCCCTCGGGGCGCCCACTCTCTCTCTCTCTCGGGGCGCTCGCCCTCTCTCCCGGGGCGCTCGCTCTCTCCCGGGCGCTCGCTCTCTCTTGGGGCGCTCTCTCTCTCTCTCTCTCTCTCGGGGAGCTCTCTCTCTAGGGGCGCTCGCTCTCTCTCTCTCTCTAGTGGCGCTCTCTCTCTCTAGGGGCGCTCGCTCTCTCTCGGGGTGCTCGCTCTCTCTCACCCAGAGCTCGCTCTCTCTCTCTCTCTCTCTCTCTCGGGGCGCTTGCTCTCTCTCTCTCGGGGCGCTCTCTCTCTGGGGTGCTCGCTCTCTCCCGGGCGCTTTCTCTCTCTCTCGGGGAGCTCTCTCTCTCTCTAGGGGCGCTCGCTCTCTCTCTCTCTCTCTCTAGGGGCGCTCGCTCTCTCTATGGGCGCTCGCTCTCTCTCAGGGCGCTCGCTCTCTCTTCCCCGGAGCTCGCTCTCTCTCTCTCCCGGGGCACTTGCTTTCTCTTTCTCCCGGGGCGCTCGCTCTCCCGTGGCGCTCGCCCTCTCTCCCGGGGCGCTCTCTCTCTCTCTCGGGGCGCTCTCTCTCTCTCTCGGGGCGCTCGCTCTCTCTCTCTCTCTGGGCTCTCTCTCTCTCTGGGCTCGCTCTCTCTCGGGGCGCTCTCTCTCTCTCCCGGGTCGCTCTCTATCTCTCGGGGCTCTCGCCCTCTCTCCCGGGGCGCTTGCCCTCTCTCTTGGGGCGCTCTCTCTCTCTCTCTCTCTAGTGGCGCTCTCTCTCTCTTGGGGCGCTCGCTCTCTCTCTCGGGGTGCTCGCTCTCTCTCCCCCGAAGCTCGCTCTCTCTCTCTCTCCCGGGGTGCTTGCTCTCTCTCTCTCCCGGCGCGCGCTCTCTCTCTCCGTGGCGCTCGCCCTCTCTCCCGGGCGCGCGCTCTCTCTCTCTCGGGCGCTCTCTCTCTCTCGGGCGCTCTCTCTCTCTCTCGGGGCGCTCTCTCTCCCTCGGGCGCTCTCTCTCTCTCTCTCGGGCGCTCTCCCTCTCTCCCGGGGCGCTCGCTCTCTCTCTCTCTCTCTCTCTCTCTCTAGTGGCGCTCTCTCTCTAGGGGCGCTCTCTCTCTCTCGGGGTGCTCGCTCTCTCTCCCCCGGAGCTCTCTCTCTCTCTCTCTCTCGGGGCGCTCGCTCTCTCTCCCTCGGGGCGCCCACTCACTCTCTCTCTCGGGGCGCTCGCCCTCTCTCTCGGGGCGCTCGCCCTCTCTCTCGGGGCGCTCGCCCTCTCTCCCGGGGCGCTCGCTCTCTATCGGGGAGCTCTCTCTCTAGGGGCGCTCGCTCTCTCTCTCTCTAGTGGCGCTCTCTCTCTCTAGGGGCGCTCGCTCTCTCTCGGGGTGCTCGCTCTCTCTCACCCAGAGCTCGCTCTCTCTCTCTCTCTCTCTCTCTCGGGGCGCTTGCTCTCTCTCTCTCGGGGCGCTCTCTCTCTCTCTCGGGGCACTCTCTCTCTGGGGGCGCTCGCTCTCTCTCTCTCGGGCGCTCTCTCTCGGGCGCTCTCTCTCGGGGCCCTCTCTCTCTCTCTCTCGGGCGCTCGCCCTCTCTCCCGGGCGCTTGCCCTCTCTCTTGGGCGCTCTCTCTCTCTCTAGTGGCGCTCTCTCTCTCTAGGGGCACTCGCTCTCTCTCTCTCTCGGGGCGCTCGCTCTCTCTCTCTCGGGGCGCTCGCTCTCTCTCGGGGCGCTCTCTCTCTCTCTGGGCTCTCTCTCTCTCGGGGCGCTCTCTCTCTCTCTCGGGGCGCTCTCTATCTCTCGGGGCTCTCGCCCTCTCTCCCGGGGCGCTCTCTCTCTCTCTAGTGGCGCTCTCTCTCTCTTGGGGCGCTCGCTCTCTCTCTCGGGGTGCTCGCTCTCTCTCCCCCGAAGCTCGCTCTCTCTCTCTCTCTCTCCCGGGGTGCTTGCTCTCTCTCTCTCCCGAGGCGCGCGCTCTCTCTCTCCCGTGGCGCTCGCCCTCTCTCCCGGGGTGCTTGCTCTCTCTCTCTCCCGAGGCGCGCGCTCTCTCTCTCCCGTGGCGCTCGCCCTCTCTCCCGGGGCGCGCGCTCTCTCTCTCTCGGGGCGCTCTCTCTCTCTCTCGGGGCGCTCTCTCTCTCTCTCGGGGCGCTCGCTCTCTCTCGGGGCGCTCTCTCTCTCTCTCGGGGCGCTCTCTCTCTCTCTCTCGGGGCGCTCTCTCTCTCTCTCGGGGCGCTCTCTCTCTCTCTCTCTAGGGGCGCTCGCTCTCTCTCTCTCTCTCTCTAGGGGCGCTCACTCTCTCTCTCTCTAGTGGCGCTCTCTCTCTAGGGGCGCTCGCTCTCTCTCGGGGTGCTCGCTCTCTCTCCCCCGGAGCTCTCTCTCTCTCTCTCTCTCGGGGCTCTCGCTCTCTCTCGGAGCGCTCGCTCTCTCTCCCTCGGGGCGCCCACTCTCTCTCTCTCTCGGGGCGCTCGCCCTCTCTCTCGGGGCGCTCGCCCTCTCTCTCGGGGCGCTCGCTCTCTCCCGGGCGCTCGCTCTCTCTTGGGGCGCTCTCTCTCTCTCTCTCGGGGAGCTCTCTCTCTCTCTAGGGGCGCTCGCTCTCTCTCTCTCTCTAGTGGCGCTCTCTCTCTCTAGGGGCGCTCGCTCTCTCGGGGTGCTCGCTCTCTCTCACCCAGAGCTCGCTCTCTCTCTCTCTCTCTCTCGGGCGCTTGCTCTCTCTCTCTCTCTCGGGCGCTCTCTCTCTCGGGCGCTCTCTCTCTGGGGGCGCGCGCTCTCTCTCTCCAGGGCTCTCTCTCGGGCGCTCTCTCTCGGGGCCCTCTCTCTCTCTCTCGGGGCGCTCGCCCTCTCTCCCGGGGCGCTTGCCCTCTCTCTTGGGCGCTCTCTCTCTCTCTCTAGTGGCGCTCTCTCTCTCTAGGGGCACTCGCTCTCTCTCTCTCTCTCTCGGGGCGCTCGCTCTCTCTCTCTCGGGGCGCTCGCTCTCTCTCTCTCGGGGTGCTCGCTCTCTCTCTCCCAGGGCTCTTGCCCTCTCTCTCGGGGTTTTCTCTCTCTCTTTAGGGTTGCTCGCTCTCTCTCTCTCGGGGCGCTTGTTCTCTCTCTCGGGGCGCTCTCTCTCGCTCTCGGGGCTCTCGCTGTCTCTCGGTGCGCTCGCCCTCTCTCTCGGTGCGCTCGCCCTCTCTCTCGGTGCGCTCGCCCTCTCTCTCGGGGCGCTCGCCCTCTCTCCTGGGGTGCTCGCTCTCTCCCGGGGCGCTTTCTCTCTCTCTCGGGGAGCTCTCTCTCTCTCTAGGGGCGCTCGCTCTCTCTCTCTCTCTCTCTCTAGGGGCGCTCGCTCTCTCTATGGGCGCTCGCTCTCTCTCGGGGCGCTCGCTCTCTCTTCCCCGGAGCTCGCTCTCTCTCTCTCCCGGGGCACTTGCTTTCTCTCTCTCTCGGGGCGCTCTCTCTCTCTCTCGGGGCGCTCTCTATCTCTCGGGGCTCTCGCCCTCTCTCCCGGGGCGCTTGCCCTCTCTCTTGGGGCGCTCTCTCTCTCTCTCTCTCTAGTGGCGCTCTCTCTCTCTTGGGGCGCTCGCTCTCTCTTGGGGCGCTCGCTCTCTCTCTCTCGGGGTGCTCGCTCTCTCTCCCCCGGGGTGCTTGCTCTCTCTCTCTCCCGGGGTGCTTGCTCTCTCTCTCTCCCGAGGCGCGCTCGCCCTCTCTCCCGTGGCGCTCGCCCTCTCTCCCGTGGCGCTCGCCCTCTCTCCCGGGGCGCGCGCTCTCTCTCTCTCTCGGGGCGCTCTCTCTCTCTCAGGGCGCTCTCTCTCTCTCTCGGGGCGCTCTCTCTCTCTCTCGGGGCGCTCGCTCTCTCTCGGGGGCGCTCTCTCCCTCGGGCGCTCTCTCTCTCTCTCGGGGCGCTCTCCCTCTCTCCGGGGCGCTCGCTCTCTCTCTCTCTCTCTCTCTAGGGGGGCGCGCTCTCTCTCTCTCTCTAGGGGCGCTCGCTCTCTCTCTCTCTAGTGGCGCTCTCTCTCTAGGGGCGCTCGCTCTCTCTCGGGGTGCTCGCTCTCTCTCCCCCGGAGCTCTCTCTCTCTCTCTCGGGCGCTCTCTCTCTCTCTCTAGGGGCGCTCGCTCTCTCATGGGGCACTCGCTCTCTCTCTCTCGCGGCGCTCGCTCTCTCTCTCTCGGGGCGCTCTCTCTCTCTCTAGTGGCGCTCGCTCTCTCTAGGGGTGCTCGCTCTCTCTCCTCCAGAGCTCTCTCTCTCTCTCTCTCTCGGTGCGCTTGCTCTCTCTCTCTCGGGCGCTTTCTCTCTGGGGGCGCTCTCTCTCTCTCGGGGCGCTCTCTCTCTCTCCCGGGGCGCTCGCGCTCTCTCTCTCTCCTGGGGCGCTTGCTCTCTCTCTCTCTCGGGCGCTCTCTCTCTCGGGCTCTCTCTCTCTCTCGGGCGCTCTCTCTCTCTCGGGCGCTCTCTCTCTCTCTCGGGGGCGCTCTCTCTCTCGGGCGCTCCCCTCTCTCCCGGGGCTCTTGCCCTCTCTCTTGGGGCGCTCTCTCTCTCTCTCTCTGGTGGCGCTCTCTCTCTCTCGGGGCGCGCGCTCTCTCTCTCTCGGGGCGCTCTCTCTCTCTCGGGGCGCTCTCTCTCTCTCTCGGGCGCTCGCTCTCTCTCGGGGCGCTCTCTCTCCCTCGGGGCGCTCTCTCTCTCTCTCTCTCTCGGGGCGCTCTCCCTCTCTCCCGGGGCGCTCGCTCTCTCTCTCTCTCTCTCTCTCTAGGGGCGCTCGCTCTCTCTCTCTCTCTAGGGGCGCTCGCTCTCTCTCTCTCTAGTGGCGCTCTCTCTCTAGGGGCGCTCGCTCTCTCTCGGGGTGCTCGCTCTCTCTCCCCCGGAGCTCTCTCTCTCTCTCTCGGGGCGCTCTCTCTCTCTAGGGGCGCTCGCTCTCTCATGGGGCACTCGCTCTCTCTCTCTCGCGGCGCTCGCTCTCTCTCTCTCGGGGCGCTCTCTCTCTCTCTCTAGTGGCGCTCGCTCTCTCTAGGGGTGCTCGCTCTCTCTCCCCCAGAGCTCTCTCTCTCTCTCTCTCTCTTGGTGCGCTTGCTCTCTCTCTCTCGGGCGCTTTCTCTCTGGGGGCGCTCTCTCTCTCTCGGGCGCTCTCTCTCTCTCCCGGGGCGCTCGCTCTCTCTCTCTCCTGGGGCGCTTGCTCTCTCTCTCTCTCGGGGCGCTCTCTCTCTCTCTCGGGGCGCTCTCTCTCTCTCTCGGGGCGCTCTCTCTCTCTCTCGGGGCGCTCTCTCTCTCTCTCTCTCTCTCGGGGCGCTCTCTCTCGGGGCGCTCTCTCCCGGGGCGCTTGCCCTCTCTCTTGGGGCGCTCTCTCTCTCTCTCTCTGGTGGCGCTCTCTCTCTCTCGGGGCGCTCGCTCTCTCTCTCTCGCGGCGCTCGCTCTCTCTCTCTCGCGGCGCTCGCTCTCTCTCTCTCGGGGCGCTCGCTCTCTCTCTCTCGGGGCGCTCGCTCTCTCTCTCCCGGGGCGCTCGCCCTCTCTCTCGGGGCGCTCTCTCTCTCTCGGGGCGCTCTCTCTCTCTTGGGGTGCTCGCTCTCTCTCCCCCAGAGCTCGCTCTCTCTCTCTCTCTCGGGGAGCTCTCTCTCTCTAGGGGCGCTCGCTCTCTCTCGGGGCGCTCGCTCTCTCTCCCCCAGAGCTCGCTCGCTCTCTCTCTCTCGGGGCTCTCTCTCTCTCTCTCTCTCGGGCTCTCTCTCTCTGGGGGCGCTCTCTCTCTCTCAGGGGGCTCTCTATCTCTCCCGGGGCGCTCGCTCTCTCTCTCTCCCGGGGCGCTCTCGCTCTCTCTCTCTTCCGCGGCGCTTGCTCTCTCTCCCGGGGCGCTCGCTCTCTCTCTCCCGTGGCGCTCACCCTCTCTCTCCCGGGGCGCTCGCTCTATCTCTCTCGGGGCGCTCTCTCTCTCGGGGCGCTCTCTCTCTCTCTCTAGGGGCGCTCGCTCTCTCTCTCGGCGCGCTCGCTCTCTCTCTCTCGGGGCGCTCGCTCTCTCTCTCCCGGGGCGCTTGCCCTCTCTCTCGGGGCGCTCGCTCTCTCTCTCGGGGCTCTCTCTCTCGCTCTCTCTCTCGGGGCGCTCGCTCTCGCTCTCGGGGCTCTCGCTGTCTCTCGGGGCGCTCGCTCTCTCTCTCGGAGCGCTCGCTCTCTCTCCCTCGGGGCGCCCACTCTCTCTCTCTCTCGGGGCGCTCGCTCTCTCTCTTGGGGCGCTCTCTCTCTCTCTCTCTCTCTCTCTCTCGGGGAGCTCTCTCTCTAGGGGCGCTCTCTCTCTAGGGGCGCTCTCTCTCTCTCTCTCTCTAGTGGCGCTCTCTCTCTCTAGGGGCGCTCGCTCTCTCTCGGGGTGCTCGCTCTCTCTCACCCAGAGCTCGCTCTCTCTCTCTCTCTCTCGGGGCGCTTGCTCTCTCTCTCTCGGGGCGCTCTCTCTCTGGGGTGCTCGCTCTCTCCCGGGCGCTTTCTCTCTCTCTCGGGGAGCTCTCTCTCTCTCTAGGGGCGCTCGCTCTCTCTCTCTCTCTCTAGGGGCGCTTGCTCTCTCTATGGGCGCTCGCTCTCTCTCGGGGCGCTCGCTCTCTCTTCCCCGGAGCTCGCTCTCTCTCTCTCCCGGGGCACTTGCTTTCTCTTTCTCCCGGGGCGCTCGCTCTCCCGTGGCGCTCGCCCTCTCTCCCGGGGCGCTCTCTCTCTCTCGGGGAGCTCTCTCTCTCTCTAGGGGCGCTCGCTCTCTCTCTCTCTCTCTAGGGGCGCTCGCTCTCTCTATGGGCGCTCGCTCTCTCTCGGGGCGCTCGCTCTCTCTTCCCCGGAGCTCGCTCTCTCTCTCTCCCGGGGCACTTGCTTTCTCTTTCTCCCGGGGCGCTCGCTCTCCCGTGGCGCTCGCCCTCTCTCCCGGGGCGCTCTCTCTCTCTCGGGGCGCTCTCTCTCTCTCTCTGGGCTCTCTCTCTCTCGGGGCGCTCTCTCTCTCTCCCGGGTCGCTCTCTATCTCTCGGGGCTCTCGCCCTCTCTCCCGGGGCGCTTGCCCTCTCTCTTGGGGCGCTCTCTCTCTCTCTCTCTCTCTAGTGGCGCTCTCTCTCTCTTGGGGCGCTCGCTCTCTCTCTCGGGGTGCTCGCTCTCTCTCCCCCGAAGCTCGCTCTCTCTCTCTCTCCCGGGGTGCTTGCTCTCTCTCTCTCCCGAGGCGCGCGCTCTCTCTCTCTCGGGGCGCTCTCTCTCTCTCGGGCGCTCTCTCTCTCTCTCGGGGCGCTCTCTCTCCCTCGGGGCGCTCTCTCTCTCCCTCTCGGGGCGCTCTCCCTCTCTCCCGGGGCGCTCTCTCTCTCTCTCTCTCTAGGGGCGCTCGCTCTCTCTCTCTCTCTCTCTCTCTAGTGGCGCTCTCTCTCTAGGGGCGCTCGCTCTCTCTCGGGGTGCTCGCTCTCTCTCCCCCGGAGCTCTCTCTCTCTCTCTCGGGGCGCTCGCTCTCTCCCTCGGGGCGCCCACTCTCTCTCTCTCTCGGGGCGCTCGCCCTCTCTCTCGGGGCGCTCGCCCTCTCTCTCGGGGCGCTCGCCCTCTCTCTCGGGGCGCTCGCCCTCTCTCCCGGGGCGCTCGCTCTCTCCCGGGCGCTCGCTCTCTCTTGGGGCGCTCTCTCTCTCTCTCTCTCTCTCTCGGGGAGCTCTCTCTCTAGGGGCGCTCGCTCTCTCTCTCTCTAGTGGCGCTCTCTCTCTCTAGGGGCGCTCGCTCTCTCTCGGGTGCTCGCTCTCTCTCACCCAGAGCTCGCTCTCTCTCTCTCTCTCTCTCGGGGCGCTTGCTCTCTCTCTCTCGGGGCGCTCTCTCTCTCGGGTCGCTCTCTCTCTGGGGGCGCTCGCTCTCTCTCTCTCGGGGCGCTCTCTCTCGGGGCGCTCTCTCTCGGGGCCCTCTCTCTCTCTCTCGGGGCACTCGCCCTCTCTCCCGGGGCGCTTGCCCTCTCTCTTGGGGCGCTCTCTCTCTCTCTCTAGTGGCGCTCTCTCTCTCTAGGGGCACTCGCTCTCTCTCTCTCTCGGGGCGCTCGCTCTCTCTCTCTCGGGGCGCTCGCTCTCTCTCGGGGCGCTCGCTCTCTCTCTCTCTCTGGGCTCTCTCTCTCTCTGGGCTCTCTCTCTCTCGGGGCGCTCTCTCTCTCGGGGCGCTCTCTATCTCTCGGGGCTCTCGCCCTCTCTCACGGGGCGCTCTCTCTCTCTCTTGGGTCGCTCTCTCTCTCTCTCTCTCTCTAGTGGCGCTCTCTCTCTCTTGGGGCGCTCGCTCTCTCTCTCGGGGTGCTCGCTCTCTCTCCCCCGAAGCTCGCTCTCTCTCTCTCTCCCGGGGTGCTTGCTCTCTCTCTCTCCCGAGGCGCGCGCTCTCTCTCTCCCGTGGCGCTCGCCCTCTCTCCCGGGGCGCGCGCTCTCTCTCTCTCGGGGCGCTCTCTCTCTCTCGGGGCGCTCTCTCTCTCTCTCGGGGCGCTCGCTCTCTCTCGGGGCGCTCTCTCTCTCCCTCGGGGCGCTCTCTCTCTCGGGGCGCTCTCTCTCTCTCTCTCTCTAGGGGCGCTCGCTCTCTCTCTCTCTCTAGGGGCGCTCACTCTCTCTCTCTCTAGTGGCGCTCTCTCTCTAGGGGCGCTCGCTCTCTCTCGGGGTGCTCGCTCTCTCTCCCCCGGAGCTCTCTCTCTCTCTCTCGGGGCGCTCGCTCTCTCTCGGAGCGCTCGCTCTCTCTCCTCGGGGCGCCCACTCTCTCTCACTCTCGGGGCGCTCGCCCTCTCTCTCGGGGCGCTCGCCCTCTCTCTCGGGGCGCTCGCCCTCTCTCCCGGGGCACTCGCTCTCTCCCGGGCGCTCGCTCTCTCTTGGGGCGCTCTCTCTCTCTCTCTCTAGGGGCGCTCGCTCTCTCTCTCTCTCTAGTGGCGCTCTCTCTCTCTAGGGGCGCTCGCTCTCTCGGGGTGCTCGCTCTCTCTCACCCAGAGCTCGCTCTCTCTCTCTCTCTCTCGGGGCGCTTGCTCTCTCTCTCGGGCGCTCTCTCTCTCTCTCTCGGGGCGCTCTCTCTCTGGGGGCGCTCGCTCTCTCTCTCTCTCTCTCTCGGGGCGCTCTCTCTCGGGGCGCTCTCTCTCGGGGCCCTCTCTCTCTCTCTCGGGGCGCTCGCCCTCTCTCCCGGGGCGCTTGCCCTCTCTCTTGGGGCTCTCTCTCTCTCTTTAGTGGCGCTCTCTCTCTCTAGGGGCACTCGCTCTCTCTCTCTCGGGGCGCTCGCTCTCTCTCTCTCGGGGCGCTCGCTCTCTCTCTCGGGGTGCTCGCTCTCTCTCTCCCAGGGCTCTTGCCCTCTCTCTCGGGGTTTTCTCTCTCTCTTTAGGGTTGCTCGCTCTCTCTCTCTCTCGGGGCGCTTGTTCTCTCTCTCGGGGCGCTCTCTCTCGCTCTCGGGGCTCTCGCTGTCTCTCGGTGCGCTCGCCCTCTCTCTCGGTGCGCTCGCCCTCTCTCTCTCGGTGCGCTCGCCCTCTCTCTCGGCGCTCGCCCTCTCTCGCGGGGCGCTCGCCCTCTCTCCTGGGGTGCTCGCTCTCTCCCGGGGCGCTTTCTCTCTCTCTCGGGGAGCTCTCTCTCTCTAGGGGCGCTCGCTCTCTCTCTCTCTCTCTCTATGGGCGCTCGCTCTCTCTCGGGGCGCTCGCTCTCTCTTCCCCGGAGCTCGCTCTCTCTCTCTCCCGGGGCACTTGCTTTCTCTCTCTCTCGGGGCGCTCTCTCTCTCTCTCTCTCGGGGCGCTCGCTCTCTCTCTCTCTGGGCTCTCTCTCTCTCGGGGCGCTCTCTCTCTCTCTCGGGGCGCTCTCTCTCTCTCTCGGGGCGCTCTCTATCTCTCGGGGCTCTCGCCCTCTCTCCCGGGGCGCTTGCCCTCTCTCTTCGGGCGCTCTCTCTCTCTCTCTCTAGTGGCGCTCTCTCTCTCTTGGGGCGCTCGCTCTCTCTTGGGGCGCTCGCTCTCTCTCTCTCGGGGTGCTCGCTCTCTCTCCCCCGGGGTGCTTGCTCTCTCTCTCTCCCGGGGTGCTTGCTCTCTCTCTCTCCCGGGGTGCTTGCTCTCTCTCTCTCCCGAGGCGCGCTCGCCCTCTCTCCCGTGGCGCTCGCCCTCTCTCCCGGGGCGCGCGCTCTCTCTCTCTCTCGCGCTCTCTCTCCCCTCGGGCGCTCTCTCTCTCTCTCTCTAGGGGCGCTCGCTCTCTCTCTCTCTCTAGGGGCGCTCGCTCTCTCTCTCTCTAGTGGCGCTCTCTCTCTAGCGGCGCTCGCTCTCTCTCGGGGTGCTCGCTCTCTCTCCCCCAGAGCTCGCTCTCTCTCTCTCGGGGCGCTCTCTCTCTGGGGCGCTCTCTCTCTCTCTCGGGCGCTCTCTCTCTCGGGGGCGCTCTCTCTCTCTCTCTCTCTCGGGGCGCTCTCTCTCGGGGCGCTCGCTCTCTCTATGGGCGCTCGCTCTCTCTCGGGGGGCGCTCGCTCTCTCTTCCCCGGAGCTCGCTCTCTCTCCCGGGGCGCTCTCTCTCTCTCTCTCTCTCTCTCTCGGGGCGCTCTCTCTCTCGGGGCGCTCGCTCTCTCTCTCGGGGTGCTCGCTCTCTCTCTCCCAGGGCTCTTGCCCTCTCTCTCGGGGTTTTCTCTCTCTCTTTAGGGTTGCTCGCTCTCTCTCTCTCTCGGGGCGCTTGTTCTCTCTCTCGGGGCGCTCTCTCTCGCTCTCGGGGCTCTCGCTGTCTCTCGGTGCGCTCGCCCTCTCTCTCGGTGCGCTCGCCCTCTCTCTCGGGGCGCTCGCCCTCTCTCGCGGGGCGCTCGCCCTCTCTCCTGGGGTGCTCGCTCTCTCCCGGGGCGCTTTCTCTCTCTCTCGGGGAGCTCTCTCTCTCTCTAGGGGCGCTCGCTCTCTCTCTCTCTCTCTAGGGGCGCTCGCTCTCTCTATGGGCGCTCGCTCTCTCTCGGGGCGCTCGCTCTCTCTTCCCCGGAGCTCGCTCTCTCTCTCTCCCGGGGCACTTGCTTTCTCTCTCTCTCGGGGCGCTCTCTCTCTCTCTCGGGGCGCTCGCTCTCTCTCTCTCTCTGGGCTCTCTCTCTCTCGGGGCGCTCTCTCTCTCTCTCGGGGCGCTCTCTATCTCTCGGGGCTCTCGCCCTCTCTCCCGGGGCGCTTGCCCTCTCTCTTGGGGCGCTCTCTCTCTCTCTCTCTAGTGGCGCTCTCTCTCTCTTGGGGCGCTCGCTCTCTCTTGGGGCGCTCGCTCTCTCTCTCTCGGGGTGCTCGCTCTCTCTCCCCCGGGGTGCTTGCTCTCTCTCTCTCCCGAGGCGCGCTCGCCCTCTCTCCCGTGGCGCTCGCCCTCTCTCCCGGGGCGCGCGCTCTCTCTCTCTCGGGGCGCTCTCTCTCTCTCAGGCGCTCTCTCTCTCTCTCGGGGCGCTCGCTCTCTCTCGGGGCGCTCTCTCTCTCTCGGGGCGCTCTCCCTCTCTCCCGGGGCGCGCGCTCTCTCTCTCTCTCGGGGCGCTCTCTCTCCCTCGGGGCGCTCTCTCTCTCTCTCTCTCTCGGGGCGCTCTCCCTCTCTCCCGGGGCGCTCGCTCTCTCTCTCTCTCTCTCTCTCTAGGGGCGCTCGCTCTCTCTCTCTCTCTAGGGGCGCTCGCTCTCTCTCTCTCTAGTGGCGCTCTCTCTCTAGCGGCGCTCGCTCTCTCTCGGGGTGCTCGCTCTCTCTCCCCCAGAGCTCGCTCTCTCTCTCTCGGGGCGCTCTCTCTCTGGGGGCGCTCGCTCTCTCTCTCTCGGGGCGCTCTCTCTCTCGGGGCGCTCTCTCTCTCTCTCTCTCGGGGCGCTCTCTCTCGGGGCGCTCGCTCTCTCTATGGGCGCTCGCTCTCTCTCGGGGCGCTCGCTCTCTCTTCCCCGGAGCTCGCTCTCTCTCCCGGGGCGCTTGCTCTCTCTCTCTCTCTCTCTCTCTCTCTCGGGGCGCTCTCTCTCTCGGGGCGCTCGCTCTCTCTCTCTCTGGGTGCTCGCTCTCTCTCTCCCAGGGCTCTTGCCCTCTCTCTCGGGGTTTTCTCTCTCTCTTTAGGGTTGCTCGCTCTCTCTCTCTCTCGGGGCGCTTGTTCTCTCTCTCGGGGCGCTCTCTCTCGCTCTCGGGGCTCTCGCTGTCTCTCGGTGCGCTCGCCCTCTCTCTCGGGGCGCTCGCCCTCTCTCGCGGGGCGCTCGCCCTCTCTCCTGGGGTGCTCGCTCTCTCCCGGGGCGCTTTCTCTCTCTCCCGGGCGCTCGCTCTCTCTTGGGGCGCTCTCTCTCTCTCTCTCTCTCTCTCGGGGAGCTCTCTCTCTAGGGGCGCTCGCTCTCTCTCTCTAGTGGCGCTCTCTCTCTCTAGGGGCGCTCGCTCTCTCTCGGGGTGCTCGCTCTCTCTCACCCAGAGCTCGCTCTCTCTCTCTCTCGGGGAGCTCTCTCTCTAGGGGCGCTCGCTCTCTCTCTCTCTGGGCTCTCTCTCTCTCTGGGCTCTCTCTCTCTCGGGGCGCTCTCTCTCTCTCTCGGGGCGCTCTCTATCTCTCGGGGCTCTCGCCCTCTCTCCCGGGGCGCTCTCTCTCTCTCTTGGGGCTCTCTCTCTCTCTCTCTCTCTCTCTAGTGGCGCTCTCTCTCTCTTGGGGCGCTCGCTCTCTCTCTCGGGGTGCTCGCTCTCTCTCCCCCGAAGCCCGCTCTCTCTCTCTCTCTCGGGGCGCTCTCTCTCTCTCGGGGCGCTCTCTCTCTCTCTCGGGGCGCTCGCTCTCTCTCGGGCGCTCTCTCTCTCCCTCGGGGCGCTCTCTCTCTCTCGGGGCGCTCTCTCTCTCTAGTGGTGCTCGCTCTCTCTCTCTCTAGTGGCGCTCTCTCTCTAGGGGCGCTCGCTCTCTCTCGGGGTGCTCGCTCTCTCTCCCCCGGAGCTCTCTCTCTCTCTCTCGGGGCGCTCGCTCTCTCTCGGAGCGCTCGCTCTCTCTCCCTCGGGGCGCCCGCTCTCTCTCTCTCTCGGGGCGCTCGCCCTCTCTCTCGGGGCGCTCGCCCTCTCTCTCGGGGCGCTCGCCCTCTCTCCCGGGGCACTCGCTCTCTCCCGGGCGCTCGCTCTCTCTTGGGGCGCTCTCTCTCTCTCTCTAGGGGCGCTCGCTCTCTCTCTCTCTCTAGTGGCGCTCTCTCTCTAGGGGCGCTCGCTCTCTCGGGGTGCTCGCTCTCTCTCACCCAGAGCTCGCTCTCTCTCTCTCTCGGGGCGCTTGCTCTCTCTCTCTCGGGGCGCTCTCTCTCTCTCTCGAGGCGCTCTCTCTCTGGGGGCGCTCGCTCTCTCTCTCTCGGGGCGCTCTCTCTCGGGGCGCTCTCTCTCGGGGCCCTCTCTCTCTCTCTCGGGGCGCTCGCCCTCTCTCCCGGGGCGCTTGCCCTCTCTCTTGGGGCGCTCTCTCTCTCTCTCTAGTGGCGCTCTCTCTCTCTAGGGGCACTCGCTCTCTCTCTCTCTCTCGGGGCGCTCGCTCTCTCTCTCTCGGGGCGCTCGCTCTCTCTCTCTCGGGGTGCTCGCTCTCTCTCTCCCAGGGCTCTTGCCCTCTCTCTCGGGGTTTTCTCTCTCTCTTTAGGGTTGCTCGCTCTCTCTCTCTCTCGGGGCGCTTGTTCTCTCTCTCGGGCGCTCTCTCTCTCTCGGGGCTCTCGCTGTCTCTCGGTGCGCTCGCCCTCTCTCTCGGTGCGCTCGCCCTCTCTCTCGGGGCGCTCGCCCTCTCTCGCGGGGCGCTCGCCCTCTCTCCTGGGGTGCTCGCTCTCTCCCGGGGCGCTTTCTCTCTCTCTCGGGGAGCTCTCTCTCTCTAGGGGCGCTCGCTCTCTCTCTCTCTCTCTCTAGGGGCGCTCGCTCTCTCTATGGGCGCTCGCTCTCTCTCGGGGCGCTCGCTCTCTCTTCCCCGGAGCTCGCTCTCTCTCTCTCCCGGGGCACTTGCTTTCTCTCTCTCTCGGGGCGCTCTCTCTCTCTCTCGGGGCGCTCGCTCTCTCTCTCTCTCTGGGCTCTCTCTCTCTCGGGGCGCTCTCTCTCTCTCTCGGGGCGCTCTCTATCTCTCGGGGCTCTCGCCCTCTCTCCCGGGGCGCTTGCCCTCTCTCTTCGGGCGCTCTCTCTCTCTCTCTCTAGTGGCGCTCTCTCTCTCTTGGGGCGCTCGCTCTCTCTTGGGGCGCTCGCTCTCTCTCTCTCGGGTGCTCGCTCTCTCTCCCCCGGGGTGCTTGCTCTCTCTCTCTCCCGGGGTGCTTGCTCTCTCTCTCTCCCGAGGCGCGCTCGCCCTCTCTCCCGTGGCGCTCGCCCTCTCTCCCGGGGCGCGCGCTCTCTCTCTCTCGGGGCGCTCTCTCTCCCTCGGGGCGCTCTCTCTCTCTCTCTCTCGGGGCGCTCTCCCTCTCCCGGGGCGCTCGCTCTCTCTCTCTCTCTCTCTCTCTAGGGGCGCTCGCTCTCTCTCTCTCTCTAGGGGTGCTCGCTCTCTCTCTCTCTAGTGGCGCTCTCTCTCTAGCGGCGCTCGCTCTCTCTCGGGGTGCTCGCTCTCTCTCCCCCGGAGCTCTCTCTCTCTCTCTCTCTCTCTCTCGGGGCGCTCTCTCTCTCTCTCGGGGCGCTCTCTCTCTGGGGGCGCTCGCTCTCTCTCTCTCGGGGCGCTCTCTCTCTCTCGGGGCGCTCTCTCTCTCTCTCTCTCGGGGCGCTCTCTCTCGGGGCGCTCGCTCTCTCTATGGGCGCTCGCTCTCTCTCGGGGCGCTCGCTCTCTCTTCCCCGGAGCTCGCTCTCTCTCTCTCCCGGGGCACTTGCTCTCTCTTTCTCCCGGGGTGCTCGCTCTCTCTCTCCCGTGGCGCTCGCCCTCTCTCCCGGGGCGCTCTCTCTCTCTCGAGGCGCTCTCTCTCTCTCTCGGGGCGCTCTCTCTCTCTCTCGGGGCTCTCGCCCTCTCTAGTGGCGCTCTCTCTCTCTTGGGGCGCTCGCTCTCTCTCTCGGGGTGCTCGCTCGCTCTCCCCCGAAGCTCGCGCTCTCTCTCTCTCTCCCGAGGCGCTCTCTCTCTCTCTCCCGTGGCGCTCGCCCTCTCTCCCGGGGCGCGCGCTCTCTCTCCCGGGCGCGCGCTCTCTCTCTCTCGGGGCGCTCGCTCACTCTCGGGGCGCTCTCTCTCTCCCTCGGGGCGCTCGCTCTCTCTTCCCCGGAGCTCGCTCTCTCTCTCTCCCGGGGCACTTGCTTTCTCTCTCTCTCGGGGCGCTCTCTCTCTCTCTCGGGGCGCTCGCTCTCTCTCTCTCTCAGGGCGCTCTCTCTCTCGGGGCGCTCTCTCTCTCTCCCGGGTCGCTCTCTATCTCTCGGGGCTCTCGCCCTCTCTCCCGGGGCGCTTGCCCTCTCTCTTGGGGCGCTCTCTCTCTCTCTCTCTCTAGTGGCGCTCTCTCTCTCGGGGTGCTCGCTCTCTCTCCCCCGAAGCTCGCTCTCTCTCTCTCTCCCGGGGTGCTTGCTCTCTCTCTCTCCCGAGGCGCGCGCTCTCTCTCTCCCGTGGCGCTCGCCCTCTCTCCCGGGGCGCGCGCTCTCTCTCTCTCGTGGCGCTCGCTCTCTCTCTCTCGGGGCGCTCGCTCTCTCTCTCTCGGGGTGCTCGCTCTCTCTCTCCCAGGGCTCTTGCCCTCTCTCTCGGGGTTTTCTCTCTCTCTTTAGGGTTGCTCGCTCTCTCTCTCTCTCGGGGCGCTTGTTCTCTCTCTCGGGGCGCTCTCTCTCGCTCTCGGGGCTCTCGCTGTCTCTCGGTGCGCTCGCCCTCTCTCTCGGTGCGCTCGCCCTCTCTCTCGGTGCGCTCGCCCTCTCTCTCGGGGCGCTCGCCCTCTCTCGCGGGGCGCTCGCCCTCTCTCCTGGGGTGCTCGCTCTCTCCCGGGGCGCTTTCTCTCTCTCTCGGGGAGCTCTCTCTCTCTAGGGGCGCTCGCTCTCTCTCTCTCTCTCTCTCTAGGGGCGCTCGCTCTCTCTAGGGGCGCTCGCTCTCTCTATGGGCGCTCGCTCTCTCTCGGGGCGCTCGCTCTCTCTTCCCCGGAGCTCGCTCTCTCTCTCTCCCGGGGCACTTGCTTTCTCTCTCTCTCGGGGCGCTCTCTCTCTCTCTCGGGGCGCTCGCTCTCTCTCTCTCTCTGGGCTCTCTCTCTCTCGGGCGCTCTCTCTCTCGGGGCGCTCTCTATCTCTCGGGGCTCTCGCCCTCTCTCCCGGGGCGCTTGCCCTCTCTCTTCGGGCGCTCTCTCTCTCTCTCTCTAGTGGCGCTCTCTCTCTCTTGGGGCGCTCGCTCTCTCTTGGGGCGCTCGCTCTCTCTCTCGGGGTGCTCGCTCTCTCTCCCCCGGGGTGCTTGCTCTCTCTCTCTCCCGGGGTGCTTGCTCTCTCTCTCTCCCGAGGCGCGCTCGCCCTCTCTCCCGTGGCGCTCGCCCTCTCTCCCGGGGCGCGCGCTCTCTCTCTCTCTCGGGGCGCTCTCTCTCCCTCGGGGCGCTCTCTCTCTCTCTCTCTCGGGGCGCTCTCTCTCTCTCTCTCTCTAGGGGCGCTCGCTCTCTCTCTCTCTAGGGGTGCTCGCTCTCTCTCTCTCTAGTGGCGCTCTCTCTCTAGCGGCGCTCGCTCTCTCTCGGGGTGCTCGCTCTCTCTCCCCCGGAGCTCTCTCTCTCTCTCTCTCTCTCTCTCTCTCGGGGCGCTCTCTCTCTCTCGGGGCGCTCTCTCTCTGGGGGCGCTCGCTCTCTCTCTCTCGGGGCGCTCTCTCTCTCTCGGGCGCTCTCTCTCTCTCTCTCTCGGGGCGCTCTCTCTCGGGGCGCTCGCTCTCTCTATGGGCGCTCGCTCTCTCTCGGGGCGCTCGCTCTCTCTTCCCCGGAGCTCGCTCTCTCTCTCTCCGGGGCACTTGCTCTCTCTTTCTCCCGGGGTGCTCGCTCTCTCTCTCCCGTGGCGCTCGCCCTCTCTCCCGGGGCTCTCTCTCTCTCGAGGCGCTCTCTCTCTCTCTCGGGGCGCTCTCTCTCTCTCTCGGGGCTCTCGCCCTCTCTAGTGGCGCTCTCTCTCTCTTGGGGCGCTCGCTCTCTCTCTCGGGGTGCTCGCTCTCTCTCCCCCGAAGCTCGCGCTCTCTCTCTCTCTCCCGAGGCGCTCTCTCTCTCTCTCCCGTGGCGCTCGCCCTCTCTCCCGGGGCGCGCGCTCTCTCTCTCCCGGGGCGCGCGCTCTCTCTCTCCCGGGGCGCGCGCTCTCTCTCTCACGGGGAGCTCGCTCACTCTCGGGGCGCTCTCTCTCCCTCGGGGCGCTCGCTCTCTCTTCCCCGGAGCTCGCTCTCTCTCTCTCCCGGGGCACTTGCTTTCTCTCTCTCTCGGGGCGCTCTCTCTCTCTCTCGGGGCGCTCGCTCTCTCTCTCTCTCGGGGCGCTCTCTCTCTCGGGGCGCTCTCTCTCTCTCCGGGTCGCTCTCTATCTCTCGGGGCTCTCGCCCTCTCTCCCGGGGCGCTTGCCCTCTCTCTTGGGGCGCTCTCTCTCTCTCTCTCTCTCTCTAGTGGCGCTCTCTCTCTCGGGGTGCTCGCTCTCTCTCCCCCGAAGCTCGCTCTCTCTCTCTCTCCCGGGGTGCTTGCTCTCTCTCTCTCCCGTGGCGCTCGCCCTCTCTCCCGGGGCGCTCTCTCTCTCTCGGGGCGCTCTCTCTCTCTCTCGGGGCGCTCTCTCTCCCTCGGGGCGCTCTCTCTCTCTCTCTCGGGGCGCTCTCCCTCTCTCCCGGGGGGCGCTCGCTCTCTCTCTCTCTCTCTCTCTCTCTCTAGGGGCGCTCGCTCTCTCTCTCTCTCTCTCTAGTGGCGCTCTCTCTCTAGGGGCGCTCGCTCTCTCTCGGGGTGCTCGCTCTCTCTCCCCCGGAGCTCTCTCTCTCTCTCTCTCTCTCTCGGGGCGCTCGCTCTCTCTCCCTCGGGGCGCCCACTCTCTCTCTCTCTCGGGGCGCTCGCCCTCTCTCTCGGGGCGCTCGCCCTCTCTCTCGGGGCGCTCGCCCTCTCTCCCGGGGCGCTCGCTCTCTCCCGGGCGCTCGCTCTCTCTTTGGGCGCTCTCTCTCTCTCTCTCGGGGAGCTCTCTCTCTCTCTCTAGGGGCGCTCGCTCTCTCTCTCTCTCTAGTGGCGCTCTCTCTCTCTAGGGGCGCTCGCTCTCTCTCGGGGTGCTCGCTCTCTCTCACCCAGAGCTCGCTCTCTCTCTCTCTCTCTCGGGGTGCTTGCTCTCTCTCTCTCGGGGCGCTCTCTCTCTCTCTCGGGGCGCTCTCTCTCTGGGGGCGCTCGCTCTCTCTCTCTCGGGGCGCTCTCTCTCGGGGCCCTCTCTCTCGGGGCCCTCTCTCTCTCGGGGCGCTCGCCATCTCTCCCGGGGCGCTTGCCCTCTCTCTAGGGGCACTCGCTCTCTCTCTCTCGGGGCGCTCGCTCTCTCTCTCTCGGGGCGCTCGCTCTCTCTCTCTCGGGCGCTCGCTCTCTCTCGGGGCGCTCGCTCTCTCTCTCTCTCTGGGCTCTCTCTCACTCTGGGCTCTCTCTCTCTCGGGCGCGCTCTCTCTCTCTCTCGGGCGCTCTCTATCTCTCGGGGCTCTCGCCCTCTCTCCCGGGGCGCTTGCCCTCTCTCTTGGGGCGCTCTCTCTCTCTCTCTCTCTAGTGGCGCTCTCTCTCTCTTGGGGCGCTCGCTCTCTCTCTCGGTGCTCGCTCTCTCTCCCCCGAAGCTCGCTCTCTCTCTCTCTCTCCCGAGGCGCGCGCTCTGTCTCTCCCGTGGCGCTCGCCCTCTCTCCCGGGGCGCGCGCTCTCTCTCTCTCGGGGCGCTCTCTCTCTCTCGGGGCGCTCTCTCTCTCGGGGCGCTCGCTCTCTCTCGGGGCGCTCTCTCTCTCCCTCGGGGCGCTCTCTCTCTCTCTCTCTCTCTCTCTCTAGGGGCGCTCTCTCTCTCTCTCTCTCTCTCTAGGGGCGCTCACTCTCTCTCTCTCTAGTGGCGCTCTCTCTCTCTAGGGCACTCGCTCTCTCTCGGGGTGCTCGCTCTCTCTCCCCCGGAGCTCTCTCTCTCTCTCTCTCTCTCTCGGGGCGCTCGCTCTCTCTCGGAGCGCTCGCTCTCTCTCCCTCGGGGCGCCCACTCTCTCTCTCTCTCGGGGCGCTCGCCCTCTCTCTCGGGGCGCTCGCCCTCTCTCTCGGGGCGCTCGCCCTCTCTCCCGGGGCGCTCGCTCTCTCCCGGGCGCTCGCTCTCTCTTGGGGCGCTCTCTCTCTCTCTCTCGGGGAGCTCTCTCTCTCTCTAGGGGCGCTCGCTCTCTCTCTCTCTCTAGTGGCGCTCTCTCTCTCTAGGGGCGCTCGCTCTCTCGGGGTGCTCGCTCTCTCTCACCCAGAGCTCGCTCTCTCTCTCTCTCTCTCTCTCGGGGCGCTTGCTCTCTCTCTCTCGGGCGCTCTCTCTCTCTCTCGGGCGCTCTCTCTCTGGGGGCGCTCGCTCTCTCTCTCTCTCTCTCGGGGCGCTCTCTCTCGGGGCGCTCTCTCTCGGGGCCCTCTCTCTCTCTCTCGGGGCGCTCGCCCTCTCTCCCGGGGCGCTTGCCCTCTCTCTTGGGGCGCTCTCTCTCTCTCTCTAGTGGCGCTCTCTCTCTCTAGGGGCACTCGCTCTCTCTCTCTCTCGGGGCGCTCGCTCTCTCTCTCTCGGGGCGCTCGCTCTCTCTCTCTCGGGGTGCTCGCTCTCTCTCTCCCAGGGCTCTTGCCCTCTCTCTCGGGGTTTTCTCTCTCTCTTTAGGGTTGCTCGCTCTCTCTCTCTCTCGGGGCGCTTGTTCTCTCTCTCGGGGCGCTCTCTCTCGCTCTCGGGGCGCTCTCTCTCTCTCCCGGGGTGCTTGCTCTCTCTCTCTCCCGAGGCGCGCGCTCTCTCTCTCCCGTGGCGCTCGCCCTCTCTCCCGGGGCGCGCGCTCTCTCTCTCTCGGGGCGCTCTCTCTCTCTCGGGGCGCTCTCTCTCTCTCTCGGGGCGCTCTCTCTCTCTCGGGGCGCTCTCTCTCTCTCGGGGCGCTCTCCCTCTCTCCCGGGGCACTTGCTTTCTCTCTCTCTCGGGGCGCTCTCTCTCTCTCTCGGGGCGCTCGCTCTCTCTCTCTCTCTGGGCTCTCTATCTCTCGGGGCTCTCGCCCTCTCTCCCGGGGCGCTTGCCCTCTCTCTTGGGGCGCTCTCTCTCTCTCTCTCTCTAGTGGCGCTCTCTCTCTCTTGGGGCGCTCGCTCTCTCTTGGGGCGCTCGCTCTCTCTCTCTCGGGGTGCTCGCTCTCTCTCCCCCGGGGTGCTTGCTCTCTCTCTCTCCCGGGGTGCTTGCTCTCTCTCTCTCCCGAGGCGCGCTCGCCCTCTCTCCCGTGGCGCTCGCCCTCTCTCCCGGGGCGCGCGCTCTCTCTCTCTCTCGGGGCGCTCTCTCTCTCGGGGCGCTCTCTCTCTCTCGGGGCGCTCGCTCTCTCTCGGGGCGCTCTCTCTCTCCCTCGGGGCGCTCTCTCTCTCGGGGCGCTCTCTCTCTCCCGGGGCGCTCTCCCTCTCTCCCGGGGCGCTCGCTCTCTCTCTCTAGGGGCGCTCGCTCTCTCTCTCTCTCTAGGGGCGCTCGCTCTCTCTCTCTCTAGTGGCGCTCTCTCTCTAGGGGCGCTCGCTCTCTCTCGGGGTGCTCGCTCTCTCTCCCCCGGAGCTCGCTCTCTCTCTCTCGGGGCGCTCTCTCTCTCTCTGGGGGCGCTCGCTCTCTCTCTGGGCGCTCGCTCTCTCTCTCTCGGGGCGCTCTCTCTCTCTCGGGCGCTCTCTCTCTCTCTCTCTCTCTTGGGGCGCTCTCTCTCGGGGCGCTCGCTTTCTCTATGGGCGCTCGCTCTCTCTCGGGGCGCTCGCTCTCTCTTCCCCGGAGCTCGCTCTCTCTCTCTCCCGGGGCACTTGCTCTCTCTTTCTCCCGGGGCGCTCGCTCTCTCTCTCCCGTGGCGCTCGCCCTCTCTCCCGGGGCGCTCTCTCTCTCTCGAGGCGCTCTCTCTCTCTCTCAGGGCGCTCTCTCTCTCTCTCGGGGCTCTCGCCCTCTCTAGTGGCGCTCTCTCTCTCTTGGGGCGCTCGCTCTCTCTCTCGGGGTGCTCGCTCTCTCTCCCCCGAAGCTCGCGCTCTCTCTCTCTCTCCCGAGGCGCTCTCTCTCTCTCTCCCGTGGCGCTCGCCCTCTCTCCCGGGGCGCGCGCTCTCTCTCTCCGGGGCGCGCGCTCTCTCTCTCTCGGGGCGCTCTCTCTCTCTCTCGGGGCGCTCGCTCACTCTCGGGGCGCTCTCTCTCTCCCTCGGGGCGCTCTCTCTCTCTCTCTCTCGGGGCGCTCTCTCTCTCTCTCTCTCTCTCTCCTGGGGCGCTCTCCCTCTCTCCCGGGGCGCTCGCTCTCTCCCGGGGCGCTCGCTCTCTCTCGGGGCGCTCGCTCTCTCTCTCTAGGGGCGCTCGCTCTCTCTCTCTCTCTCTAGGGGCGCTCGCTCTCTCTCGGGGTGCTCGCTCTCTCTCCCCCGGAGCTCTCTCTCTCTCTCTCTCTTGGGCGCTCTCTCTCGGGGCGCTCGCTTTCTCTATGGGCGCTCGCTCTCTCTCGGGGCGCTCGCTCTCTCTTCCCCCCAGCTTTCGCTCTCTCTCTCTCCCGGGGCACTTGCTCTCTCTTTCTCCCGGGCGCTCGCTCTCTCTCTCCCGTGGCGCTCGCCCTCTCCCCGGCGCTCTCTCTCTCTCGAGGCGCTCTCTCTCTCTCTCTCTCAGGCGCTCTCTCTCTCTCTCTCGGGGCTCTCGCCCTCTCTAGTGGCGCTCTCTCTCTCTTGGGCGCTCGCTCTCTCTCTCGGGGTGCTCGCTCTCTCTCCCCCCGAAGCTCGCGCTCTCTCTCTCTCTCCCGAGGCGCTCTCTCTCTCTCTCCCGTGGCGCTCGCCCTCTCTCCCGGGCGCGCGCTCTCTCTCTCCCGGGGCGCGCGCTCTCTCTCTCTCGGGCGCTCTCTCTCTCTCTCGGGCGCTCGCTCACTCTCGGGCGCTCTCTCTCTCCCTCGGGGCGCTCTCTCTCTCTCTCTCTCGGGGCGCTCTCTCTCTCTCTCTCTCTCTCGGGGCGCTCTCCCTCTCTCCCGGGGCGCTCGCTCTCTCCCGGGGCGCTCGCTCTCTCCCGGGGCGCTCGCTCTCTCTCTCTAGGGGCGCTCGCTCTCTCTCTCTCTCTCTCTCTCTCTAGGGGCGCTCGCTCTCTCTCGGGGTGCTCGCTCTCTCTCCCCCGGAGCTCTCTCTCTCTCTCTCTCGGGGCGCTCTCTCTCTCTCTCGGGGTGCTCTCTCTCTGGGGGCGCTCGCTCTCTCTCTCTCGGGGCGCTCTCTCTCGGGGCGCTCTCTCTCGGGGCGCTCTCTCTCGGGGCGCTCTCTCTCGGGGCGCTCTCTCTCTCTTTCGGGGCGCTCTCTCTCTCTCCCGAGGCGCGCTCGCCCTCTCTCCCGTGGCGCTCGCCCTCTCTCCCGGGGCGCGCGCTCTCTCTCTCTCGGGCGCTCTCTCTCTCTCGGGGCGCTCTCTCTCTCTCTCGGGGCGCTCGCTCTCTCTTTCTGTGCTCGCTCTCTCTCTTTCTGTGCTCGCTCTCTCTCTTTCTGTGCTCGCTCTCACTCTGGGCTCTCGCTGTCTCACTCTCTCTCAGGGCTATCTCTCTCTCGCTCTCTGTGCTCGCTCTCTTTCTCTGCTTGCTCTCTGTGCTCGCTCGCTCGCTCGCTCTCTCTCTCTCTGTGCTCGCTCTCTCTCTCTGTGCTCGCGCTCTCTCTTTCTGTGCTCGCTCTCTCTCTTTCTGTGCTCGCTCTCACTCTGGGCTCTCGCTGTCTCACTTTCTCTCAGGACTCTCTCTCAGGGCTATCTCTCTCGCTCTCTCTCTCTCTCTCTCTCTGTGCTCGCTCTCTTTCTCTGCTCGCTCGCTCTCTCTGTGCTCGCTCGCTCTCTCTCTTTGTGCTCGCTCTCTCTCAGGGCTCTCCCTCCCTCGGGGCGCTCGTTCTGTCTCCCTCGGGGCGCTCGCTCTCTCTCCCTCGGGGCGCTCGCTCTGTCTCCCTCGGAGTGCTCGCTCTCTCTCCCTCGGGGCGCTCGCTCTGTCTCCCTCGGAGTGCTCACTCTCCCTCCCCCTCGGGGCCCTTGCTCTCTTTCCCTCGGGGCCCTTGCTCTCTTTCCCTCGGGGCGCTCGCTCTCTTTCCCTCGGGGCGCTCGTTCTCTCGGGGCTCTCTCTCTCTCGGGGCTCTCTCTCTCTCGGGGCTCTCTCTCTCTCCTCGCTCTCTCTCTCTGTGCTCGCTCTCTTTCTGTGCTCGCTCTTTCTCTTTCTGTGCTCGCTCTTTCTCTTTCTGTGCTCGCTCTCTCTCTCTGTGCTCGCTCTCTTTCTCTGCTTGCTCTCTGTGCTCGCTCGCTCTCTGTGCTCGCTCTCTCTTTCTGTGCTCGCTCTTTCTCTTTCTGTGCTCGCTCTCTCTCTTTCAGTGCTCGCTCTCTCTGTGCTCGCTCTCTTTCTCTGCTCGCTCTCTTTCTCTGCTTGCTCTCTGTGCTCGCTCGCTCTCTCTGTGCTCGCTCGCTCTCTCTGTGCTCGCTCGCTCTCTCTCTCTGTGCTCGCTCGCTCTCTCTCTCTGTGCTCGCTCACTCTCTCTCTCTGTGCTCGCTCGCTCTCTCTCTCAGGGTTCTCTCTCCCTCGGGGGGCTCGCTCTCTTTCCCTCGGTGCGCTCGCTCTCTCTCTCTCTCGGGGCGCTCGCTCTCTCTCTCAGGGCGCTCGCTCTCTCTCTCAGGGCGCTCGCTCTCTCTCTCATGGCGCTCTCTCTCTCTCGGTGCGCTCGCTCTCTATCTCGGGGCTCTCGCTCTCTATCTCGGGGCTCTCGCTCTCTATCTCGGGGCTCTCGCTCTCTCACTCTCGGGGCTCTCGCTCTCTCACTCTCGGGGCTCTCTCTCTCAGGACTCTCGCTCTCTCTCTCGCTCTCTGTGCTCTCTCTCTCTCTGTGCTCGCTCTCTGTCTCTCAGGGCTCTCTCTCCCTCGGGGCGCTCGCTCTCTCTCCCTCGGTGCGCTCGCTCTCTCTCTCTCTCGGGGCGCTCGCTCTCTCTCCCTCGGGGGGCTCGCTCTCTTTCCCTCGGTGCGCTCGCTCTCTCTCTCTCTCGGGGCGCTCGCTCTCTCAGGGCGCTCGCTCTCTCTCTCGGGGCGCTCTCTCTCTCTCTCTCAGTGCGCTCGCTCTCTATCTCGGGGCTCTCCCTCTCTCACTCTCGGGGCTCTCGCTGTCGGGGCTCTCTCTCTCTCAGGACTCTCTCTCTCGCTCTCTGTGCTCTCTCTCTCTGTGCTCGCTCTCTTTCTCTGCTTGCTCTCTGTGCTCGCTCGCTCTCTCTGTGCTCTCTTTCTCTGCTTGCTCTCTGTGCTCGCTCGCTCGCTCTCTCTCTCTCTGTGCTCGCTCTCTCTCTCTGTGCTCGCGCTCTCTCACTCTCAAGGCTCTCCCTCTCTCGGGGCGCTCGCTCTGTCTCCCTCGGGGCGCTCGCTCTCTCTTCCTCGGGGCGCTCGCTCTCTCTCTCTCGGGGCTCTCGCTCTCTCACTCTTGGGGCTCTCTCACTCTCGGGGTTCTCACTCTCTGGGCTCTCGCTCTCTCTCCCTCGGGGCTCTCGCTCTGTCTCCCTCGGAGTGCTCACTCTCTCTCCCTCGGGGCGCTCGCTCTCTCTCCCTCGGGGCGCTCGCTCTCTCTCCCTCAGGGCGCTCGCTCTCTCTCTCTCGGGGCGCTCGCTCTCTCTCTCTCTCTCGGGGCTCTCGCTCTCTCACTCTTGGGGCTCTCTCACTCTCAGGGCTCTCACTCTCTGGGCTCTCGCTCTCTCTCCCTCGGGGCGCTCGCTCTCTCTCCCTCAGGGCGCTCGCTCTCTCTCCCTCAGGGCGCTCGCTCTCTCTCCCTCGGGGCGCTCGCTCTCTCTCTCTCGGGGCTCTCGCTCTCTCACTCTTGGGGCTCTCTCACTCTCTGGGCTCTCGCTCTCTCTCCCTCGGGGCGTTCGCTCTCTCTCCCTCAGGGCGCTCGCTCTCTCTCTCTCGGGGCTCTCGCTCTCTCACTCTTGGGGCTCTCTCACTCTCGGGGCTCTCTCTCTCTGTGCTCGCTCTCTCTCTGTGCTCGCTCTCTCTCTTTCTGTGCTCGCTCTCTCTCTTTCTGTGCTCGCTCTCACTCTGGGCTCTCGCTGTCTCACTTTCTCTCAGGACTCTCTCTCAGGGCTATCTCTCTCGCTCTCTCTCTCTCTCTCTGTGCTCGCTCTCTTTCTCTGCTCGCTCGCTCTCTCTCTTTGTGCTCGCTCTCTCTCAGGGCTCTCCCTCCCTCGTGGCTCTCGCTCTCTCTCCCTCGGGGCGCTCGCTCTGTCTCCCTCGGAGTGCTCGCTCTCTCTCCCTCGGGGCGCTCGCTCTGTCTCCCTCGGAGTGCTCGCTCTCCCTCCCTCGGGGCGCTCGTTCTGTCTCCCTCGGGGCGCTCGCTCTCTCTCCCTCGGGGCGCTCGCTCTGTCTCCCTCGGAGTGCTCGCTCTCTCTCCCTCGGGGCGCTCGCTCTGTCTCCCTCGGAGTGCTCACTCTCCCTCCCTCGGGGCCCTTGCTCTCTTTCCCTCGGGGCCCTTGCTCTCTTTCCCTCGGGGCGCTCGCTCTCTTTCCCTCGGGGCGCTCGCTCTCTTTCCCTCGGGGCGCTCGTTCTCTCGGGGCTCTCTCTCTCTCGGGGCTCTCTCTCTCTCCTCGCTCTCTCTCTCTGTGCTCGCTCTCTTTCTGTGCTCGCTCTTTCTCTTTCTGTGCTCGCTCTCTCTCTCTCTGTGCTCGCTCTCTCTCTCTGTGCTCGCTCTCTCTCTCTGTGCTCGCTCTCTTTCTCTGCTTGCTCTCTGTGCTCGCTCGCTCTCTGTGCTCGCTCTCTTTCTGTGCTCGCTCTTTCTCTTTCTGTGCTCGCTCTCTCTCTTTCAGTGCTCGCTCTCTCTCTCTGTGCTCGCTCTCTTTCTCTGCTCGCTCTCTTTCTCTGCTTGCTCTCTGTGCTCGCTCGCTCTCTCTGTGCTCGCTCGCTCTCTCTGTGCTCGCTCTCTCTCTCTGTGCTCGCTCGCTCTCTCTCTCTGTGCTCGCTCGCTCTCTCTCTCTGTGCTCGCTCGCTCTCTCTCTCTGTGCTCGCTCGCTCTCTCTCTCTGTGCTCGCTCGCTCTCTCTCTCTGTGCTCGCTCGCTCTCTCTCCCTCGGGGCGCTCGCTCTGTCTCCCTCGGAGTGCTCACTCTCCCTCCCTCGGGGCCCTTGCTCTCTTTCCCTCGGGGCGCTCGCTCTCTTTCCCTCGGGGCGCTCGCTCTCTTTCCCTCGGGGCCCTTGCTCTCTCTCCCTCGGGGGGCTCGCTCTCTTTCCCTCGGTGCGCTCGCTCTCTCTCTCTCTCGGGGCGCTCGCTCTCTCTCTCAGGGCGCTCGCTCTCTCTCTCGGGGCGCTCGCTGTCTCTCTCGGGGCGCTCTCTCTCTCTCTCTCTCTCTATCTCGGGGCTCTCGCTCTCTATCTCGGGGCTCTCGCTCTCTATCTCGGGTCTCTCGCTCTCTATCTCGGGGCTCTCGCTCTCTCACTCTCGGGGCTCTCGCTCTCTCACTCTCGGGGCTCTCTCTCTCTCAGGACTCTCGCTCTCTCTCTCGCTCTCTGTGCTCTCTCTCTCTCTGTGCTCGCTCTCTTTCTCTCAGGGCTCTCTCTCCCTCGGGGCGCTCGCTCTCTCTCCCTCGGTGCGCTCGCTCTCTCTCTCTCTCGGGGCGCTCGCTCTCTCTCCCTCGGGGGCTCGCTCTCTTTCCCTCGGTGCGCTCGCTCTCTCTCTCTCTCTCGGGGCGCTCGCTCTCTCTCTCAGGGCGCTCGCTCTCTCTCTCGGGGCTCTCTCTCTCTCTCAGTGCGCTCGCTCTCTATCTCGGGGCTCTCGCTCTCTCACTCTCGGGGCTCTCGCTGTCGGGGCTCTCTCTCTCTCAGGACTCTCTCTCTCGCTCTCTGTGCTCTCTCTCTCTGTGCTCGCTCTCTTTCTCTGCTTGCTCTCTGTGCTCGCTCGCTCTCTCTGTGCTCTCTTTCTCTGCTTGCTCTCTGTGCTCGCTCGCTCGCTCTCTCTCTCTCTGTGCTCGCTCTCTCTCTCTGTGCTCGCGCTCTCTCACTCTCAAGGCTCTCCCTCTCTCGGGGCGCTCGCTCTGTCTCCCTCGGGGCGCTCGCTCTCTTTCCTCGGGGCGCTCGCTCTCTCTCTCTCGGGGCTCTCGCTCTCTCACTCTTGGGGCTCTCTCACTCTCGGGGTTCTCACTCTCTGGGCTCTCGCTCTCTCTCCCTCCCTCGGGGCTCTCGCTCTGTCTCCCTCGGAGTGCTCACTCTCTCTCCCTCGGGGCGCTCGCTCTCTCTCTCTCGGGGCTCTCGCTCTCTCACTCTTGGGGCTCTCTCACTCTCGGGGCTCTCACTCTCTGGGCTCTCGCTCTCTCTCCCTCGGGGCGCTCGCTCTCTCTCCCTCAGGGCGCTCGCTCTCTCTCTCTCGGGGCTCTCGCTCTCTCACTCTTGGGGCTCTCTCACTCTCGGGGCTCTCTCTCTCTGTGCTCGCTCTCTTTCTGTGCTCGCTCTCTCTCTTTCTGTGCTCGCTCTCTCTCTTTCTGTGCTCGCTCTCTCTCTTTCTGTGCTCGCTCTCTCTCTTTCTGTGCTCGCTCTCTCTCTTTCTGTGCTCGCTCTCTCTCTTTCTGTGCTCGCTCTCACTCTGGGCTCTCGCTGTCTCACTTTCTCTCAGGACTCTCTCTCAGGGCTATCTCTCTCTCTCTCTCTCTCTCTGTGCTCGCTCTCTCTCTTTCTGTGCTCGCTCTCTCTCTTTCTGTGCTCGCTCTCACTCTGGGCTCTCGCTCTCTCTCTCTCTCTCTCTCTCTGTGCTCGCTCTCTCTCTTTCTGTGCTCGCTCTCTCTCTTTCTGTGCTCGCTCTCTCTCTTTCTGTGCTCGCTCTCTCTTTCTGTGCTCGCTCTCTCTCTTTCTGTGCTCGCTCTCACTCTGGGCTCTCGCTGTCTCACTTTCTCTCAGGACTCTCTCTCAGGGCTATCTCTCTCGCTCTCTCTCTCTCTCTCTCTCTCTCTCTGCTCGCTCTCTTTCTCTGCTCGCTCGCTCTCTCTGTGCTCGCTCGCTCTCTCTCTTTGTGCTCGCTCTCTCTCAGGGCTCTCCCTCCCTCGGGGCGCTCGTTCTGTCTCCCTTGGGGCGCTCGCTCTCTCTCCCTCGGGGCGCTCGCTCTGTCTCCCTCGGAGTGCTCGCTCTCTCTCCCTCGGGGCGCTCGCTCTGTCTCCCTCGGAGTGCTCACTCTCCCTCCCTCAGGGCCCTTGCTCTCTTTCCCTCGGGGCCCTTGCTCTCTTTCCCTCGGGGCGCTCGCTCTCTTTCCCTCGGGGCGCTCGTTCTCTCGGGGCTCTCTCTCTCTCGGGGCTCTCTCTCTCTCCTCGCTCTCTCTCTCTGTGCTCGCTCTCTTTCTGTGCTCGTCTTTCTCTTTCTGTGCTCGCTCTCTCTCTCTCTGTGCTCGCTCTCTCTCTGTGCTCGCTCTCTCTCTCTGTGCTCGCTCTCTTTCTCTGCTTGCTCTCTGTGCTCGCTCGCTCTCTGTGCTCGCTCTCTCTTTCTGTGCTCGCTCTTTCTCTTTCTGTGCTCGCTCTCTCTCTTTCAGTGCTCGCTCTCTCTCTCTGTGCTCGCTCTCTTTCTCTGCTCGCTCTCTTTCTCTGCTTGCTCTCTGTGCTCGCTCGCTCTCTCTGTGCTCGCTCGCTCTCTCTGTGCTCGCTCGCTCTCTCTCTCTCTGTGCTCGCTCGCTCTCTCTCTCTCTGTGCTCGCTCGCTCTCTCTCTCTGTGCTCGCTCGCTCTCTCTCTCAGGGTTCTCTCTCCCTCGGGGGGCTCGCTCTCTTTCCCTCGGTGCGCTCGCTCTCTCTCTCTCTCGGGGCGCTCGCTCTCTCTCAGGGCGCTCGCTCTCTCTCTCGGGGCTCTCTCTCTCTCTCTCAGTGCGCTCGCTCTCTATCTCGGGGCTCTCGCTCTCTCACTCTCGGGGCTCTCGCTGTCGGGGCTCTCTCTCTCTCAGGACTCTCTCTCTCGCTCTCTGTGCTCTCTCTCTGTGCTCGCTCTCTTTCTCTGCTTGCTCTCTGTGCTCGCCGCTCTCTCTGTGCTCTCTTTCTCTGCTTGCTCTCTGTGCTCGCTCGCTCGCTCTCTCTCTCTCTGTGCTCGCTCTCTCTCTGTGCTCGCGCTCTCTCACTCTCAAGGCTCTCCCTCTCTCGGGGCGCTCGCTCTGTCTCCCTCGGGGCGCTCGCTCTCTCTTCCTCGGGGCGCTCGCTCTCTCTTCCTCGGGGCGCTCGCTCTCTCTCTCTCGGGGCTCTCGCTCTCTCACTCTTGGGGCTCTCTCACTCTCGGGGTTCTCACTCTGGGCTCTCGCTCTCTCCCTCGGGGCTCTCGCTCTGTCTCCCTCGGAGTGCTCACTCTCTCTCCCTCGGGGCGCTCGCTCTCTCTCCCTCGGGGCGCTCGCTCTCTCTCCCTCGGGGCGCTCGCTCTCTCTCCCTCGGGGCGCTCGCTCTCTCTCCCTCAGGGCGCTCGCTCTCTCTCTCTCGGGGCTCTCGCTCTCTCTCACTCTTGGGGCTCTCTCACTCGGGGCTCTCACTCTCTGGGCTCTCGCTCTCTCTCCCTCGGGGCGCTCGCTCTCTCTCCCTCAGGGCGCTCGCTCTCTCTCTCTCGGGGCTCTCGCTCTCTCACTCTTGGGGCTCTCTCACTCTCGGGGCTCTCTCTCTCTGTGCTCGCTCTCTCTCTTTCTGTGCTCGCTCTCTCTCTCTCTGTGCTCGCTCTCTCTCTTTCTGTGCTCGCTCTCTCTCTTTCTGTGCTCGCCCTCACTCTGGGCTCTCGCTGTCTCACTTTCTCTCAGGACTCTCTCTCAGGGCTATCTCTCTCTCTCTCGCTCTCTCTCTCTCTCTCTCTCTCTCTCTCTGTGCTCGCTCTCTTTCTCTGCTCGCTCGCTCTCTCTGTGCTCGCTCGCTCTCTCTCTTTGTGCTCGCTCTCTCTCAGGGCTCTCTCTCTCTCAGGGCTCTGCCTCCCTCTGGGCGCTCGTTCTGTCTCCCTCGGGGCGCTCGCTCTCTCTCCCTCGGGGCGCTCGCTCTGTCTCCCTCGGAGTGCTCACTCTCCCTCCCTCGGGGCCCTTGCTCTCTTTCCCTCGGGGCCCTTGCTCTCTTTCCCTCGGGGCGCTCGCTCTCTTTCCCTCGGGGCGCTCGTTCTCTCGGGGCTCTCTCTCTCTCGGGGCTCTCTCTCTCTCCTCGCTCTCTCTCTCTCTGTGCTCGCTCTCTTTCTGTGCTCGCTCTTTCTCTCTCTGTGCTCGCTCTTTCTCTTTCTGTGCTCGCTCTCTCTCTTTCAGTGCTCGCTCTCTCTCTCTGTGCTCGCTCTCTTTCTCTGCTCGCTCTCTTTCTCTGCTTGCTCTCTGTGCTCGCTCGCTCTCTCTGTGCTCGCTCGCTCTCTCTGTGCTCGCTCGCTCTCTCTGTGCTCGCTCGCTCTCTCTGTGCTCGCTCGCTCTCTCTGTGCTCGCTCGCTCTCTCTGTGCTCGCTCGCTCTCTCTGTGCTCGCTCGCTCTCTCTCTCTGTGCTCGCTCGCTCTCTCTCTCTGTGCTCGCTCGCTCTCTCTCTCTGTGCTCGCTCGCTCTCTCTCTCAGGGTTCTCTCTCCCTCGGGGGGCTCGCTCTCTTTCCCTCGGTGCGCTCGCTCTCTCTCTCTCTCGGGGCGCTCGCTCTCTCTCTCAGGGCGCTCGCTCTCTCTCTCGGGGCGCTCTCTCTCTCTCTCTCGCTGCGTCGCTCTCTATCTCGGGCTCTCGCTCTCACTCTCGGGCTCTCGCTCTCTCACTCTCGGGGCTCTCTCTCTCTCAGGACTCTCGCTCTCTCTCTCGCTCTCTGTGCTCTCTCTCTCTCTGTGCTCGCTCTCTTTCTCTCAGGGCTCTCTCTCCCTCGGGGCGCTCGCTCTCTCTCCATCGGTGCGCTCGCTCTCTCTCTCTCTCGGGGCGCTCGCTCTCTCTCAGGGCGCTCGCTCTCTCTCCCTCGGGGGGCTCGCTCTCTTTCCCTCGGTGCGCTCGCTCTCTCTCTCTCTCGGGGCGCTCGCTCTCTCTCTCAGGGCGCTCGCTCTCTATCTCGGGGCTCTCGCTCTCTCACTCTCGGGGCTCTCGCTGTCGGGGCTCTCTCTCTCTCAGGACTCTCTCTCTCGCTCTCTGTGCTCTCTCTCTCTCTGTGCTCGCTCGCTCTCTCTGTGCTCTCTTTCTCTGCTTGCTCTCTGCTCGCTCGCTCTCTCTGTGCTCGCTCGCTCTCTCTCTTTGTGCTCGCTCTCTCTCTCTCAGAGCTCTCCCTCCCTCGGGGCGCTCGTTCTGTCTCCCTCGGGGCGCTCGCTCTGTCTCCCTCGGGGCGCTCGCTCTCTCTCCCTCGGGGCGCTCGCTCTGTCTCCCTCGGGCGCTCGCTCTGTCTCCCTCGGGGCGCGCCGCTCTCTCCCTCGGGCGCTCGCTCTCCTCTCGGGGCGCTCGCTCTCTCTCCTCAGGGCGCTCGCTCTCTCTCTCGGGGCTCTCGCTCTCTCACTCTTGGGGCTCTCTCACTCTCGGGGCTCTCACTCTCTGGGCTCTCGCTCTCTCTCCCTCGGGGCCCTTGCTCTCTTTCCCTCGGGGCGCTCGCTCTCTTTCCCTCGGGGCGCTCGTTCTCTCGGGGCTCTCTCTCTCTCGGGGCTCTCTCTCTCTCCTCGCTCTCTCTCTCTGTGCTCGCTCTCTTTCTGTGCTCTCTCTTTCTCTTTCTGTGCTCGCTCTCTCTCTCTCTGTGCTCGCTCTCTCTCTCTGTGCTCGCTCTCTCTCTCTGTGCTCGCTCTCTTTCTCTGCTTGCTCTCTGTGCTCGCTCTCTCTTTCTGTGCTCGCTCTTTCTCTTTCTGTGCTCGCTCTCTCTCTTTCAGTGCTCGCTCTCTCTCTCTGTGCTCGCTCTCTTTCTCTGCTTGCTCTCTGTGCTCGCTCGCTCTCTCTGTGCTCGCTCGCTCTCTCTGTGCTCGCTCGCTCTCTCTCTCTGTGCTCGCTCGCTCTCTCTCTCTGTGCTCGCTCGCTCTCTCTCTCAGGGTTCTCTCTCCCTCGGGGGGCTCGCTCTCTTTCCCTCGGTGCGCTCGCTCTCTCTCTCTCTCGGGGCGCTCGCTCTCTCAGGGCGCTCGCTCTCTCTCTCGGGGCGCTCTCTCTCTCTCTCTCTCAGTGCGCTCGCTCTCTATCTCGGGGCGCTCGCTCTCTCTCTCTCGGGGCTCTCGCTCTCTCACTCTTGGGGCTCTCTCACTCTCGGGGTTCTCACTCTCTGGGCTCTCGCTCTCTCTCCCTCGGGGCTCTCGCTCTGTCTCCCTCGGAGTGCTCACTCTCTCTCCCTCGGGGCACTCGCTCTCTCTCCCTCGGGGCGCTCGCTCTCTCTCCCTCGGGGCGCTCGCTCTCTCTCCCTCGGGGCGCTCGCTCTCTCTCCCTCCGGGCGCTCGCTCTCTCTCTCTCTCGGGGCTCTCGCTCACTCTTGGGGCTCTCTCACTCTCGGGCTCTCACTCTCTGGGCTCTCGCTCTCTCTCCCTCGGGGCGCTCGCTCTCTCTCCCTCAGGGCGCTCGCTCTCTCTCTCTCGGGGCTCTCGCTCTCTCACTCTTGGGGCTCTCTCACTCTCAGGGCTCTCTCTCTCTGTGCTCGCTCTCTCTCTGTGCTCGCTCTCTCTCTTTCTGTGCTCGCTCTCTCTCTCTCTGTGCTCGCTCTCTCTCTTTCTGTGCTCGCTCTCTCTCTTTCTGTGCTCGCTCTCACTCTGGGCTCTCGCTGTCTCACTTTCTGTGCTCGCTCTCACTCTGGGCTCTCGCTGTCTCACTTTCTCTCAGGACTCTCTCTCAGGGCTATCTCTCTCTCTCTCGCTCTCTCTCTCTCTCTCTCTCTCTCTCTGTGCTCGCTCTCTTTCTCTGCTCGCTCGCTCTCTCTGTGCTCGCTCGCTCTCTCTCTTTGTGCTCGCTCTCTCTCAGGGCTCTCTCTCTCTCAGGGCTCTGCCTCCCTCTGGGCGCTCGTTCTGTCTCCCTCGGGGCGCTCGCTCTCTCTCCCTCGGGGCGCTCGCTCTGTCTCCCTCGGAGTGCTCACTCTCCCTCCCTCGGGGCCCTTGCTCTCTTTCCCTCGGGGCCCTTGCTCTCTTTCCCTCGGGGCGCTCGCTCCCTTTCCCTCGGGGCGCTCGTTCTCTCGGGGCTCTCTCTCTCTCGGGGCTCTCTCTCTGTGCTCGCTCTCTTTCTGTGCTCGCTCTTTCTCTTTCTGTGCTCGCTCTCTCTCTCTCTGTGCTCGCTCTCTCTCTCTGTGCTCGCTCTCTCTCTCTGTGCTCGCTCTCTTTCTCTGCTTGCTCTCTGTGCTCGCTCTTTCTCTTTCTGTGCTCGCTCTCTCTCTTTCAGTGCTCGCTCTCTCTCTCTGTGCTCGCTCTCTTTCTCTGCTCGCTCTCTTTCTCTGCTTGCTCTCTGTGCTCGCTCGCTCTCTCTGTGCTCGCTCGCTCTCTCTGTGCTCGCTCGCTCTCTCTGTGCTTGCTCGCTCTCTCTGTGCTCGCTCGCTCTCTCTCTCTGTGCTCGCTTGCTCTCTCTCTCTGTGCTCGCTCGCTCTCTCTCTCAGGGTTCTCTCTCCCTCGGGGGGCTCGCTCTCTTTCCCTCGGTGCGCTCGCTCTCTCTCTCTCGGGCGCTCGCTCTCTCTCTCAGGGCGCTCGCTCTCTCTCTCGGGCGCTCTCTCTCTCTCTCTCTCTCGGTGCGCTCGCTCTCTATCTCGGGGCTCTCGCTTTCTCACTCTCGGGGCTCTCGCTCTCTCACTCTCGGGGCTCTCGCTCTCTCACTCTCGGGGCTCTCTCTCTCTCAGGACTCTCGCTCTCTCTCTCGCTCTCTGTGCTCTCTCTCTCTCTGTGCTCGCTCTCTTTCTCTCAGGGCTCTCTCTCCCTCGGGGCGCTCGCTCTCTCTCCCTCGGGGCGCTCGCTCTCTCTCTCAGGGCGCTCGCTCTCTCTCCCTCGGGGGGCTCGCTCTCTTTCCCTCGGTGCGCTCGCTCTCTCTCTCTCTCGGGGCGCTCGCTCTCTCTCTCAGGGCGCTCGCTCTCTATCTCGGGGCTCTCGCTCTCTCACTCTCGGGGCTCTCGCTGTCGGGGCTCTCTCTCTCTCAGGACTCTCTCTCTCGCTCTCTGTGCTCTCTCTCTCTCTGTGCTCGCTCGCTCTCTCTGTGCTCTCTTTCTCTGCTTGCTCTCTGCTCGCTCGCTCTCTCTGTGCTCGCTCGCTCTCTCTCTTTGTGCTCGCTCTCTCTCTCTCAGAGCTCTCCCTCCCTCGGGGCGCTCGTTCTGTCTCCCTCGGGGCGCTCGCTCTCTCTCCCTCGGGGCGCTCGCTCTGTCTCCCTCGGGGCGCTCGCTCTGTCTCCCTCGGAGTGCTCGCTCTCTCTCCCTCGGGGCGCTCGCTCTCTCTCCCTCGGGGCGCTCGCTCTCTCTCCCTCAGGGCGCTCGCTCTCTCTGTCTCGGGGCTCTCGCTCTCTCACTCTTGGGGCTCTCTCACTCTCGGGGCTCTCACTCTCTGGGCTCTCGCTCTCTCTCCCTCGGGGCCCTTGCTCTCTTTCCCTCGGGGCGCTCGCTCTCTTTCCCTCGGGGCGCTCGTTCTCTCGGGGCTCTCTCTCTCTCGGGGCTCTCTCTCTCTCCTCGCTCTCTCTCTCTGTGCTCGCTCTCTTTCTGTGCTCTCTCTTTCTCTTTCTGTGCTCGCTCTCTCTCTCTCTGTGCTCGCTCTCTCTCTGTGCTCGCTCTCTCTCTCTGTGCTCGCTCTCTTTCTCTGCTTGCTCTCTGTGCTCGCTCTCTCTTTCTGTGCTCGCTCTTTCTCTTTCTGTGCTCGCTCTCTCTTTTCAGTGCTCGCTCTCTCTCTGTGCTCGCTCTCTTTCTCTGCTTGCTCTCTGTGCTCGCTCGCTCTCTCTGTGCTCGCTCGCTCTCTCTCTCTGTGCTCGCTCGCTCTCTCTCTCTGTGCTCGCTCGCTCTCTCTCTCAGGGTTCTCTCTCCCTCGGGGGGCTCGCTCTCTTTCCCTCGGTGCGCTCGCTCTCTCTCTCTCTCGGGGCGCGCGCTCTCTCTCTCTCTCTCAGGGCGCTCGCTCTCTCTCTCGGGGCGCTCTCTCTCTCTCTCTCTCTCTCTCTCTCTCGGTGCGCTCGCTCTCTATCTCGGGGCTCTCGCTCTCTATCTCGGGGCTCTCGCTCTCTATCTCGGGGCTCTCGCTCTCTATCTCGGGGCTCTCGCTCTCTCACTCTCGGGGCTCTCGCTCTCTCACTCTCGGGGCTCTCTCTCTCTCAGGACTCTCTCTCTCGCTCTCTGTGCTCTCTCTCTCTCTGTGCTCGCTCGCTCTCTCTGTGCTCTCTTTCTCTGCTTGCTCTCTGCTCGCTCGCTCTCTCTGTGCTCGCTCGCTCTCTCTCTTTGTGCTCGCTCTCTCTCTCTCAGAGCTCTCCCTCCCTCGGGGCGCTCGTTCTGTCTCCCCCGGGCGCTCGCTCTCTCTCCCTCGGGGCGCTCGCTCTGTCTCCCTCGGGGCGCTCGCTCTGTCTCCCTCGGAGTGCTCGCTCTCTCTCCCTCGGGGCGCTCGCTCTCTCTCCCTCGGGGCGCTCGCTCTCTCTCCCTCAGGGCGCTCGCTCTCTCTGTCTCGGGGCTCTCGCTCTCTCACTCTTGGGGCTCTCTCACTCTCGGGGCTCTCACTCTCTGGGCTCTCGCTCTCTCTCCCTCGGGGCCCTTGCTCTCTTTCCCTCGGGGCGCTCGCTCTCTGTCCCTCGGGGCGCTCGTTCTCTCGGGGCTCTCTCTCTCTCGGGGCTCTCTCTCTCCTCGCTCTCTCTCTGTGCTCGCTCTCTTTCTGTGCTCTCTCTTTCTCTTTCTGTGCTCGCTCTCTCTCTCTCTGTGCTCGCTCTCTCTCTCTGTGCTCGCTCTCTCTCTCTGTGCTCGCTCTCTTTCTCTGCTTGCTCTCTGTGCTCGCTCTCTCTTTCTGTGCTCGCTCTTTCTCTTTCTGTGCTCGCTCTCTCTCTTCAGTGCTCGCTCTCTCTCTCTGTGCTCGCTCTCTTTCTCTGCTTGCTCTCTGTGCTCGCTCGCTCTCTCTGTGCTCGCCGCTCTCTCTGTGCTCGCTCGCTCTCTCTCTCTGTGCTCGCTCGCTCTCTCTCTCTGTGCTCGCTCGCTCTCTCTCTCAGGGTTCTCTCTCCCTCGGGGGGCTCGCTCTCTTTCCCTCGGTGCGCTCGCTCTCTCTCTCTCTCGGGGCGCTCGCTCTCTCTCTCAGGGCGCTCGCTCTCTCTCTCGGGGCGCTCTCTCTCTCTCTCTCAGTGCGCTCGCTCTCTATCTCGGGGCTCTCGCTCTCTCACTCTCGGGGCTCTCGCTGTCGGGGCTCTCTCTCTCTCAGGACTCTCTCTCTCGCTCTCTGTGCTCTCTCTCTCTCTCTGTGCTCGCTCTCTTTCTCTGCTTGCTCTCTGTGCTCGCTCGCTCTCTCTGTGCTCTCTTTCTCTGCTTGCTCTCTGCTCGCTCGCTCTCCCTGTGCTCGCTCGCTCTCTCTCTTTGTGCTCGCTCTCTCTCTCTCAGAGCTCCCTCTCCCTCGGGGCGCTCGCTCTCTCTCTCTCGGGGTGCTCGCTCTCTCTCCCTCGGGGCGCTCGCTCTGTCTCCCTCGGAGTGCTCGCTCTCTCTCCCTCGGGGCGCTCGCTCTCTCTCCCTCGGGGCGCTCGCTCTCTCTCCCTCAGGGCGCTCGCTCTCTCTCTCGGGGCTCTCGCTCTCTCACTCTTGGGGCTCTCTCACTCTCGGGGCTCTCACTCTCTGGGCTCTCACTCTCTGGGCTCTCGCTCTCTCTCCCTCGGGGCTCTCGCTCTCCCTCCCTCGGGGCCCTTGCTCTCTTTCCCTTGGGGCCCTTGCTCTCTTTCCCTCGGGGTGCTCGCTCTCTTTCCCTCGGGGCGCTCGTTCGCTTGCTCGCTCTCTCTCTCTGTGCTCGCTCGCTCTCTCTCTCTGTGCTCGCTCGCTCTCTCTCTCAGGGTTCTCTCTCCCTCGGGGGGCTCGCTCTCTTTCCCTCGGGGCGCTCGCTCTCTCTCAGTGCGCTCGCTCTCTCCCTCGGGACGCTCGCTCTCTCTCCCTCGGGGCGCTCGCTCTCTCTTCCTCGGGGCGCTCGCTCTCTCTTCCTCGGGGCGCTCGCTCTCTCTTCCTCGGGGCGCTCGCTCTCTCTCTCTCGGGGCTCTCGCTCTCTCACTCTTGGGGCTCTCTCACTCTCGGGGCTCTCACTCTCTGTGCTCGCTCTCTTTCTGTGCTCGCTCTTTCTCTTTCTGTGCTCGCTCTCTCTCTTTCTGTGCTCGCTCTCTCTCTCTGTGCTCGCTCTCTTTCTCTGCTCGCTCTCTGTGCTCGCTCGCTCTCTCTGTGCTCGCTCGCTCTCTGTGCTCGCTCGCTCTCTGTGCTCGCTCGCTCTCTCTGTGCTCGCTCGCTCGCTCTCTCTGTGCTCGCTCGCTCTCTCTCTTTGTGCTTGCTCTCTCTCAGGGCTCTCTCTCTCTCAGGGCTCTCCCTCCCTCGGGGCGCTCGTTCTGTCTCCCTCGGGGCGCTCGCTCTCTCTTCCTCGGGGCGCTCGCTCTCTCTTCCTCGGGGCGCTCGCTCTCTCTTCCTCGGGGAGCTCGCTCTCTCACTCTTGGGCTCTCTCACTCTCGGGGCTCTCACTCTCTGTGCTCGCTCTCTTTCTGTGCTCGCTCTTTCTCTTTCTGTGCTCGCTCTCTCTCTTTCTGTGCTCGCTCTCTCTCTCTGTGCTCGCTCTCTGTGCTCGCTCGCTCTCTCTGTGCTCGCTCGCTCTCTGTGCTCGCTCGCTCTCTCTGTGCTCGCTCGCTCGCTCTCTCTGTGCTCGCTCGCTCTCTCTCTTTGTGCTTGCTCTCTCTCAGGGCTCTCTCTCTCTCAGGGCTCTCCCTGCCTCGGGGCGCTCGCTCTCTCTCCCTCGGGGCGCTCGCTCTCTTTCCCTCGGGGCGCTCGTTCTCTCGGGGCTCTCTCTCTCTCGGGGCTCTCTCTCTCTCCTCGCTCTCTCTCTGTGCTCGCTCTCTTCTGTGCTCGCTCTTTCTCTTCTGTGCTCGCTCTCTCTCTCTGTGCTCGCTCTCTTTCTGTGCTCGCTCTTTCTCTTTCTGTGCTCGCTCTCTCTCTCTGTGCTCGCTCTCTCTCTCTGTGCTCGCTCTCTCTCTCTGTGCTCGCTCGCTCTCTCTGTGCTCGCTCGCTCTCTGTGCTCGCTCTCTCTTTCTGTGCTCGCTCTTTCTCTTTCTGTGCTCGCTCTCTCTCTCTCTGTGCTCGCTCTCTCTCTCTGTGCTCGCTCGCTCTCTCTGTGCTCGCTCGCTCTCTGTGCTCGCTCTCTCTTTCTGTGCTCGCTCTTTCTCTTTCTGTGCTCGCTCTCTCTTTCAGTGCTCGCTCTCTCTCTCTGTGCTCGCTCTCTTTCTCTGCTCGCTCTCTCTCTCTGTGCTCGCTCGCTCTCTGTGCTCGCTCTCTCTTTCTGTGCTCGCTCTTTCTCTTTCTGCGCTCGCTCTTTCTCTTTCTGTGCTCGCTCTCTCTCTCTGTGCTCGCTCGCTCTCTCTCTCTGTGCTCGCTCGCTCTCTCTCTCTGTGCTCGCTCGCTCTCTCTCTCTGTGCTCGCTCGCTCTCTCTCTCAGGGTTCTCTCTCTCTCGGGGCACTCGCTCTCTCTCTCGGGGCGCTCTCTCTCTCTCTCTCTCGGGGCTCTCGCTCTCTCACTCTCGGGGCTCTCTCTCTCTCAGGACTCTCGCTCTCTCTCTCTCGCTCTCTGTGCTCTCTCTCTCTCTCTGTGCTCGCTCTCTTTCTCTCAGGGCTCTCTCTCCCTCGGGGCGCTCGCTCTCTCTCCCTCGGTGCGCGCTCTCTCTCTCTCGGGCGCTCGCTCTTCTCTCTCAGGGGCTCGCTCTCTTTCCCTCGGTGCGCGCTTCTCTCTCTCTCTCGGGCGCTCGCTCTCTCTCAGGGCGCTCGCTCTCTCTCTGGGCTCTCTCTCTCTCTCAGTGCGCTCGCTCTCTATCTCGGGGCTCTCGCTCTCACTCGGGGCTCTCGCTGTCGGGGCTCTCTCTCTCTCAGGACTCTCTCTCTCGCTCTCTGTGCTCTCTCTCTCTGTGCTCGCTCTCTTTCTCTGCTTGCTCTCTGTGCTCGCCGCTCTCTCTGTGCTCGCTCGCTCTCTCTGTGCTCGCCGCTCTCTCTCTCTCTGTGCTCGCCGCTCTCTCTCTCTGTGCTCGCCGCTCTCTCTCTCTGTGCTCGCTCTCTTTCTGTGCTCGCTCTTTCTCTCTCTGTGCTCGCTCGCTCTCTCTGTGCTCGCTCGCTCTCTGTGCTCGCTCGCTCTCTCTGTGCTCGCTCGCTCGCTCTCTCTGTGCTCGCTCGCTCTCTCTCTTTGTGCTTGCTCTCTCTCAGGGCTCTCTCTCTCTCAGGGCTCTCCCTCCCTCGGGGCGCTCGTTCTGTCTCCCTCGGGGCGCTCGCTCTCTCTTCCTCGGGGCGCTCGCTCTCTCTTCCTCGGGGCGCTCGCTCTCTCTTCCTCGGGGCGCTCGCTCTCTCTCTCTCGGGGCTCTCGCTCTCTCACTCTTGGGGCTTTCTCACTCTCGGGGCTCTCACTCTCTGTGCTCGCTCTCTTTCTGTGCTCGCTCTTTCTCTTTCTGTGCTCGCTCTCTCTCTTTCTGTGCTCGCTCTCTCTCTCTGTGCTCGCTCTCTGTGCTCGCTCGCTCTCTGTGCTCGCTCGCTCTCTCTGTGCTCGCTCGCTCTCTGTGCTCGCTCGCTCTCTCTGTGCTCGCTCGCTCGCTCTCTCTGTGCTCGCTCGCTCGCTCTCTCTGTGCTCGCTCGCTCTCTCTCTTTGTGCTTGCTCTCTCTCAGGGCTCTCTCTCTCAGGGCTCTCCCTCCCTCGGGGCGCTCGCTCTCTCTCCCTCGGGGCGCTCGCTCTCTTTCCCTCGGGGCGCTCGTTCTCTCGGGGCTCTCTCTCTCTCGGGGCTCTCTCTCTCTCCTCGCTCTCTCTCTCTGTGCTCGCTCTCTTTCTGTGCTCGCTCTTTCTCTTTCTGTGCTCGCTCTCTCTCTCTCTGTGCTCGCTCTCTTTCTGTGCTCGCTCTTTCTCTTTCTGTGCTCGCTCTCTCTCTCTCTCTGTGCTCGCTCTCTCTCTCTGTGCTCGCTCTCTCTCTCTGTGCTCGCTCTCTCTCTCTGTGCTCGCTCGCTCTCTCTGTGCTCGCTCGCTCTCTGTGCTCGCTCTCTCTTTCTGTGCTCGCTCTTTCTCTTTCTGTGCTCGCTCTCTCTCTTTCAGTGCTCGCTCTCGCTCTCTGTGCTCGCTCTCTTTCTCTGCTCGCTCGCTCTCTCTGTGCTCGCTCGCTCTCTGTGCTCGCTCTCTCTTTCTGTGCTCGCTCTTTCTCTTTCTGTGCTCGCTCTTTCTCTTTCTGTGCTCGCTCTCTCTCTCTGTGCTCGCTCGCTCTCTCTCTCTGTGCTCGCTCGCTCTCTCTCTCAGGGTTCTCTCTCTCTCGGGGCACTCGCTCTCTCTCTCGGGGCGCTCTCTCTCTCTCTCTCGGTGCGCTCGCTCTCTATCTCGGGGCTCTCGCTCTCTCACTCTCGGGGCTCTCTCTCTCTCAGGACTCTCGCTCTCTCTCTCGCTCTCTGTGCTCTCTCTCTCTCTGTGCTCGCTCTCTTTCTCTCAGGGCTCTCTCCCTCGGGCGCTCGCTCTCTCTCCCTCGGTGCGCTCGCTCTCTCTCTCTCGGGCGCTCGCTCTCTCTCTCTCAGGGGGCTCGCTCTCTTTCCTCGGTGCGCTCGCTCTCTCTCTCTCGGGGCGCTCGCTCTCTCTCAGGGCGCTCTCTCTCTCTCTGGGCTCTCTCTCTCTCTCAGTGCGCTCGCTCTCTATCTCGGGGCTCTCGCTCTCTCACTCTCGGGGCTCTCGCTGTCGGGGCTCTCTCTCTCTCAGGACTCTCTCTCTCGCTCTCTCTCTCTCTGTGCTCTCTCTCTCTCTGTGCTCGCTCTCTTTCTCTGCTTGCTCTCTGTGCTCGCTCGCTCTCTCTGTGCTCGCTCGCTCTCTCTGTGCTCGCTCGCTCTCTCTGTGCTCGCTCGCTCTCTCTCTCTGTGCTCGCTCTCTTTCTGTGCTCGCTCTTTCTCTTTCAGTGCTCGCTCTCTCTCTCTGTGCTCGCTCTCTCTGTGCTTGCTCGCTCTCTCTCTCTGTGCTCGCTCGCTCTCTCTCTCTGTGCTCGCTCGCTCTCTCTCTCTGTGCTCGCTTGCTCTCTCTGTGCTAGCTCGCTCGCTCTCTCTCTCTCTGCTCGCTCTCTCTCTCTCTCAGGGCTCTCTTTCCCTCGGTGCGCTCGCTCTCTTTCCATCGGTGCGCTCGCTCTCTCTCTCTCGGGGCGCTTGCTCTCTCTCTCGGGGCGCTCTCTCTCTCTCTCTCGGGGCTCTCTCTCTCTCTCTCTCGGGGCTCTCTCTCTCTCTCTGTGCGCTCGCTCTCTATCTCGGGGCTCTCGCTCTCTATCTCGGGGCTCTCGCTCTCTATCTCGGGGCTCTCGCTCTCTCACTCTCGGGGCTCTCACTCTCGGGGCTCGCTCTCTCTCAGGACTCTCGCTCTCTCTCTCTCTGTGCTCGCTCTCTTTCTCTGCTTGCTCTCTGTGCTCGCTCGCTCTCTCTGTGCTCGCTCGCTCGCTCTCTCTGTGCTCGCTCGCTCTCTCTCTCTGTGCTCGCTCGCTCTCTCTCTCTGTGCTCGCCGCTCTCTCTCTCTGTGCTCGCTCGCTCTCTCTCTCTGTGCTCGCCGCTCGCTCTCTCTGTGCTCGCCGCTCTCTCTCTCTGTGCTCGCTCTCTCTCTCAGGGCTCTCTCTCCCTCGGGCGCTCGCTCGCTCTCTCTCCCTCGGTGCGCTCGCTCGCTCTCTCTCCCTCGGGGCGCTCGCTCTCTCTCTCAGGGCGCTCTCTCTCTCGGGGCTCTCGCTCTCTCTCTCTGTGCTCGCTCGCTCTCTCTCTCTGTGCTCGCTCGCTCGCTCTCTCTGTGCTCGCTCGCTCTCTCTCTCTGTGCTCGCTCTCTCTCTCTCAGGGCTCTCTCTCCCTCGGGGCGCTCGCTCGCTCTCTCTCCCTCGGTGCGCTCGCTCGCTCTCTCTCCCTCGGTGCGCTCTCTCTATCTCGGGGCGCTCGCTCTCTCTCTCAGGGCGCTCTCTCTCTCGGGGCTCTCGCTCTCTCACTCTCGGGGCTCTCGCCCTCTCACTCTCGGGGCTCTCGCCCTCTCACTCTCAGGGCTCTCGCTCTCTCACTCTCGGGGCTCTCACTCTCTCACTGGGCTATCTCTCGGGGCTCTCGCTCTCTCTCTCTCTCTCTCTCTCTCTGTGCTCGCTCTCTCTCTTTCTGTGCTCGCTCTCTCTTTCTGAGCTCGCGCGCTCTCTTTCTGTGCTTGCTCTCACTCTGGGCTCTCGCTGTCTCACTCTCTCTCAGGGCTATCTCTCTCTCTCTCTCTGTGCTCGCTCGCTCTCTCTCTGTGCTCGCTCTCTCTCTCTCAAGGCTCTCCCTCTCTCGGGGCGCTCGCTCTCTTTCCCTCGGGGCGCTCGCTCTCTTTCCCTCGGGGCGCTCGCTCTCTTTCCCTCGGGGCGCTCGCTCTCTCTCCCCTCGGGCGCTCGCTCTCTCTCTCGGGGCTCTCTCACTCTCCGGGCTCTCGCTCTCTCTCTGGGCTCTCTCTTGGGCTCTCGCTCTCTCTCTCGCTCTCTCTCCCTCGTGGCTCTCGCTCTCTCTCCCTCGGGGCTCTCGCTCTCCCTCCCTCGGGGCGCTCGCTCTCTTTCCCTCGGGGCGCTCGCTCTCTTTCCCTCGGGGCGCTTGTTCTCTCTCTCTCGGGGCTCTCGCTCTCTCTCTCTCGGGGCTCTCGCTCTCTCTCTCTCGGGGCTCTCGCTCTCTCTCTCTCGGGGCTCTCGCTCTCTCTCTCTCGGGGCTCTCGCTCTCTCTCTCTCGGGGCTCTCGCTCTCTCTCGGGGCTCTCGCTCTCTCTGTCTCAGGGCTCTCTCTTTCTCTCTGTGCTCTCTCTTTCTCTCTGTGCTCTCTCTTTCTCTCTGTGCTCTCTCTTTCTCTCTGTGCTCGCTCTCTTTCTGTGCTCGCTCTCTCTCTTTCTGTGCTCGCTCTCTCTCTTTCTGTGCTCGCTCTCTCTCTTTCTGTGCTCGCTCTCTCTCTTTCTGTGCTCGCTCTCTCTCTTTCTGTGCTCGCTCTCTCTCTTTCTGTGCTCGCTCTCTCTCTTTCTGTGCTCGCTCTCTCTCTTCTGTGCTCGCTCTCTCTCTTTCTGTGCTCGCTCTCTCTTTCTGTGCTCGCTCTCTCTCTTTCTGTGCTCGCTCTCTCTCTTTCTGTGCTCGCTCTCTCTCTTTCTGTGCTCGCTCTCTCTCTTTCTGTGCTCGCTCTCTCTCTCTCTGTGCTCGCTCTCTCTCTTTCTGTGCTCGCTCTCTCTCTTTCTGTGCTCGCTCTCTCTCTTTCTGTGCTCGCTCTCTCTCTTTCTGTGCTCGCTCTCTCTCTTTCTGTGCTCGCTCTCTCTCTTTCTGTGCTCGCTCTCTCTCTTTCTGTGCTCGCTCTCTCTCTTTCTGTGCTCGCTCTCTCTCTCTCTGTGCTCGCTCTCTCTCTCTCTGTGCTCGCTCTCTCTCTTTCTGTGCTCGCTCTCTCTCTTTCTGTGCTCGCTCTCTCTCTTTCTGTGCTCGCTCTCTCTCTTTCTGTGCTCGCTCTCTCTCTTTCTGTGCTCGCTCTCACTCTGGGCTCTCGCTGTCTCACTTTCTCTCAGGACTGTCTCTCAGGGCTATCTCTCTCGCTCTCTCTCTCTCTCTCTCTCTCTCTCTGTGCTCGCTCTCTTTCTCTCTTTGTGCTCGCTCTCTCTCTCTCAGGGCTCTCTCTCTCTCAGGGCTCTCTCTCTCTCAGGGCTCTCTCTCTCTCAGGGCTCTCTCTCTCTCTGGGCTCTCGCTCTCTCTCTCTCGGGGCTCTCGCTCTCTCTCTCTCGGGGTGCTCGCTCTGTCTCTCTCGGGGTGCTCGCTCTGTCTCCCTCGGGGTGCTCACTCTCTCTCCCTCGGGGCGCTCGCTCTGTCTCCCTCGGGGTGCTCTCTCTCTCTCTCTCTCTCGGGGCTCTCGCTCTCTCACTCTTGGGGCTCTCTCACTCTCGGGGCTCTCACTGTCTGGGCTCTCGCTCTCTCTCCCTCGGGGCTCTCGCTCTCCCTCCCTCGGGGCTCTCGCTCTCCCTCCCTCGGGGCCCTCGCTCTCCCTCCCTCGGGGCCCTTGCTCTCTTTCCCTCGGGGTGCTCGCTCTCTTTCCCTCGGGGCGCTCGTTCTCTCGGGGCTCTCTCTCTCTCTCCTCGCTCTCTCTCTCTGTGCTCGCTCTCTTTCTGTGCTCGCTCTCTCTCTTTCTGTGCTCGCTCTCTCTCTCTCTGTGCTCGCTCTCTCTCTCTGTGCTCGCTCTCTTTCTCTGCTTGCTCTCTGTGCTCGCTCGCTCTCTCTGTGCTCGCTCGCTCTCTCTGTGCTCGCTCTCTCTCTCTGTGCTCGCTCGCTCTCTCTCTCAGGGTTCTCTCTCCCTCAGGGCGCTCGCTCGCTCTCTCTCCCTCGGGGGGCTCGCTCTCTTTTCCTCGGTGCGCTCGCTCTCTCACTCTCTCAGGGCGCTCGTTCTCTCTCTTGGTGCGCTCGCTCTCTATCTCGGGGCTCTCGCTCTCTCACTCTCGGGGCTCTCACTCTCGGGGCTCGCTCTCTCTCAGGACTCTCGCTCTCTCTCTCGCTCTCTGTGCTCTCTCTCTCTCTCTGTGCTCGCTCTCTTTCTCTGCTTGCTCTCTGTGCTCTCTCTCTCTCTCTGTGCTCTCTCTCTCTCTCTGTGCTCGCTCGCTCGCTCGCTCTCTCTCTCTGTGCTCGCTCGCTCTCTCTCTCTGTGCTCGCTCGCTCTCTCTCTCTGTGCTCGCTCGCTCTCTCTCTCTCTCTGTGCTCGCTCTCTCTCTCTGTGCTCGCTCGCTCTCTCTCTCTGTTCGCTCTCTCTCAGGGCTCTCTCTCCCTCGGGGTGCTCGCTCTGTCTCTCTCGGGGTGCTCGCTCTGTCTCCCTCGGGGTGCTCACTCTCTCTCCCTCGGGGCGCTCGCTCTGTCTCCCTCGGGGTGCTCTCTCTCTCTCTCTCTCGGGGCTCTCGCTCTCTCACTCTTGGGGCTCTCTCACTCTCGGGGCTCTCACTGTCTGGGCTCTCGCTCTCTCTCCCTCGGGGCTCTCGCTCTCCCTCCCTCGGGGCTCTCGCTCTCCCTCCCTCGGGGCCCTCGCTCTCCCTCCCTCGGGGCCCTTGCTCTCTTTCCCTCGGGGTGCTCGCTCTCTTTCCCTCGGGGCGCTCGTTCTCTCGGGGCTCTCTCTCTCTCTCCTCGCTCTCTCTCTCTGTGCTCGCTCTCTTTCTGTGCTCGCTCTCTCTCTTTCTGTGCTCGCTCTCTCTCTCTCTGTGCTCGCTCTCTCTCTCTGTGCTCGCTCTCTTTCTCTGCTTGCTCTCTGTGCTCGCTCGCTCTCTCTGTGCTCGCTCTCTCTCTCTGTGCTCGCTCGCTCTCTCTCTCTCTGTGCTCGCTCTCTCTCTCTCAGGGTTCTCTCTCCCTCAGGGCGCTCGCTCGCTCTCTCTCCCTCGGGGGGCTCGCTCTCTTTTCCTCGGTGCGCTCGCTCTCTCACTCTCTCAGGGCGCTCGTTCTCTCTCTTGGTGCGCTCGCTCTCTATCTCGGGGCTCTCGCTCTCTCACTCTCGGGGCTCTCACTCTCGGGGCTCGCTCTCTCTCAGGACTCTCGCTCTCTCTCTCGCTCTCTGTGCTCTCTCTCTCTCTCTGTGCTCGCTCTCTTTCTCTGCTTGCTCTCTGTGCTCTCTCTCTCTGTGCTCTCTCTCTCTCTCTGTGCTCGCTCGCTCGCTCTCTCTCTCTCTGTGCTCGCTCGCTCTCTCTCTCTGTGCTCGCTCGCTCTCTCTCTCTCTCTGTGCTCGCTCTCTCTCTCTGTGCTCGCTCGCTCTCTCTCTCTGTGTTCGCTCTCTCTCAGGGCTCTCTCTCCCTCGGGGCGCTCGCTCGCTCTCTCTCCCTCGGGGCGCTCGCTCGCTCTCTCTCCCTCGGGGGGCTCGCTCTCTTTCCCTCGGTGCGCTCGCTCTCGCTCTCTCTCGGGGCGCTCGCTCTCTCTCTCAGGGCGCTCGCTCTCGCTCTCTCTCGGGGCGCTCTCTCTCTCTCGGTGCGCTCGCTCTCACTCTCGGGGCTCTCGCTCTCTCACTCTCGGGGCTCTCGCTCTCTCACTCTCGGGGCTCTCACTCTCGGGGCTCTCGCTCTCTCACTCTCGGGGCTCTCGCTCTCTCACTCTCGGGGCTCTCACTCTCGGGGCTCGCGCTCTCTCACTCTCACTCTCGGGGCTCTCACTCTCGGGGCTCTCGCTCTCTCTCTCTCGGGGCTCTCGCTCTCTCACTGGGCTCTCTCTCTCTCACTGGGCTCTCTCTCGGGGCTCTCTCTCTCTCTCTCTCTGTGCTCGCTCTCTCTCTTTCTGTGCTCGCTCTCTCTCTTTCTGTGCTCGTTCTCTCTTTCTGTGCTCGCTCTCTCTCTTTCTGTGCTCGCTCTCACTCTGGGCTCTCGCTGTCTCACTCTCTCTCAGGGCTCTCTCTCAGGTCTATCTCTCTCTCGCTCTCTGTACTCGCTCTATTTCTCTGCTTGCTCTCTGTGCTCGCTCTCTCTCTCTGTTCACTCGCTCTCTCTCTCTCTGTGCTCGCTCGCTCTCTCTCTCTGTGCTCGCTCTCTCTCTCTCAAGGCTCTCCCTCTCTCGGGGCGCTCGCTCTCTTTCCCTCGGGGCGCTCGCTCTGTCTCCCTCGGTGCGCTCGCTCTGTCTCCCTCGGTGCGCTCGCTCTGTCTCCCTCGGTGCGCTCGCTCTGTCTCCCTCGGGGCGCTCGCTCTGTCTCCCTCGGGGCGCTCGCTCTCTCTCCCTCGGGGCGCTCGCTCACTCTCTTTCCCTCAGGGCTCTCGCTCTCTTTCCTTCGGGGCGCTCGCTCTCTTTCCTTCGGGGCACTCGCTCACTCTCTCTCTCAGGGCTCTCTCCCTCGGGGCGCTCGCTCACTCTCCCTCGGGGCTCTCTCTCCCTCTCTCTCAGGGCTCTCTCTCCCTCGGGGCTCTCGGTCTCTCTCCCTCGGGGCGCTCGCTCTCTCTCCCTCAGGGCGCTCGCTCTCTCTCTCGGGGCTCTCTCACTCTCGGGGCTCTCTCTCTCGGGACTCTCTCTCTCTCGGGGCTCTCTCTTGGGCTCTCGCTCTCTCTCCCTCGGGGCTCTCGCTCTCCCTCCCTCGGGGCTCTCGCTCTCCCTCCCTCGGGGCTCTCGCTCTCCCTCCCTCGGGGCTCTCGCTCTCCCTCCCTTGGGGCTCTCGCTCTCTCTCTCTCGGGGCTCTCGCTCTCTCTGTCTCAGGGCTCTCTCTCTCTCTCTCTCTCTCTCTCTCTCTCTGTGCTCGCTCTCTCTCTTTCTGTGCTCGCTCTCTCTTTCTGTGCTCGCTCTCACTCTGGGCTCTCGCTGTCTCACTTTCTCTCAGGACTCTCTCTCAGGGCTATCTCTCTCTCTCTGTGCTCGCTCGCTCTCTCTCTCTGCGCTCGCTCTCTCTCTCTGTGCTCGCTCTCTCTCTCTCAGGGCTCTCCCTCCCTTGGGGCGCTCGCTCGCTCTCTCTCCCTCAGGGCGCTCGCTCTCTTTCCCTCGGGGCGCTCGCTCGCTCTGTCTCCCTCGGGGCGCTCGCTCTGTCTCCCTCGGGGCGCTCGCTCTGTCTCCCTCGGGGTGCTCGCTCGTTCTTTCTCTCTCAGGGCGCTCGCTCGCTCTGTCTCCCTCAGGGCGCTCGCTCGCTCTCTCTCCCTCGGGGTTCTCTCTCTCTCTCTCTGTGCTCGCTCTCTCTCTCTGTGCTCGCTCTCTCTCTGTGCTCACTCTCTCTCTGTGCTCGCTCTCTTTCTGTTCTCGCTCTCTCTCTTTCTGTGCTCGCTCTCTCTCTTTCTGTGCTCGCTCTCTCTCTGTGCTCGCTCTCTTTCTGTTCTCGCTCTCTCTCTTTCTGTGCTCGCTCTCTCTCTTTCTGTGCTCGCTCTCTCTCTTTCTGTGCTCGCTCTCACTCTGGGCTCTCGCTGTCTCACTTTCTCTCAGGACTCTCTCACAGGGCTATCTCTTTCGCTCTCTCTCTCTCTCTCTCTGTGCTCGCTCTCTCTCTTTCTGTGCTCGCTCTCTCTCTGTGCTCGCTCTCTTTCTGTTCTCGCTCTCTCTCTTTCTGTGCTCGCTCTCTCTCTTTCTGTGCTCGCTCTCTCTCTTTCTGTGCTCGCTCTCACTCTGAGCTCTCGCTGTCTCACTTTCTCTCAGGACTCTCTCTCTCTCTCTCTGTGCTCGCTCTCTCTCTCTGTGCTCGCTCTCTCTCTTTCTGTGCTCGCTCTCACTCTGGGCTCTCGCTGTCTCACTTTCTCTCAGGACTCTCTCACAGGGCTATCTCTCTCTCTCTCTCTCTCTCTCTCTCTCTCTCTCTGTGCTCGCTCGCTCTCTCTCTCTCTCTGTGCTCGCTCGCTCTCTCTCTTTGTGCTCGCTCTCTCTCTCTCAGGACTCTCTCTCTCGCTCTCTGTGCTCTCTCTCTCTCTCTCTGTGCTCGCTCTCTTTCTCTGCTCTCTCTCTGTGCTCGCTCTCTCTCTCTGCGCTCGCTCTCTCTCTCTGTGCTCGCTCTCTCTCTCTCAGGGCTCTCCCTCCCTCGGGGCACTCGCTCGCTCTCTCTCCCTCAGGGCGCTCGCTCTCTTTCCCTCGGGGCGCTCGCTCGCTCTGTCTCCCTCGGGGCGCTCGCTCGTTCTCTCTCTCTCAGGGCGCTCGCTCGCTCTGTCTCCCTCAGGGCGCTCGCTCGTTCTCTCAGGGCGCTCGCTCGCTCTCTCTCCCTCGGGGTTCTCGCTCTCTCTCTCTCTCTGTGTTCTCTCTCTCTCTCTGTGCTCGCTCTCTCTCTCTGTGCTCGCTCTCTCTCTCTGTGCTCGCTCTCTCTCAGTGCTCGCTCTCTCTCTGTGCTCGCTCTCTTTCTGTTCTCGCTCTCTCTCTTTCTGTGCTCGCTCTCTCTCTTTCTGTGCTCGCTCTCTCTCTTTCTGTGCTCGCTCTCTCTCTTTCTGTGCTCGCTCTCTCTCTTTCTGTGCTCGCTCTCACTCTGAGCTCTCGCTGTCTCACTTTCTCTCAGGACTCTCTCTCTCTCTCTCTGTGCTCGCTCCCTCTCTCTGTGCTCGCTCGCTCTCTCTCTTTGTGCTCGCTCTCTCTCTCTCAGGGCTCTCTCTCTCTCAGGGCTCTGTCTCCCTCGGGGCGCTCGCTCTGTCTCCCTTGGGGCTCTCGCTCTCTCTCCCTCGGGGCGCTCGCTCTCTCTCTCTCGGGGTGCTCGCTCTCTCCCTCGGGGCGCTCGCTCTGTCTCCCTCGGGGCGCTCGCTCTGTCTCCCTCGGGTGCTCACTCTCTCTCCCTCGGGGCGCTCGCTCTGTCTCCCTCGGGGGTGCTCGCTCTCTCTCTCTCGGGGCTCTCGCTCTCTCACTCTCGGGGCTCTCTCACTCTCGGGGCTCTCGCTCTCTCTCCCGCGGGGCTCTCGCTCTCCCTCCCGCGGGGCTCTCGCTCTCCCTCCCTCGGGGCACTCGCTCTCTTTCCCTCGGGGCGCTCGTTCTCTCGGGGCTCTCTCTCTCTGGGCTCTCGGGGCTCTCTCTCTCTGGGCTCTCGCTCTCTCTCTCTGGGCTCTCGCTCTCTCTCTCAGGTCTCTCTCAGGTCTCTCTCTAAGGGATCTCTCTCACGGCTCTCAGGGCTATCTCTCACAGCTCTCAGGGCTCTTTCTCTCCGTCTGTGCTCACTCGCTCTCTCTCTGTGCTCACTCGCTCTCTCTCTCTGTGCTCGCTCGCTCTCTCTCTGTGCTCGCTCTGTTTCTGTGCTCGCTCTCTCTTTTTCTGTGTTCGCTCTTTCTTTCTGTGCTCGCTCTCTCTCTGTGCTCTCTCTCTCTCGCTCTCTGTGCTCTCTCTCTCTCTGTGCTCGCTCTCTTTCTCTGCTTGCTCTCTGTGCTCGCTCGCTCTCTCTGTGCTCTCTCTCTCACTCTCTCTTTCTCGGGGCTCGCTCTCTTTTCTGCTCACTCTCTGCTCACTCTCTCTCTCAGGGCTCTCTCTCTCTCTGTGCTCGCTCTCTCCCTTTCTGTGCTCTCTCTGTGCTCGCTCGCTCTCTCTCCCTGTCTCTGCTCGGTCTCTCTCTGCTCACTCTCTCTCAGGGCTCTCTCTCCAGGCTCTCTCTCTCTCTCTCTGTGCTCGCCCTCTCTGTGCTCGCTCTCTTTCTCTGCTCGCTCTGTGCTCGCTCGCTCTCTCTCTGTGCTCGATCTCTCTTTTTCCTCTCACTCTCTCTCTCTCTCTCTCTCTCTCTCTCTCTCTCAGGGCTCGCCCTCTCTCTCAGGTCTCTCTCAGGTCTCTCTCTAAGGGATCTCTCTCACGGCTCTCAGGGCTCTCTCTCACAGCTCTCAGGGCTCTTTCTCTCCGTCTGTGCTCACTCGCTCTCTCTCTCTGTGCTCGCTCGCTTTCTCTATGTGCTCGCTCGCTCTCTCTCTGTGCTCGCTCGCTCTCTCTCTGTGCTTGCTCACTCTCTCTCTGTGCTCGCTCGTTCTCTCTCTGTGCTCGCTCGCTCTCACTCTCTGGGCTCTCGCTCTCTCACTCTCTGGGCTCTCGCTGTCTCTCTCTGTGCTCGCTCTCTCTCTCTCTCAGGGCTCTCTCTCCCTCGGGGCGCTCGCTCACTCTCCCTCGGGGCTCTCGGTCTCTCCCTCAGGGCGCTCGCTCTCTCTCTCTCGGGGCTCTCTCACTCTCGGGGCTCTCGCTCTCTCTCTCAGGACTCTCTCTCGGGCTCTCTCTCGGGCTCTCGCTCTCTCTCTCGGGGCTCGCTTTCTTTTCTGCTCGCTCTCTGCTCGCTCGCTCTCTCTTTCTGCTCACTCTCTCTCAGGGCTCTCTCTCTCTCTCTGTGCTCTCTCTCTCTTTCTGTGCTCGCTCTCCCTTTCTGTGCTCTCTCTCTCTCTGTGCTCGCTCCCTCTCTCTGTGCTCGCTCGCTCTCTCTCTTTGTGCTCGCTCTCTCTCTCTCAGGGCTCTCTCTCTCTCAGGGCTCTGTCTCCCTCGGGGCGCTCGCTCTGTCTCCCTTGGGGCTCTCGCTCTCTCTCCCTCGGGGCGCTCGCTCTCTCTCTCGGGGTGCTCGCTCTCTCTCCCTCGGGGCGCTCGCTCTGTCTCCCTCGGGGCGCTCGCTCTGTCTCCCTCGGGGTGCTCACTCTCTCTCCCTCGGGGCGCTCGCTCTGTCTCCCTCGGGGGTGCTCGCTCTCTCTCTCTCGGGGCTCTCGCTCTCTCACTCTCGGGGCTCTCTCACTCTCGGGGCTCTCGCTCTCTCTCCCGCGGGGCTCTCGCTCTCCCTCCCGCGGGGCTCTCGCTCTCCCTCCCTCGGGGCACTCGCTCTCTTTCCCTCGGGGCGCTCGTTCTCTCGGGGCTCTCTCTCTCTCTGGGCTCTCGGGGCTCTCTCTCTCTGGGCTCTCGCTCTCTCTCTCAGGTCTCTCTCTAAGGGATCTCTCTCACGGCTCTCAGGGCTCTCTCTCACAGCTCTCAGGGCTCTTTCTCTCCGTCTGTGCTCACTCGCTCTCTCTCTGTGCTCACTCGCTCTCTCTCTCTGTGCTCGCTCGCTCTCTCTCTGTGCTCGCTCTGTTTCTGTGCTCGCTCTCTCTTTTTCTGTGTTCGCTCTTTCTTTCTGTGCTCGCTCTCTCTCTGTGCTCTCTCTATCTCGCTCTCTGTGCTCTCTCTCTCTCTGTGCTCGCTCGCTTTCTCTGCTTGCTCTCTGTGCTCGCTCGCTCTCTCTGTGCTCTCTCTCTCACTCTCTCTTTCTCGGGGCTCGCTCTCTTTTCTGCTCACTCTCTGCTCACTCTCTCTCTCAGGGCTCTCTCTCTCTCTGTGCTCGCTCTCTCCCTTTCTGTGCTCTCTCTGTGCTCGCTCGCTCTCTCTCCCTGTCTCTGCTCGGTCTCTCTCTGCTCACTCTCTCTCAGGGCTCTCTCTCCAGGCTCTCTCTCTCTCTCTCTGTGCTCGCCCTCTCTGTGCTCGCTCTCTTTCTCTGCTCGCTCTGTGCTCGCTCGCTCTCTCTCTGTGCTCGATCTCTCTTTTTCCTCTCACTCTCTCTCTCTCTCTCTCTCTCTCTCAGGGCTCGCCCTCTCTCTCAGGTCTCTCTCAGGTCTCTCTCTAAGGGATCTCTCTCACGGCTCTCAGGGCTCTCTCTGACAGCTCTCAGGGCTCTTTCTCTCCGTCTGTGCTCACTCGCTCTCTCTCTCTGTGCTCGCTCGCTTTCTCTATGTGCTCGCTCGCTCTCTCTCTGTGCTCGCTCGCTCTCTCTCTGTGCTTGCTCACTCTCTCTCTGTGCTCGCTCGCTCTCTCTCTGTGCTCGCTCGCTCTCACTCTCTGGGCTCTCGCTCTCTCACTCTCTGGGCTCTCGCTGTCTCTCTCTGTGCTCGCTCTCTCTCTCTCTCAGGGCTCTCTCTCCCTCGGGGCGCTCGCTCACTCTCCCTCGGGGCTCTCGGTCTCTCCCTCAGGGTGCTCGCTCTCTCTCTCTCGGGGCTCTCTCACTCTCGGGGCTCTCGCTCTCTCTCTCAGGACTCTCTCTCTCTCGGGGCTCTCTCTCGGGCTCTCGCTCTCTCTCTCGGGGCTCGCTTTCTTTTCTGCTCGCTCTCTGCTCGCTCGCTCTCTCTTTCTGCTCACTCTCTCTCAGGGCTCTCTCTCTCTCTCTGTGCTCTCTCTCTCTTTCTGTGCTCGCTCTCCCTTTCTGTGCTCTCTCTCTCTCTCTCTGTGCTCTCTCTCTGCTCGCTCTCTCTCTCTGCTCTCTCTCCGGGCTCTCTCTCCAGGCTATCTCTCTCTCTCTCTGTGCTCGCTCTCTCTGTGCTCGCAGGGCTCTCAGGGCTCACTCTCTCTCAGGGCTCGCTCTCTTTCAGGGCTCGCTCTTTTTCAGGGCTCTGTCTCTCAGGGCTCACTCTCTCTCAGGGCTCGCTCTTTTTCAGGGCTCTGTCTCTCAGGGCTCACTCTCTCTCAGGGCTCGCTCTTTTTCAGGGCTCTGTCTCTCAGGGTTCACTCTCTCAGGGCTCGCTCTTTTTCAGGGCGCTGTCTCTCAGGGCTCACTCTCTCTCAGGGCTCGCTCGCTCTCTCTCAGGGCTCGCTCTCTCTCAGGGCTCACTCTCTCTCAGGGCTCGCTCTTTTTCAGGGCTCTGTCTCTCCGGGCTCGCTGTCTCTCAGGGCTCGCTCTCTCTCAGGGCTCTCTCTCTCTCAGGGCTCTCGCACTCTCAGGGCTCTCTCTCTCTCTCAGGGCTCTCTCTCTCTCTCAGGGCTCTCTCTCTTTGTGCTCGCTCTCTCTGTGCTCGCTCTCTCTCTCTCAGGGCGTGCGCTCTCTCAGGGCTCTCTCTCTCAGGGCTCTCTCTCTGTGCTCTCTCTCTCTCTGTGCTCGCTCTCTCTCTGTGCTCGCTCTGCTCTCTCTCTCTCTCTCTGCTCGCTCTCTCTATCTGTGCTCGCTTTCTCTCTCTGTGCTCGCTCTCTCTCTACTCGCTCTCTCGCTCTGTGCTCGCTCTCTCTGTCTGTGCTCGCTCGCTCGCTCTCTCTGTCTGTGCTCGCTCGCTCTCTCTGTCTGTGCTCGCTCGCTTTCTCTCTGTGCTCGCTCGCTCTTTCTCTCTGTGCTCGCTCTCTCTCTCCCTGTGCTCTCTCTCTGTGCTCTCTCTCTCTCTGCTCGATCGCTGTCTCTCTGCTCGATCTCTCTCTCTGTGCTCGCTCCATCTTTCTCTACTCGCTCTGTGCTCGCTCGCTCTCTCTGTCTGTGCTCGTTCGCTTTCTCTCTGTGCTCTCTCGCTCTCTCTCTCTGTGCTGGCTCTCTCTCTCTGCTCTCTCTCACCCTCTCTCCCTCTCTCTCTCTCCCTCTCACTCTCTCTCCCTCTCACTCTCTCTCCCTCTCTCTCTCTCTCTCTCTGTGCTCTCTCGCTCTCAATTCAATTCAATTCAAGGGGCTTTATTGGCATGGGAAACATGTGTTAACATTGCCAAAGCAAGTAAGGTAAACAATAAAAATTAACAGTAGACATCACACATACAGAAGTTTGAAAACAATAAAGACATTACAAATGTCATATTATATATATATATATATACAGTGTTTTTACAAGGTACAAATGGTAAAGGACACAAGATAAAATAAATAAGCATAGATATGGGTTGTATTTACAATGGTGTTTGTTCTTCACTGGTTGCCCTTTTCTCGTGGCAACAGGTCACAAATCTTGCTGCTGTGATGGCACACTGTGGAATTTCACCCAGTAGATATGGGAGTTTTTCAAAATTGGACTTGTTTTCGAATTCTTTGTGGATCTGTGTAATCTGAGGGAAATATGTCTCTCTAATATGGTCATAATATGCTCTCTCTCTCTGTGCTCTCTCTCTGTGCTGGCTCTCTCTCTCAGGGCTCTCTCTCTAGCACGGCTCTCTCTCTGTGCTGGCTCTCTCTCTCTCAGGGCTCTCTCTCTGTGCTGGCTCTCTCTCTCAGGGCTCTCTCTCTGTGCTGGCTCTCTCTCTCAGGGCTCTCTCTCTCGCACGGCTCTCTCTCTCACAAGTCTGTCTCTCTCTCTGTGCTCGCTCTCGCTCTCTCGCGCGGCTCTCTCTTGCTCTCTCGCAAGGCTCGCTCTCGCAAGGCTCTCTCTCGCTCTCGCAAGGCTCTCTCGCTCTCGCAAGGCTCTCTCTCGCTCTCGCAAGGCTCTCTCTCGCTCTCGCAAGGCTCTCTCTCGCTCTTGCAAGGCTCTCTCTCACAAGGCTCTCTCTCTCATAGGGCTCTCTCTCTCTCACAGGGCTCTCTCTCTCTCTCACAGGGCTCTCTCTCTCTCAGGGCTCTCTCAATTCAATTCAAGGGCTTTATTGGCATGGGAAACATGTGTTAACATTGCCAAAGCAAGTGAGGTAGATAAAAGTGAAATTAACAATAAAAATGAACAGTAAACATTTCACATACAGAAGTTTCAAAACAATAAAGACAATCCAAATGTCATATTTTATATATATATATATATATATATATATATATATATATATATATATATATATATATATATATATATATATATATATATATTATATACAGTGTTTTAACAATGTACAAATGGTTAAAGGACACAAGATAAAATAAATAAGCATAAATATGGGTTGTATTTACAATGGTGTTTGTTCTTCACTGGTTGCACTTTTCTCGTGGCCACAGGTCACAAATCTCTGTGTGCTCGCTCGCTCGCTCTCTCTCTCTGTGCACGCTCTCTCTCTGTGCTCGCTAGCTCTCGCTCTGTGCTCGCACTCTCTCTGTGCTCGCTAGCTCTCGCTCTGTGCTCGCACTCTCTCTGCTCGCTCTCTCTCTCTGTGCTCGCTCTCTCTGTTTGTGCTCTGTTTCTCGTCTGTGCTCGCTCTCTCTCTGCTTGCTCGCTTTCTCTGCCTGTGCTCGCTCGCTCTCTCTGTCTGTGCTCGCTCGCTCTCTCTGTCTGTGCTCGTTCGCTCTCTCTGTCTGTGCTCGTTCGCTCTCTCTGTCTGTGCTCGTTCGCTCTCTCTGTCTGTGCTCGCTCGCTCTCTCTGTGCTCGTTCTCTGTGCTCGCTCTCTCTCTCTGTTCTCGCTCTCTCTCAGGGCTCACTCTCGCTCTCTCTCAGTGCTCTCTCAGGGCTCGCTCTCTCTCTCTCTCAGGGCTCGCTCTCTCTCTCTCAGTGCTCGCTCTCTCTCTCTCAGTGCTCGCTCTCTCTCTCAGGGCTCTCTCTCCGGGCTCTCTCTCTCTCTCAGGGCTCGGCTTTCTCATCTCAATGCCCTCTCTGTGCTCGCTCTCCCTCTCTCTGTGCTCGCTCTCCCTCAGGGCTCACTCGCTCTCTCTCAGTGCTCGCTCTCCCTCAGGGCTCGCTTTCTCATCTCAATGCCCGCTCTCTCTCTCTCTGTGCTCGCTCTCTCTCTCTCTCTGTGCTCGCTCTCTCTCTGTGCTCGCTCTCTCTCTGTGCTCGCTCTCTCTCTGTGCTCGCTCGCTCTCTCTCTCTGTGCTCGCTCGCTCTCTCTCTCTGTGCTCGCTCGCTCTCTCTCTCTCTCTGTGCTCGCTCGCTCTCTCTCTCTGTGCTCGCTCGCTCTCTCGCTCTGTGCTCGCTCGCTCTCTCTCTCTCTCTCTCTCTGTGCTCTCTCTCTCACTAGGCTCTCTCTCTCTCGCAAGGCTCTCTCGCAAGGCTCTCTCTCTCTCTCTCTCTCGCAAGGCTCTCTCTCTCTCACAAGGCTCTCTATCTCTCTGTGCACGCTCTCAAGGCTCTCTCAAGGCTCTCTCTCTCTCTCTCTCTCTCGCAAGGCTCTCTCTCTCTCGCAAGGCTCTCTCTCTCTCGCAAGGCTCTCTCTCTCTCGCAAGGCTCTCTCTCTCTCTGTGCTCGCTCTCTCTCAAGGCTCTCTCAAGGCTCTCTCAAGGCTCTCTCTCGCTCTCTCTCCCTCTCTCACGCTCTCTCGCAAGACTCTCTCTCGTTCTCTCGCGGCTCTGTCTCACAAGGCTCTCTCAGGGCTCGCTCTCTCAGGGCTCTCTCAATTCAATTCAATTCAATTCAAGGGGCTTTATTGGCATGGGAAACATGTGTTAACATTGCCAAAGCAAGTAAGGTATATAATATATAAAGTGAAATAAACAATAAAAATTAACAGTAGACATCACACATACAGAAGTTTCAAAACAATAAAGACATTACAAATGTCATATATATATATATATATATATATATATATATATATACAGTGTTTTTACAATGTGCAAATGGTAAAGGACACAAGATAAAATAAATAAGCATAGATATGTGTTGTATTTACAATGGTGCGTGTTCTTCACTGGTTGCCCTTTTCTCGTGGCAACAGGTCACAAATCTTGCTGCTCTGATGGCACACTGTGGAATTTCACCCAGTAGATATGGGAGTTTTTCAAAATTGGATTTGTTTTCGAATTCTTTGTGGATCTGTGTAATCTGAGGGAAATATGTCTCTCTAATATGGTCATACATTGGGCAGGAGGTTAGGAAGTGCAGCTCAGTTTCCACCTCATTTTGTGGGCAGTGAGCACATAGCCTGTCTTCTCTTGAGAGCCATGTCTGCCTACGTCGGCCTTTCTCAATAGCAAGGCTATGCTCGCTGAGTCTGTACATAGTCAAAGCTTTCCTTAATTTTGGGTCAGTCACAGTGGTCAGGTATTCTGCCGCTGTGTACTCTCTGTGTAGGGCCAAATAGCATTCTAGTTTGCTCTGTTTTTTTGTTAATTCTTTCCAGTGTGTCAAGTAATTATCTTTTTGTTTTCTCATGATTTGGTTGGGTAATTGTGCTGCTGTCATGGGGCTCTGTAGGGTGTGTTTGTGAACAGAGCCCCAGGACCAGCTTGCTTAGGGGACTCTTCTCCAGGTTCATCTCTCTGTAGGTGATGGCTTTGTTGTGGAAGGTTTGGGAATCGCTTCCTTTTAGGTGGTTATAGAATTTAACTGCTCTTTTCTGGATTTTGATAATTAGTGGGTATCGGCCTAATTCTGCTCTGCATGCATTATTTGGTGTTCTACGTTGTACACTGAGGATATTTTTGCAGAATTCTGCGTGCAGAGTCTCAATTTGGTGTTTGTCCCATTTTGTGAAGTCTTGGTTGGTGAGCGGACCCCAGACCTCACAACCATAAAGGGCAATGGGCTCTATGACTGATTCAAGTATTTTTAGCCAAATCCTAATTGGTATGTTGAAATTTATGTTCCTTTTGATGGCATAGAATGCCCTTCTTGCCTTGTCTCTCAGATCGTTCACAGCTTTGTGGAAGTTACCTATGGCTCTGATGTTTAGGCCAAGGTATGTATAGTTTTTTGTGTGCTCTAGGGCAACAGTGTCTAGATGGAATTTGTATTTGTGGTCCTGGTGACTGGACCTTTTTTGGAACACCATTATTTTGGTCTTACTGAGATTTACTGTCAGGGCCCATGTCTGACAGAATCTGTGCATAAGATCTAGGTGCTGCTGTAGGCCCTCCTTGGTTGGTGACAGAAGCACCAGATCATCAGCAAACAGCAGACATTTGACTTCAGATTCTAGTAGGGTGAGGCCGGGTGCTGCAGACTTTTCTAGTGCCCGCGCCAGTTCGTTGATATATATGTTGAAGAGGGTGGGGCTTAAGCTGCATCCCTGTCTAACCCCACGACCCTGTGTGAAGAAATGTGTGTGTTTTTTGCCAATTTTAACCGCACACTTGTTGTTTGTGTACATGGATTTTATGATGTCGTATGTTTTACCCCCAACACCACTTTCCAACAGTTTGTATAGCAGACCCTCATGCCAAATTGAGTCGAAGGCTTTTTTGAAATCAACAAAGCATGAGAAGACTTTGCCTTTGTTTTGGTTTGTTTGGTTGTCAATTAGGGTGTGCAGGGTGAATACATGGTCTGTTGTACGGTAATTTGGTAAAAAGCCAATTTGACATTTGCTCAGTACATTGTTTTCATTGAGGAAGTGTACGAGTCTGCTGTTAATGATAATGCAGGGGATTTTCCCAAGGTTACTGTTGACGCATATTCCACGGTAGTTATTGGGGTCAAATTTGTCTCCATTTTTGTGGATTGGGGTGATCAGTCCTTGGTTCCAAATATTGGGGAAGATGCCAGAGCTAAGGATGATGTTAAAGAGTTTTAGTATAGCCAATTGGAATTTGTTGTCTGTATATTTGATCATTTCATTGAGGATACCATCAACACCACAGGCCTTTTTGGGTTGGAGGGTTTTTATTTTGTCCTGTAATTCATTCAATGTTATTGGAGAATCCAGTGGGTTCTGGTAGTCTTTAATAGTTGATTCTAAGATCTGTATTTGATCATGTATATGTTTTTGCTCTTTATTCTTTGTTATAGAGCCAAAAAGATTGGAGAAGTGGTTTACCCATACATCTCCATTTTGGATAGATAATTCTTTGTGTTGTTGTTTGTTTAGTGTTTTCCAATTTTCCCAGAAGTGGTTAGAGTCTATGGATTCTTCAATTACATTGAGCTGATTTCTGACATGCTGTTCCTTCTTTTTCCGTAGTGTATTTCTGTATTGTTTTAGTGATTCACCATAGTGAAGGCGTAGACTCAGGTTTTCCGGGTCTCTATGTTTTTGGTTGGACAGGTTTCTCAATTTCTTTCTTAGAATTTTGCATTCTTCATCAAACCATTTGTCATTGTTGTTAATTTTCTTCGGTTTTCTATTTGAGATTTTTAGATTTGATAGGGAAGCTGAGAGGTCAAATATACTGTTAAGATTTTCTACTGCCAAGTTTACACCTTCACTATTACAGTGGAACGTTTTACCCAGGAAATTGTCTAAAAGGGATTGAATTTGTTGTTGCCTAATTGTTTTTTGGTAGGTTTCCAAACTGCATTCCTTCCATCTATAGCATTTCTTAATGTTACTCAGTTCCTTTGGCTTTGATGCCTCATGATTGAGTATTGCTCTGTTTAGGTAGACTGTGATTTTGCTGTGGTCTGATAGGGGTGTCAGTGGGCTGACTGTGAACGCTCTGAGAGACTCTGGGTTGAGGTCAGTGATAAAGTAGTCTACAGTACTACTGCCAAGAGATGAGCTATAGGTGTACCTACCATAGGAGTCCCCTCGAAGCCTACCATTGACTATGTACATACCCAGCGTGCGACAGAGCTGCAGGAGTTGTGACCCGTTTTTGTTGGTTATGTTGTCATAGTTGTGCCTAGGGGGGCATACGGGGGAGGGGATGCTGTCACCTCCAGGCATGTGTTTGTCCCCCTGTGTGCTGAGGGTGTCAGGTTCTTGTCCGGTTCTGGCATTTAGGTCACCACAGACTAGTACATGTCCCTGGGCCTGGAAATGGTTGATTTCCCCCTCCAGGATGGAGAAGCTGTCTTCATTAAAATATGGGGATTCTAGTGGGGGGATATAGGTAGCACACAGGAGGACATTTTTCTCTGTTAGGATAATTTCCTTTTGAATTTCTAGCCAAATGTAGAATGTTCCTGTTTTGATTAATTTAATGGAGTGAGTTAGGTCTGCTCTCTCAGGGCTCTCTCTCTCTCAGGGCTCTCGCTCTCTCTCAGGGCTCTCGCTCTCTGGCAGGGCTCTCTCTTTCAGGGCCCTCGCTCTCTCTCAGGGCTCTCGCTCTCTCTCGCTCTGCGCTCTCTCTCTCTCTCTCTCTCTCTCTCTCTCTCTGTGCTCGCTTTCTCCTTTCTCTAGCTCTATTCGCTCTCTCGCTCTGTGCTCGCTCGCTCTGTCTGTGCTGGCTCGCTCTCTCTCTGTGCTCGCTCTCTCTCTCTGTGCTCGCTCGCTCTCTCTCTCTGTGCTCGCTCGCTCTCTCTCTCTGTGCTCGCTCGCTCTCTCTCTCTGTGCTCGCTCGCTCTCTCTGTGCTCGCTCGCTCTCTCTCTCTCTGTGCTCTCTCTGTGCTCTCTCTCTCTGTGCTCTCTCTCTGTGCTCGCTCGCTCTCTCTCTCTGCTCGCTCTCTCTCTCTGTGCTCGCTCGCTCTTTCTCTGCTCGCTCTCTCTCTCTCTGTGCTCTCTCTCTCTGTGCTCTCTCTCTGTGCTCGCTCGCTCTCTCTCTCTGTGCTCGCTCGCTCTTTCTCTGCTCGCTCTCTCTCTCTCTGTGCTCTCGCTCTCTCTCTCTGTGCTGGCTCTCTCTCTGTGCTCTCTCTCTGTGGTCTCTCTCTCTCTCTGTGCTCTCTCTGTGCTGGCTCTTTCTCTCTCTCACAGGGCTCTCTCTCTCTCACAAGGCTCTCAATTCAATTCAATTCAAGGGCTTTATTGGCATGGGAAACGTGTTAACATTGCCAAAGCAAGTGAGGTAGATAATATATAAAGTGAATATATAAAGTGAAATAAACAATAAAAATTAACAGCAAACATCACACATACAGAAGTTTCAAAACAATAAAGACATTACAAATGTCATATATATATATATCTATATATATATATATATATATATATACAGTGTTTTAACAATGTACAAATGGTAAAGGACACAAGATAAAATAAATAAGTATAAATATGGGTTGTATTTACAATGGTGTTTGTTCTTCACTGGTTGCCCTTTTCTCGTGGTAACAGGTCACAAATCTTGCTGCTCTGATGGCACACTGTGGAATTTCACCCAGTAGATATGGAAGTTTATCAAAATTGGGGTTGTTTTCGAATTCTTTGTGGATCTGTGTAATCTGAGGGAAATATGTCTCTCTAATATGGTCATACATTTGGCAGGAGGTTAGGAAGTGCAGCTCAGTTTCCACCTCATTTTGTGGGCAGTGAGCACATAGCCTGTCTTCTCTTGAGAGCCATGTCTGCCTACGGCGGCCTTTCTCAATAGCAAGGCTATGCTCGCTGAGTCTGTACATAGTCAAAGCTTTCCTTAATTTTGGGTCAGTCACAGTGGTCAGGTATTCCGCCGCTGTGTACTCTCTGTTTAGGGCCAAATAGCATTCTAGTTTGCTCTGTTTTTTTGTTAATTCTTTCCAATGTGTCAAGTAATTATCTTTTTGTTTTCTCATGATTTGGTTGGGTCTAATTGTGCTGCTGTCCAGGGGCTCTGTGGGGTCTGTTTGTGTTTGCATCACATTTGGCTACCGAAACAAACCGAAAATTCAGTCACCAAAACGTCAAACTTTTTCCAAATTAACTCCATAATATCGACCGAAACATGGCAAACATTGTTTAGAATCAATCCTCAAGGTGTTTTTTCACATATCTCTTCATTGATATGCCGTTCGTGGAAGCCTGCTTTCGTCTCAGAATCCCATGGAAAAATACCAGCAGCTGAAAATGACGCACCAATTTCAACGGAGGACACCGGGCGGACACCTGGAAAATGTAGTCTCTTATGGTCAATCTTCCAATGATATGCCTACAAATACGTCACAATGCTGCAGACACCTTGGGGAAAACGACAGAAAGGGCAGGCTCATTCCTGTCGCATTCACAGCCATATAAGGAGACAATGGAAAACAGCCTCAAAAATCCTGCTCATTTCCTGGTTGCCGTTTCATCTTGGTTTTGCCTGTAGCTCCTGTTCTGGGGCACTCACAGACAATATCTTTGCAGTTCTGGAAAATTCAGAGTGTTTTCTTTCCAAAGCTATCAATTATATGCATAGCCGAGCATCTTTTTGTGACAAAATATCTTGTTTAAAACGGGAACGTTTTTCATCCAAAAATGAAATAGCGCCCCCAGAGTTTCAAGAGGTTAAAGTATGGGGATTCTAGTGGGGGGATATAGGTAGCACACAGGAGGACATTTTTCTCTGTTAAGATAATTTCCTTTTGAATTTCTAGCCAACAGTAAAATGTTCCTGTTTTGATTAATTTAATGGAGTAAGTTAGGTCTGCTCTGTACCAAATTAGCATACCCTTCCCTGTTTCACACCTGGTAGTTTGGTGGATGGGACTACCAGCTCTCTGTAACCTAGAGGGAAAACCAGTGAGTATGTCACCTCTATACCAGGTTTCTTGCAAGATGACAATGTCTGTATTGCTGATTTCTTTGGTGAAGTCCGGGTTCCTGCTCTTTAGGCCAAAGGCAGATGACCTCAGGCCTTGGATATTCCAGGATGATATAGTGAAGGCTTTTTGTTCCATGAAGTGTCCAATGTTGTTGGTCGTGGTTTGGCCTCAGGCCAGTAAGTGTGAGCAGAGCCTGCTGAGCATCTGGTACATGCCATTGGCTTGGTCGAGTGTAAGAGTTGGGCTTGGGCCTGTTTGCCCGCTCACTACCTGGGCGTACTTTCTCTCCCAGGGCTCTCTCTCTCTGGGCTTTCTCTCTCAAGTCTTTCTCTCTCGGGGCTTTCTCAGGCTCTCTCTCTCTCAGGGCTTTCTCAGGCTCTCTCTCTCTCAGGGCTCTCTCTCTCTCAGGGCTCTCTCTCAGGGCTCTCTCTCAGGGCTCTCTCTCTCTCTCAGGGCTCTTTCTCTCCCTCTCTCTCTGTCTCTCTCTCTCTCTCTCTCAGGGCTGCTGCTGCTAATATCGATTTGGGAAAGAATCAATGACTGGCTGCAGAGTGGGAGAAGCTGTGTGTGTGTGTGTGTGTGTGTGTGTGTGTGTGTGTGTGTGTGTGTGTGTGTGTGTACACAGCGCTGGCTGTATCCAGGGATAACAGCTTTGGTTGTGGGGAGAGGATTGGGGAATTTTAAGGAGGGTGGGTGTGCAAGAACTGGTTGTTCAGTTCTCTGTCTGAGCTCCACACTAGGAGGACCTTTCCTTTCGTCACATTCAGTGTCTCCCTTCCCAGCGGTCGTGTTAACACAGAATTCAGTGTCTCCCTTCCCAGCGGTCGTGTTAACACAGAATTCAGTGTCTCCCTTCCCAGCGGTCGTTTTAACTCAGAATTCAGCGTCTTTCACTCAGAAAAAAAACGATAAAAGCTACTTTTCTGTGGTACTTTTTGCGGTCTAGTCTACTTTTCTGTGGTACTTTTTGTGGTCTAGTCTACTTTTCTGTGGTAAAATGCAAGATTAACCTGTAGATGGCTACATTCTTCTATGTTAAACATTATCAATATGGCGGCCATGCATTGTTTTGGCTAAAAATACCTTGGTTTTTCATTGTAAACTCATTTACTTGTGTGGCTGCCAGCAAATAGCGTCCCTGATCACTCTATTGAAGCAAAAAAACACTGTTGACTTTAAATATAAAACGCAGCTGAAATGGTTTATTAAAACGCAGATGAAATGGTTAATTAAAACGCAGATGAAATGGTTTATTGAAACGCAGCTGAAATGGTTTATTAAAACGCAGATGAAATGGTTTATTAAAACGCAGATGAAATGGTTTATTAAAACGCAGATGAAATGGTTTATTAAAACGCAGATGAAATGGTTTATTGAAACGCAGATGAAATAGTATATTAAAACGCAGATGAAATGGTTTATTAAAACGTAGATAAAATGGTTTATTAAAACGCATATTTTTTCATATTTTTCTTTTTAAATGTAGATTTGTGAACTCTGTGACCCCTGCTTCCTTGTCTTGCTGAATTTCTCTATAGTCCTGACTCCTGTCTATGTATGTGACCTCTCAATGAGGTAAGACTACAGAGCACATCCTTAGGGGGTTAACCTATGACCCTTACCCCTGCTTCGGGGCCCTGTGGCCTTGGTGGGATGGGGATGGAATTTCTCTTTCTCTCTGGGAGACTGAGTAGGGCCCAGGTAGGCAGGCCTGGGGCTGGGCCCTGGGCAGAATGTAACAATGACGGCTTTACCTGAGCTGCCTCTCTCTTTCTGCCTGCTGTCAGATGATTGGTCTTGTGATGCTGTTCTGTGCCCGGGGGGGGGGGGTCAGCTGATCCTGGCATGGCTCTTTAACCAGGGATGCTTTCTGATCTGAGCGGTTTTCTTTTGCTGAGCCCCCTGGGTTGCTCACAGAAAGGGACACACACACATACATACTCAATGTAATGACTATGGAGTAGAATTACACACGCAGGCACACTCCCCACCTCTCCTGTGGCTCACACATGGGTGCACCCATAGACACACACACACACATGCTCACAATGACATGTTTGTGCGTTGGGTCACGGCATTCACAGCTCTGCTGGCAGAGGCATGAAGGGAGAGAATGAGAGCAAGAGGGGTGGAGGCGAGGGTTCCTGAATCATCGTCCTCCTTCTGTCGGTCTCTCTGGGGTGCCTCCATCAGGTCACGGTCCAAAAATAGCACTGGGCGCCGTTTCAACTTGAAAACCGCCGGCTTCGGGGCCGCAGCCAGCCTCTCTGCCTGCCACAGAGTGACATTTTTGTGGGAATACTTGGCCACCTTCCAGGGAGCGTTTTTTTTTCTCCCTACCCTCCCCTCCCCTCCCTCCCCCTCCCCTCCTCTCCCCTCCCTCCCTCCCCCTCCCCTCCTCTCCCCTCCCTCCCTCCCTGTGACGGTCAGATGAGCTAGCTCGCTGTTAGAGGAGACAACCACAGGGCTTTATCAGGGTTGTAGCAGGGTTGTATCAGGGCTTTATCAGGGTTGTATCAGGGCTTTATCAGTGTTGTATCAGGGTTGTATCAGGGCTTTATCAGGGTTGTATCAGGGCTGTATCAGGGCTGTATCAGGGCTGTATCGGGGTTGTAGCAGGGCTGTATCAGGGTTGTAAGCAGGGCTGTATCAGGGTTGTAGCAGGGTTGTAGCAGGTCTGTATCAGGGCTGTAGCAGGGCTGTATCAGAGTTGTAGCAGGGTTGTAGCAGGGCTGTATCAGGGTTGTGGCAGGGCTGTATCAGGGTTGTAGCAGGGTTGTAGCAGGGCTGTAGCAGGGTTGTATCCGTCCATATTTGACATTTGCCGGGCCTATATGCATATGCACCCATGATGCTCAGAATGACAGAAGTCATATTTAAATTACAGCAATTAATCTTAACAAACCGTGCAACTCCTGACATGAAGAGGACAATAAAACGTAATTTTCAAACATTTGACAAAATACAATTGGCGGACAACTCCGTTCTAAACAACGCACCTGAGGTATATGACCGAAATAAAACATCTGTCACATTCAGGAAGAGGCTGAATCTAAAGATGCAACGACTAGGAAGGGTTGTCATGGTAATATGACGGGGATTGTGTCTTTGTCTTCAGGACGAGGAAAGAGAGTTGTTTTGAAAACCAATAGAACAGATGTGGGTTTCTTTCACTGACAGCCTCGCTGGTGACTGGGTTGTCGCTGTCAGTGAAAAGCACCTGAAATAGGTGCGATGGTAATGTGTCTTGTGTATCATCTTTAAAATGTTGAGACAAGAAGAAGGGTAGGGGTGTGTGGCGAAGATATGTCTCTGTCCTGAAAATGCCCATTTGGGGATTTCTGTTTGTCTTATCTCACCACATCCACCACTAATAAGCTGAGCGTCTGTCTTTTTTTGATTCACCTCACACAGGAAGTCTGTTTTTAAAACATATATTGCGATTGATAGGCCTACTGTGAGGAAGTATTAGGCTATTTGGGAAATCTTTCCAACAATCTCCTCCCCCGGTAATAACCAAGCCTCTTGTGAAAGAGCATCATATCAACATCATAAAATACCTTCAGCAAAGACAACTGTCTCTCCCGAGCTCACTGGTGCTGGGAAGTCTGGGATACTTGATACTATGTTGCAACTTCCCTAGAGATGGCTTCTGGCAGGGTCCAGGGGATTGATTTGATACAATGTTGCACTTCACTCCTGATAGGTCAAGTCAAGACAGATCTAGAAAGGCAGACAGGCTGAGGAGACGGGTGCATTTGTTTTAGACTACCAACATTTTTTGTTGTTGACAGCGGAAGTTCTAGGTCAACGGCTGCATTGGGCCGTCTCCTCCATTCTCTCATTCAGACTATTCAGCCGTCAATGATTACGGTGTATCAATGTGTCTATATGGCAGCGGCTGGTGCTCTCGCATTAGTTGAATTTTAACTTTTACATTTTAATTCAGATTTTTATACGCACAAAAGCCAACATTTTAGCGGCTAACGGAATCCCTGGTCTGTTGTCTTATTTGCTGGACTCTGGTCATGTGGCTCCTCTCTGTAGACTTTGGACAGATGAGGTAACTGTTGACTTTTGCTGCCCAATATGTCTGAGCTGTTCAACCCTCAGTAGCCAGGTGAACATTAACGCTGTGTAACCAAAATGTTCCAAATGAATCGTGTCTCTCCAGTCAGACTTCCTAGTGTTCTATTTAATTATGTGGTTCTAATTCTCCCCTCTCTCTTGTTCCAGGACCTCTCTGGTTCCATAGATGACCTGCCGACGGGTACAGAGGGGGCTCTGAGTCCGGGGGTCAGCACGTCGGGGGTGTCCAGTAGCCAGGGGGAACAGAGTAACCCTGCCCAGTCACCCTTCTCCCCTCACACCTCGCCTCACTTGCCTGGCATCCGCGGGCCCTCCCCCTCCCCTGTGGGCTCCCCTGCCAGCGTCACCCCCTCACGCTCCGGGCCCATCTCACCTGCTGCTGTGCCAGGTGGGTAAAGAGAGAGAATAGAGCCACTGGTTTCCAGAGAGAAGCAGTAATCTACCACATAGTACATGTCCAGCTTCCTTAAGCTGGTGTAAACCACAACGTTTGTTGTCAACCACAGCGTTTGTTGTACGAAACAGAAGCATGGTCTGTTTTTTATGATTCCCAGCGTGTGTCTGAATCTCTCTGATGTTATCACGCAGGTAACCAGATGCCTCCCCGGCCGCCCAGCGTCCATTCAGACGGCATTCTCCACACATCCATGGGCCAGTCAGCCATGGGCCAGGACAGGGGTGAGTATGAAAAGATATAGGTGGTATTTGAGATCGACTACCCTGACTGCAGCCTGAACGATCTACAAATCACCTTTCTTTCTTATGGTTTGTTTGGATAAGGACTAGCTGACATTCAACACCCGACCTTGATAGGGTTTTAGGAAATGGAACTATACTTGTTTGGCTGCTGTGTGGAAATGAAAGAGTATAGCTAACCTTTTCCTCTCCATCTCCCCCTCTCTGCCTTTTGTAGTGTACATGCGTAACCCCCAGATGCCCCCCCACGGGTCGCCGCAGCAACCTGGCTCCGCCTTATCCCCTCGCCAGTCATCGGGAGGCCAGATGCTTCCTGGGATGGGGCCCTACCCTCAGAACAACTCCATGGGGAACTACGGCCCTCAGGGTGGACAGTACGGACCACAAGGTGAGGCCCCGTACACAGCTTGTACACAATGAAATCATTAAGTTGGTTCTGTCCCGCTTAATGATTCCAGGTCTCTCTTGAAAAGGATACGAACCTGGTTAAAAGGAGATTAACCTGTTAAAAGGAGACGAACCTGGTTAAAAAGAGACTAACCGGTTAAAAGGAGACTAACCCGGTTAAAAAGAGACTAACCGTTAAAAGGAGACTAACCGGGTTAAAAGGAGACTAACTGGGTTAAAAAGAGACTAACCGGTTAAAAGGAGACTAACCAGTTAAAAGGAGACTAACCTGCTAATGTTCCACCTGACCAACATCCAGTAAAAGTGTAGGGCACCAAATTCACCATGGGCACCAAAAAACAGAAATCTCATAATTAAAGTTCCTCAAAGATAAACTTGTTGTTAATCCCACCACAGTGTCCGATTTTTCAAAAAGGCTTTACGACGAAAGCACACCAAACGATTATGTTAGGTCTGCACCTAGTCGCAAAACACAGCCATTTTTCCAGCCAAAGAGAGGAGTCACAAAAAGCAGAAACAGAGAAAATGAATCACTAACCTTTGATGATCTTCATCAGATGGCACTCATAGGACTTCATGTTACACAAGACATGTATGTTTTGTTTGATAAAGTGCATATTTATATCCCAAAATCTCAGTATACATTGGCGCGTTGTTATATTTTGCCTCCAAAACATCCGGTGAAAGTGTAGAGAGCTACGTCAATTTACAGAAATACTCATCATAAATGATGAAAATACAACTGTTATGCATGGAATTAAAGATATACTTCTCCTGAATGCAACCGATGTGTCAGATTTCAAAAAAGCTTTACGGAAAAAGCACCTCATGGAATATTCTGAGTACAGCGCTCAGCCACCATACAGATACCTGCCATGTTGTGGAGTCAACAGAAGTCAGAAATAGCATTATAAATATACACTTACCTTTGATGATCTTCATCAGAATGCACTCCCAGGAATTGCAGTTCCACAATAAATGTTAGTTTTGTTCGATAAAGTCCACCATTTATGTCCAAATACCTCCTTTTTGGTCACATATTTAGTACAGTAATCCAAATGCGCAGGCACTAGGTCCAGACAAAGTCAAAAAAAGTTATATTACAGTTCGTAGAATCATGTCAAACGATGTATAGAATCAATCTTTAGGATGTTTTTAACATAAATCTTCAATAATGTTTCAACCAGAGAATTCCTTTGTCTTTAGAAATGAAAGGGAACAGAGCTAACTCTCTCGGGCGCATGCCTGACTGAGCACATGGCCTTTTGGCAGACCCATGACTCAATCAGCTCTCATTCTCTCCCACTTCACAGTAGAGGCCTGAAACAACGTTCTAAAGACTGTTGACATCTAGTGGAAGCCTTGGGAAGTGCAATATGACCCCATAGACACTGTATATTGGATAGGCCAAGAAATCTACAAACCTCAGATTTCCCACTTCCTGGTTTCGCTATAGTTAGGGTCGCTATAGTTAGGGTCGCTATAGTTAGTATCGCTATAGCTAGTATAGGTATAGCTAGTATCGCTATAGTTAGTGTCGCTATAGTTAGTGTTGCTATAGTTAGTATCGCTATAGTTAGTGTCGCTATAGTTGGTATTGCTATAGTTAGAATCGCTATAGTTAAAGGGCTTAAATAAAGGGCGTCATTGCCAAAATCCCCAAATATCCCTTTTACAATGTCTTCCAAGAGCTGCTGAATAATTCTCTCCCAGCTCAGTGAAAGGAGTGGGGGAAGGAAGAGAAGGGGAAATGAACGCATCAACAGGGAAAGTATGATCCTCCTGAAGCGCGGTAGTAGGAGCCACGTGTGTATGTCTACTGGTAGTAGGAGCCAGTAGACATACTCACAGGGCTCGTCCTGATTTGTAAAGTGATAGTTGAGCTAGTAGGGGCACTGTTCTCTCCTTTCATCCTCTCTTACAGCCTAGTGTTGCTCTCTGGACCGTTAGTAAAAAGATCAGAACATCCAAATCTTTCAAAAGATTTTTCAATTGTCATCCTATAGTGTTCACAGCGTTTCTGAGGTAACCAAGACACAGCGTTTCTGAGGTAGCCTAGACACAGCGTTTCTGAGGTAACCAAGACACAGCGTTTCTGAGGTAGCGTAGACACAGCGTTTCTGAGGTAGCGTAGACACAGCGTTTCTGAGGTAGCGTAGACACAGCGTTTCTGAGGTAACCAAGACACAGCGTGTCTGAGGTAGCCTAGACACAGCGTTTCTGAGGTAGCCTAGACACAGCGTTTCTGAGGTAGCGTAGACACAGCGTTTCTGAGGTAGCGTAGACACAGCGTTTCTGAGGTAGCCTAGACACAGCGTTTCTGAGATAACCAAGACACAGCGTGTCTGAGGTAGCCTAGACACAGCGTTTCTGAGGTAGCCTAGACACACCGTTTCTGAGGTAACCAAGACACACCGTTTCTGAGGTAGCCTAGACACAGCAAACCTTTTGAAGCTGCATCCCTCAGAGGGCTTTCTGCACAGGCTTTGAAGAAGTATGGAGATGGATTACTCATCGAATCGGACTCCAGCATCTACACCCTGTTTCATCGGCTAGCCTGTCAGAACAGAAACCGAGAGAGAGGCGTTATCTGTAGATGTGGACCACTGAAACTCCTGGCCATGTTTCTATATTCCGGAGGCTAGACGGTTGCTGAGGCAGGCTACATACATCGGGCCTAAAGCTTCACCACAGGTATCGATCTATTTGCTTGAATAAAAGCCTCCTTTTTAAACTCAAATATTAGGCCTATCTGTTAAGTCCGTTTCCTGATGTTGGTTCAATCAAGGCCCCGTTTAGGATTAGGACTCTTGCAGTGTTAGTGTAAGACCTTGGTTGTATTCAGTAAAAATTCAACGTTTTGAAACCGAGTGAAACAGGGAGGTACTACATGGACTTGTCCAATAATAAAAACCATTGCCCTTCTGAACAGTCTCTCTGTCTCTCTCCCCACCCTCCAGGTTACCCCAGACAGCCTGGCTACAGTGGCATGCCCAACGCCAACTACCCTGGTGGTCCGGGGGGCATGCCAGGCCAGGCTGGTGGGGCGCCGTATGCAGGCATGCCCCCTGGCAGGATGGGTCCGGGTCAGATGGCTGCCCGCCCCTACGGCCCCGGGATGGGCCCCAACATGGGCCCCGGCATGCCTCCACAGGTGACCTCTGGGATGTGCCCCCCTCCAGGAATGAACAGGAAGGGCCCCGGGGGCCCTCCAGATGTAGCCTCTACCATGCACCATGGAGCCAACTCTATACTCAACAGGTAGGCTGCCTGGTCTGCACTTCCTTACTGCTTTAGGAGACAGGTCAGCGGCGAGCTCCGTTCAATATTACAAGGTTCATCTCTTTGTTGGAAATGGTGTGTTTGTGTGACCCTGAAAAACCCATTGTTTGATTCTTCCCACTCCCAGGCTCTGCTGTGTGAGAGGAGAGGTCAGGTGTGAGCCAGCCATCTAAGATGTAGACGAACTAGGGGAACACAGGGACAGAGAGGTGGCTTATGAGAACAGTGATCCAGGCAGTGAGTCACACCGTTGTTCAGTCAGGAAGTCAGCTGAGTCTCCAAGCAGAGAAGCACAGAGAGAAAGACATTAGCCACAGAGCTCCAGAGACAGACAGACATGTAAAGACAGGCCGGAAACAGACGTGTACATCACGAGGTAAGACCCTGTTCAGTAGGGAGCAAAACATTTTGAAACGGAAAGAAATACTCTTTAAAAAGAATCAAGTGTTTTGCTTTGGTGTGCCCTACTGAGTGCAACCCAAGTGTTCACTGACGATGTTGAGCAGAGAAGGAAGGAGAGGAGACAACTAGGCAGAAGTGGGCCTCTGTAAGAAAAGGGAGGGATGAGAAATACAGTAAGCCTCTTATCTCCAACACAATCTTTTTAGTAAATGGGAAAAAGTGCCGTATTTTTCCATTGACGAACGTACAATTATGAAACTTTAGAAGCTATTTTGAACACATTTTCATGACGAGGTTTTCATCCGACAGCAACGATATTCTTCTGTATATATGTTTTGAATATTGCCATGTTTTTTTTAACTGTCATGTATCGTAACTAGTGGTGCAACGGATCACAAAACTCACGGTTCGGATCACTGTTTTGAGTCACGGATCAGATCGTTTTTCAGATCAGATTACTATAACTTTTCTTTCCATTTATAACTGAAACTCTTCAAGCAAGGGACTTTTCAATGTTTAAATAAAATCTGAAAATAAAATACTCAATACTCAATTGTCAAATTAAATGAAAGTGCAATATGAGGCATGAAACCTTCTTCCTGTGAACAGTAGTGAATGTAAAAATAGCCCATGTCCACGTCATCAAACAAAAGAACAACAAGAAAGAAAAAGCAGATCTGAGCTTATAACTTCATTCTTTTTCTAAAAGATGTTGATGTCTACGTAGTCTGGGGAGAGGGGAGACCTCTGCAGTCACTCTGTCCCCTGCCGTGGAGAACACCCCCTCGCTAGGAACTCAAGTGCCAGGCACTGCCAGGTAGCACCTTGCCGTCATGACAATGTGAGAGTATTTACACTCATTGCTTTTCCACCATGCCAGTGGATCACCAGGCTCGCTGCCTGGTAGGATGCCACCTCCTCTTTGATAGTGTCCTTGCTCATGAAGGACCAATTCATTATTTATTTTCATATTTCATAGAACTGTAATTGTGGGCTACAACATTTAATAAAATACATTATTATTCCAATCAAAAATGGCTGATTCTAATAGCAATAGCATAGACTAAGATTAGACTGCAGTATATTTATTATTTAAGTAATTCACTCTTATCATTTATTACCTCTTCAGTGGCCACAATGTCAGTGTTGAGAACACGGTATGTCCTCTGGTGTAGGGCAGGGTCTAGGTGAGACAGGGACTTGAACCTTGGATCCAGTGCAGTAGATCTATGAAGGTAGTCCTGTACACTAGGGGGGTATCTGGGGTTCAGGTCCTCTCTAATGGCAGCCTTGGCATCTCTAGTGATGGTGCTGTCTTCCTCACTTGGGGCCATAGATTGTAGAATCCTTGTTTTCAGAGGAAGGATCATGGACACAGACAGTGCAGTTTCAGTGCTCAGTAGGGTTGTAACCGTTTTGTGGGGTTTGATCACCTGGAGGACCTCCTCTGCCACTTTCACGTCATCAGACAAGGTGATGATGTCTATGTTTTTTCAGGGTCTTGTCTGTCAGTGCAGAGTATACAGCTGCCTGCTGCTCAAGATGGCTCTCCAACATGTCGTAAGTGGAGTTCCATCTTGTTGTGACATGGTGTATGAGCTTGTGGGTCGGTAGCTGTAGCAGTTCTTGCTGTTGTACTTCAGGGGAAAAAGGAAACCGCGTTCCTGATCCTCCCAAGGAGGCGTTCCATCTGGTTACCTGAGATTCCCCTTTGGGATGCTAAATTGATGACATGTGCAAAGCAAGCTATCTTCCACTCTGCTACTGCTCCTAGCAGTACCTGTGTGACTCTCATAGAGGGGGCGTGTCTGTAGCACCGGACTTCACATCTCCCACTCCTCTGTGGTGTAGTGAACAGTCGCAGTCACGTAGCTTTCTGTTACCCTGGAGGTCCACTCCTCTGTGGTGTAGTGAACAGTCACGTAGCTTTCTGTTACCCTGGAGGTCCACTCCTCTGTGGTGTAGTGAACAGTCACGTAGCTTTCTGTTACCCTGGAGGTCCACTCCTCTGGTGTAGTGAACAGTCACGTAGCTTTCTGTTACCCTGGAGGTCCACTCCTCTGGTGTAGTGAACAGTCACGTAGCTTTCTGTTACCCTGGAGGTCCACTCCTCTGTGGTGTAGTGAACAGTCACGTAGCTTTCTGTTACCCTGGAGGTCCACTCCTCTGTGGTGTAGTGAACAGTCACGTAGCTTTCTGTTACCCTGGAGGTCCACTCCTCTGTGGTGTAGTGAACAGTCACGTAGCTTTCTGTTACCCTGGAGGTCCACTCCTCTGGTGTAGTGAACAGTCACGTAGCTTTCTGTTACCCTGGAGGTCCACTCCTCTGTGGTGTAGTGAACAGTCACGTAGCTTTCTGTTACCCTGGAGGTCCACTCCTCTGTGGTGTAGTGAACAGTCACGTAGCTTTCTGTTACCCTGGAGGTCCACTCCTCTGTGGTGTAGTGAACAGTCACGTAGCTTTCTGTTACCCTGGAGGTCCACTCCTCTGTGGTGTAGTGAACAGTCACGTAGCTTTCTGTTACCCTGGAGGTCCACTCCTCTGGTGTAGTGAACAGTCACGTAGCTTTCTGTTACCCTGGAGGTCCACTCCTCTGGTGTAGTGAACAGTCACGTAGCTTTCTGTTACCCTGGAGGTCCACTCCTCTGTGGTGTAGTGAACAGTCACGTAGCTTTCTGTTACCCTGGAGGTCCACTCCTCTGTGGTGTAGTGAACAGTCACGTAGCTTTCTGTTACCCTGGAGGTCCACTCCTCTGTGGTGTAGTGAACAGTCACGTAGCTTTCTGTTACCCTGGAGGTCCACTCCTCTGGTGTAGTGAACAGTCACGTAGCTTTCTGTTACCCTGGAGGTCCACTCCTCTGTGGTGTAGTGAACAGTCACGTAGCTTTCTGTTACCCTGGAGGTCCACTCCTCTGTGGTGTAGTGAACAGTCACGTAGCTTTCTGTTACCCTGGAGGTCCACTCCTCTGTGGTGTAGTGAACAGTCACGTAGCTTTCTGTTAACCTGGAGGTCCACTCCTCTGTGGTGTAGTGAACAGTCACGTAGCTTTCTGTTACCCTGGAGGTCCACTCCTCTGGTGTAGTGAACAGTCACGTAGCTTTCTGTTACCCTGGAGGTCCACTCCTCTGTGGTGTAGTGAACAGTCTTGGATAATTCATTGACAATGTTGATATTTTCCTGTTCATACAGATCTGGCAAGATCTTCTTACTGAAGGGGCGCCAGAGGATTTCGTAGCGTGGCTCAAGCACTTTCACCATATTTTAAAACCTTTGTTTTCCACAACAGAGTATGGCCTCATGTCTGCGGCGATAAACATCCCAGTAGATTTGGTGATGCCTAGTCCGGTCTGATTCACCAGCAAAGGGCTGCTTAAATGCCGCGGTGAGAAGTTGTCTCTTGGCTGAGTTGGTTCCCGTCCCTGACACACCAGGCTGATGTCGCGGTGAGAAGTTGTCGTCTCTTGGCTGAGTTGGCTCCTGTCACTGACACACCAGGCTGATGTCGCGGTGAGAAGTTGTCGTCTCTTGGCTGAGTTGGCTCCTGTCACTGACACACCAGGCTGATGTCGCGGTGAGAAGTTGTCGTCTCTTGGCTGAGTTGGCTCCTGTCCCTGACACACCAGGCTGATGTCGCGGTGAGAAGTTGTTGTCTCTTGGCTGAGTTGGCTCCTGTCCCTGACACACCATGCTGATGTCGTGGTGAGAAGTTGTTGTCTCTTGGCTGAGTTGGCTCCTGTCACTGACACACCAGGCTGATGTCGCGGTGAGAAGTTGTTGTCTCTTGGCTGAGTTGGCTCCTGTCACTGACACACCAGGCTGATGTCACGGTGAGAAGTTGTTGTCTCTTGGCTGAGTTGGCTCCTGTCACTGACACACCAGGCTGATGACGCTTTAAATGTGTGGCCATGTATTTCCATGATCTTACAGCTTTCTGTGGCTCAATGCCTTCACACCGTAGTGGTGATGTCCACCACCCTTCTTCCGTCATCATATTTGACAGGGAAGTCAAAATTCAATTGATCCACGGTCCACATGCGTGCCGAACCGTGGGGGGTGATCCGTACGGTCCGTTACACCACTAATCGTAACCATTGTGAATGGATTTATGTTGTCGTCTCCCCCTCCCACCTTTCCAGGCCTCCAGGTTACCCCCCCAATATGCCCCAAGGGATGATGGGAGCAGGGCCTCCGTATGGCCCTGGGCCGGGGGCCATCAACAGCATGCAAGGTATGATGAACCAGGGAGGACCTTATGGAGGAGGGCCAATGGGAGGGAACATGGCCAACAACACACCTGGTGAGTCTGGACAATATATCCAGTCTGTGGTTGTGTCTGGTCGTTTTTTTTAATCACCCAACTCAAGTGGACAAAAGATTGGTTTAGGAATATCATCTGATTTGATATTGGATTGAAACGTTACCCCCCCTCCCCCCCCTGATTTGTTCTCCATCTGCCAGGCATGGCTCCTAGCCCTGAGTTTGGCATCGATGTCAAACTGAACCCAGCCCAGAAGATGAACAACAAGCTGGACGGTACGCCCAAACCTGAAGCCAAGAAGGTAAAGAAGGTTTGTGGTCTCTATCTTGTGGTACTGAATGATACAGTCAGAATGAGAGCGCTGCATGGCTGTGTTTGTGCATAGAAATAGAATCCCTAGAATGTCAATGCCCCTCGTGGCACTTTGACTGGTAGCCTCATGGGTACACTCAATATGGCTGACCTGGGATTGGGATTCTACTTCTATGAGGTAGTGAGTGGAAGTAAGTTGAAGTCAATGGTGAATGTCAAGCCAAATCCTCACCTCTTCCTCCTCCCATCTCCCTCTTTCAGAAGTCAAACTCTTCGACGACGACCAATGAGAAGATAACTCGTCTGTATGAGCTGGGTCCGGAGCCGGAGAGGAGGACGTGGGTAGACCGGTACCTGGCGTTCGCTGAGGAGAAGGCCACGGGCATGACCAACCTTCCCGCCGTGGGACGCAAACCTCTGGACCTCTTCAGACTTTACGTCTCGGTCAAAGAGATCGGCGGCCTCACACAGGTCAGTGGTTCCTGTGTTGCAGTATTGAATTATCTCTCTGTTTCAGTACACCGACGTGTCATTATTTGCCTGATAATCTTGTGTTATTGTCATTTCATTTTTCTACAGCAGCATAGAGTTGTTCTATGCCAGAACATGACATATTCGTTCCTTCCGCCCACCAGGTGAACAAGAATAAGAAGTGGAGGGAGTTGTCCACCAACCTAAACGTGGGCACGTCCAGCAGCGCCGCCAGCTCTCTGAAGAAGCAGTACATCCAGTGCCTGTACGCCTTCGAGTGCAAGATCGAACGTGGCGAGGACCCGCCCCCGGATCTCTTCATCGACGCCAAAAAGACCACCCAGCCCAAGATCCAGCCCCCCAGCCCAGGTCAGTGTCTGTCTGTCAGCCCCCCAGCCCAGGTCAGTGTCTGTCTGTCTGTCAGCACCACATCCCAGGTCAGTGTCTGTCTGTCAGCACCACAGCCCAGGTCAGTGTCTGTCTGTCAGCCCCCCAGCCCAGGTCAGTGTCTGTCTGTCTGTCAGCACCACAGCCCAGGTCAGTGTCTGTCTGTCAGCACCACAGCCCAGGTCAGTGTCTGTCTGTCAGCACCACAGCCCAGGTCAGTGTCTGTCTGTCTGTCAGCACCACAGCCCAGGTCAGTGTCTGTCTGTCAGCACCACAGCCCAGGTCAGTGTCTGTCTGTCTGTCAGCACCACAGCCCAGGTCAGTGTCTGTCTGTCTGTCAGCACCACAGCCCAGGTCAGTGTCTGTCTGTCAGCACCACAGCCCAGGTCAGTGTCTGTCTGTCTGTCTGTCAGCACCACAGCCCAGGTCAGTGTCTGTCTGTCTGTCTGTCTGTCTGTCAGCACCACAGCCCAGGTCAGTGTCTGTCTGTCTGTCTGTCTGTCTGTCTGTCTGTCTGTCTGTCTGTCTGTCTGTCTGTCTGTCAGCACCACAGCCCAGGTCAGTGTCTGTCTGTCTGTCAGCCCCCCAGCCCAGGTCAGTGTCTGTCTGTCTGTCTGTCTGTCTGTCTGTCTGTCTGTCTGTCTGTCTGTCAGCCCCCCAGCCCAGGTCAGTGTCTGTCTGTCTGTCTGTCTGTCTGTCTGTCTGTCTGTCTGTCTGTCTGTCTGTCTGTCTGTCTGTCTGTCTGTCTGTCTGTCAGCACCACAGCCCAGGTCAGTGTCTGTCTGTCTGTCTGTCTGTCTGTCTGTCTGTCTGTCTGTCTGTCTGTCTGTCAGCACCACAGCCCAGGTCAGTGTCTGTCTGTCTGTCTGTCTGTCAGCCTCCCAGACCAGGTCAGTGCCGGATACTCAAACTAGTACTTCACCCCCCCTCCCATACCGACTCAGTTTGAGTTATACATAGTCACGTAGATTTAAATGGATTAGTGAAAGAGTGTTTGGTTTCAACAGTCTCTTGAGGTTCTTGTGATTACTGTGCTGTTTATAGTTGCTGCACAGCTATTTCCAGGTCTCTCCAGAGATGTTTGATTGGGTTCGGGCTCTGGTTGGGTCACTCAAGGACATTCAGAGACTTGTCCCGAAGCCACTCCTGTGTTGTCTTGGCTGTCTGCTTAGGGTTGTTGTCCTGTTGGAAGGTGAACATTTGCCCCGTTCTGAGGTCCTGAGCACTCTGGAGCAGGTTTTCATCACGGATCTCTCTGTACTTTACTCTGTTCATCTTTGCCTCTATCCTGACTAGTCTCTCAGTCCCTGCCGCTGAAAAACATCCCCACAGCATGATGATGCTGCCACCACCATGCTTGCCAGGTTTCCTCCAGGATGGTGCCAGGTTTCCTCCAGACATGACACTTGGCATTCAGGCCAAAGAGTTCATTCTTGTTTTCATCAGACCAGAGAATCTTGTTTCTCATGGTCTGAGAGTCTTTAGGTGCCTTTTGGCAAATAACAAGCAGGCTGTCATGTGCCTTTTACTGAGGAGTGGCTTCCATCTGGCCACACTACCATAAAGGCCTGATTAGTGGAGTGCTGCAGAGATGGGAGAACCTTCCAGAAGGACAACCAACACCACACAGGAACTCTGGAGCTCTGTCAGAGTGACCATCGGGTTCTTGGTCACCTCCCTGACCAAGGCCCTTCTCCCTGATTGCTCAGTTTGGCCGGGCGGCCAGCTCTAGGAAGAGTCTTGTTGTTTCTTGGGGACCTTCAATGCTGCAGAAATGTTTTGGTACCCTTCCCCAGATCTGTGCCTCGACACAATTCTGTCTCGGACTTCTACAGACAATTCCTTCAACCTCATGGCTTGGTTTTTGCTCTGACATGCACTGTCAACTGTGGAACCTATAGACAGGTGTGTGCCTTTCCAAATCATATCCAATGGGGATGTCCTCAGTGATCTGCTCCCCCCCTGCACATCTCCTCAGGAGGGAGTTGTGTTCACGCCTGGAGAGGCTGGTCTTTGGTATCACTGACACACCTTGAACACATGATGCCAGAACCAGCCACGTGCTCCTCGACGCTCTGCTGGGCTGTCATGTCAGGGTGCAGGGAGTCAGTGGTTTGGGGGTGGGGTGGGGAGATCCTCTGTGGTGGGGAATAAGTGCCCGGCTGGGGGAGAGGGTAGAGGGGGAGAGGGGTGCAGGGAAGATCTCTGATGGGGAGTATGTCTGCTGGCAGCCCCTCGATAGTAAGAAGACAGGAGGGGGGTGGGGGGGGGGGGGGGTTGTTTGTTGATTCCCTCCATTACTCGCTGCTACTACTGGAGGGCCTAGTGTCTGGGTCCTGGCCGACGGCTTCACAGGCAACCCTCCCCCTCCCTGGAGCTTTGTGCTGAGCCAGAAAATGATGAATGGGAAAAGAGGTTGTGTGTGTAAAGTCACACGCTCCCCCCCCTCCTCCCTGGCCTGCTGTCTTTTTTTCTCCTTTCCTGAGATTCCCCCCTTTCACCCCCCTCCTCCTCCTCCCACTCTCTTCAGCTGTAGTAGAGGGAAGTCCCTGCCCCGGGGGAGGGAGGGCAGGCAGATTGATGTTTGCACTGCAATGTGTGAGATGTGAGAAAATGTGAATAACTGTGACCTGTCAATGACCGTGTGTGTATGAATGAAAACACATGAGTCATCTGACAGGCATGCTAATAGTGAGAAGGCATGAGCCGGGCTAAAGCCGAGAGCCACTCCATACAACACACACACTCCGTAGAACACACACACTCCGTACAACACACACACTCCGTACAACACACACACTCCGTACAACACACACACTCCGTACAACACACACACTCCGTACAACACACACACTCCGTACAACACACACACTCCGTACAACACACACACTCCGTACAACACACACACTCCGTACAACACACACACTCCGTACAACACACACACTCCGTACAACACAAACACTCCGTACAACACACACACTCCGTACAACACACACACTCCGTACAACACAAACACTCCGTACAACACACACACTCCGTACAACACACACACTCCGTACAACACACACACTCCGTACAACACACACACTCCGTACAACACACACACTCCGTACAACACACACACTCCGTACAACACACACACTCTGTACAACACACACACTCCGTACAACACACACACTGCATACAACACACACACACTGGCCCATGTGGTGATCTGACAGCCTTTACAGCGTTTCCTAGTGACTTTGTGATGCCAGCAGCAAGGCATGCTGAGATGTGAAGTATTCAGCACCGCTGTGTGTATGGATGCCCAACGCATGCTCTGTGTGTGTGTGTGGATACCCAACGCATGCTCTGTGTGTGTGGATACCCAACGCATGCTCTGTGTGTGTGTGTGGATGCCCAACGCATGCTCTGTGTGTGGATGCCCAAAGCATGCTCTGTGTGTGTGTGTGTGTGTGTGTGTGTGTGTGTGTGTGTGTGTGTGTGTGTGTGTGTGTGTGTGTGTGTGTGTGGATGCCCAAAGCATGCTCTGTGTGTGTGTGTGGATGCCCAAAGCATGCTCTCTGTGTGTGTGTGGATGCCCAAAGCATGCTCTGTGTGTGTGGATGCCCAAAGCATGCTCTGTGTGTGTGGATGCCCAAAGCATGCTCTGTGTGTGTGGATGCCCAAAGCATGCTCTGTGTGTGTGTGTGGATGCCCAAAGCATGCTCTGTGTGTGTGGATGCCCAAAGCATGCTCTTGTGTGTGTGTGTGTGGATGCCCAAAGTATGCTCTGTGTGTGTGTGTGTGGATGCCCAAAGTATGATCTGTGTGTGTGTGTGTGTGTGTGTGTGTGTGTGTGTGTGTGTGTGTGTGTGTGTGTGTGTGTGTGTGTGTGTGTATGGATGCCCAAAGCATGCTCTGTGTGTATGGATGCCCAAAGCATGCTCTGTGTGTGTGTGTATGGATTCCCAAAGCATGCTCTGTGTGTGTGTGTATGGACGCCCAAAGCATGCTCTGTGTGTGTGTGGATGCCCAAAGCTTGCTTTGTGTGTGTGTGGATGCCCAAAGCATGCTCTGTGTGTGTGGATGCCCAAAGAATGCTCTGTGTGTGTGGATGCCCAAAGCATGCTCTGTGTGTAGCGTGGGAACCGGAGAGATCCGGTTTAGTCTCTTAACACGGCTGAAGTGGTCCGTCTCTTCTATAACAGCTGAATCTGTGCGTGGGCATTAGCCCTGTGACGTGTGTGTATCTAAAATGTGCGTATCTCGACCGTGTGTGTGTTGCAGCTGGGTCTGGATCTCTGCAGGGCCCCCAGACCCCCCAGTCCACCAGTAGTTCCATGGCGGAGGGGGGAGACCTGAAGCCCCCCACGCCAGCCTCCACCCCTCACAGCCAGATGCCCCCCATGCCTGTCAGGTACCCATGACACACACTCAACTACTGTCTGAAAACATCCTCTCTCTACTACACCTGACAACAATCTCCTTTCCCTCCATTCAAGGGGAACCAAACTAACAACACAATTGAACATGTTATTTAGCTGGTTTGTTTTTTGGGTAATTAACTCTGTTTTTCTCTCTTTCTACATGTCTCTCTTTCCCTCTCTCCCCTCCTCCTCCCTCTCTCCCCCCCCTCCTCTCTCCCCCCTCTCTCCCTCTCTCCCTCCTCTCCTCTCTCCCTCTCTCCCAACTTCCCTCCCTCCTTCCGCCCTACCTCCTTCTCTCTCCCCCCTCCCCCCCCCCTCCTCTCTCCTCCCCTCCTCTCTCCTCCCCCTCCTCTCTCCTCCCCCCCTCATCTCTCCTCCCCCTCCTCTCTCCCTCTCTCTCCCTCCTTCCGCCCCTCCCTCCTTCTCTCCCCTCCTCCTCCCTCCTTTTCTTCCTCCCTACCTCCCTCTCTCCCCTCCTCCCTGTAGGCTGCAGGACCCATTTGCAGATGGGGGTGACCCAGCATTTGCCAGACGGAACTCCATGACCCCCAACAGCTACCAGCCTGGGATGGGAGGCCCGGAGATGATGGGTCACATGGGGCCCTACGAATCCAACAAGGACCCCTTTGGTGGCATGAGGAAAGGTGAGCGATAGGTCTAACTAGCTTTTAGAGATGGTATTTGGAAATAAGGAGAAGACTCTGAGTACGTTGTACATTATGTGTGGCTCAGTTGGTTAAGAGCGTGGTGCAACCATCTGCTAAGTCTAGACAGACTTGTCCCATACAATATTGAGACACTGTTTACTGTTCAACCCTAACTCTCTGCAGCTGGAGAGCAATTCATGACTCCAGGGCCGGGCCCTAACAGTGGTATGGAGGGGCAGTTCAACAGAGGCCCCCCAGGCCCCAACATGCAGATGGGTCCGAGACAACAGTACCCCTACGGACCTGGATATGACAGGAGACAGGAGCCAGGGATGGGTCCTGGGGCCCCCCAGCCCAACCTGATGCCTTCAGGGGCCGACTCGGGGATGTACTCCCCTAACCGACCCCCACCGCAGCAACGGTCAGTACCTCAAACGGGGCAAGTCACGTACAGGATCTTATACATGTTAAATACGCTACTGTCTTTTCTCAAGAAGGCTTTGATGTTGGTGTGAGCTTATGTTACCTAATCAAGCATTTGCTTTCTATGATTTTGTGTTTTCTGTGTAGTTTATTTCAGTTGACTTCTGCTGCATTTCATTTGCCAAAGTGTTGACCCTGTGTATGTTGTGTTTCAGTCATGATTCCTATGGTAATCAGTATCCTGGTCAAGGAGCGCCACCTGGTGGCCCCTACCCCAATCAGCAGCCAGGAATGTTTCCACAGCAACAACCCGTAAGAGCATTTTGTCCCCTGTTCTGTTTGTGTCCCCATATCTGCTTCAGAAGCCTTGTAAATGTTCACTTGCAGTTAGCGGTATAACTTACTCAGTGAAATGAATGTGGGATGTTGTATTGATACGGTATGAATACAATAACGTAGTGAAATGAATTGAATCCATAATCAATATGTACGTGCTGGATATATCATCCACTGGTTTGATATTGAGATGCTAACCATGTGTCTGTGTGTCTTCAGAACTACAAGCGTCCTCCAGTAGACGGGGCCTACGGTCCCCCAGCCAAGCGTCATGAGGGGGATGGGATGTACAATGTCCCCTTCAGCGGTCAGCAGCCAGGGCCCCAGCCCTCCGGGGGCCCCCAGGGCCAACAAGACATGTACAATCAGTACAACGCAGGCTACCCCGGCTCTGACCGCCGACCACCTGGCCCCCAGGGCCAGTTCCCTTTCTCCTTCGGCCGAGACCGGGGGCCCTCCAGCGGGGGCCCCAACTCCCAGTCTCCCATGCCTCCCCAAATGATGGGCAGCCCTATGCAGGCAGCCCCTGACGGCCCCCAGGGCCCCATGTGGCAGGGACGCAATGAGATGGGTTACCCCAACTACCCGAATCGCCAGGGGCCTCCAGGACCTGGCCAGGGGCCCCCCCAGGGGTACCACGGCATGAACCGCTCTGAGGAGATGATGCCAGGGGCTGACCAGCGGATGAACCATGAGAGCCAGTGGCCGGGACACCCCAGCCAGAGGCAGTCCCCCTACGGGCCGGGGGGCTCGGGGCCCCCCATGTCCAGACCCCTGCAGTCCAACTATCAGAGCTCCCAGAACCATATTTCCCAGGTGTCCAGCCCCGCCCCCATGCCCCGCCCCATGGAAAGCAGGACATCCCCCTCCAAGTCTCCATACATGCACTCAGGCATCAAGATGCAGAAGGCGGGGCCCCCTGTGCCCGCGTCCCACATAGGCCAGGCCCCCGTGCAGCCCCCCCTCATCAGGCGGGACATATCCTTCCCCCCGGGGTCAGTGGAGGCCTCCCAACCCATCCTCAAACCCCGAGGACGACTCACCATGAAAGACATCGGTATGAAAGTCATTTGTTTTCACCCAAAACTTTTCAATGTTTAGCAGTCACTTACACTGTTTCTTAAAAACCTAACTATTATTTAATAATAGTTATTATACTCCTAAACAATGTTCCCTCAAATTTCTGGGGCACTGAGCAAATTTGAGGTATTGTGAGAGGAAACTTGAATGTTGTGAGGATCTTGTGGAACTTCCAGGGCGTGTTTACAGTAGACACTGAGGCTGCACCCTTACAGTTGTAGACAGTAGCCAATAGGCTGCACCCTTACAGTTGTAGACAGTAGCCAATAGACTGTACCCTTACATTTGTAGACAGTAGCCAATAGACTGCACCCTTACAGTTGTAGACAGTAGCCAATAGGCTGCACCCTTACAGTTGTAGACAGTAGCCAATAGGCTGCACCCTTACAGTTTTAGACAGTAGCCAATAGGCTGCACCCTTACAGTTGTAGACAGTAGCCAATAGGCTGTACCCTTACAGTTTTAGACAGTAGCCAATAGGCTGTACCCTTACAGTTGTAGACAGTAGCCAATAGGCTGCACCCTTACAGTTTTAGACAGTAGCCAATAGGCTGTACCCTTACAGTTGTAGACAGTAGCCAATAGGCTGTACCCTTACAGTTGTAGACAGTAGCCAATAGGCTGCACCCTTACAGTTTTAGACAGTAGCCAATAGGCTGCACCCTTACAGTTTTAGACAGTAGCCAATAGGCTGCACCCTTACAGTTTTAGACAGTAGCCAATAGACTGCACCCTTACAGTTGTAGACAGTAGCCAATAGGCTGCACCCTTACAGTTGTAGACAGTAGCCAATAGGCTGCACCCTTACAGTTTTAGACAGTAGCCAATAGGCTGCACCCTTACAGTTTTAGACAGTAGCCAATAGGCTGCACCCTTACAGTTTTAGACAGTAGCCAATAGGCTGCACCCTTACAGTTTTAGACAGTAGCCAATAGGCTGCACCCTTACAGTTTTAGACAGTAGCCAATAGACTGCACCCTTACAGTTGTAGACAGTAGCCAATAGGCTGCACCCTTACAGTTGTAGACAGTAGCCAATAGGCTGCACCCTTACAGTTTTAGACAGTAGCCAATAGGCTGCACCCTTACAGTTGTAGACAGTAGCCAATAGGCTGCACCCTTACAGTTTTAGACAGTAGCCAATAGGCTGCACCCTTACAGTTTTAGACAGTAGCCAATAGACTGCACCCTTACAGTTGTAGACAGTAGCCAATAGGCTGCACCCTTACAGTTTTAGACAGTAGCCAATAGGCTGCACCCTTACAGTTTTAGACAGTAGCCAATAGACTGCACCCTTACAGTTGTAGACAGTAGCCAATAGGCTGCACCCTTACAGTTGTAGACAGTAGCCAATAGGCTGCACCCTTACAGTTGTAGACAGTAGCCAATAGGCTGCACCCTTAGTTTTAGACAGTAGCCAATAGGCTGCACCCTTACAGTTTTAGACAGTAGCCAATAGGCTGCACCCTTACAGTTTTAGACAGTAGCCAATAGGCTGCACCCTTACAGTTGTAGACAGTAGCCAATAGGCTGCACCCTTACAGTTGTAGACAGTAGCCAATAGGCTGCACCCTTACAGTTGTAGACAGTAGCCAATAGGCTGCACCCTTACAGTTGTAGACAGTAACCAATAGGCTGCACCCTTACAGTTGTAGACAGTAGCCAATAGGCTGCACCCTTACAGTTTTAGACAATAGCCAATAGGCTGCACCCTTACAGTTTTAGACAATAGCCAATAGGCTGTACCCTTACAGTTGTAGACAATAGCCAATATGTTGTGGCTGTTTGAACATAATGTAGGCCTACCAACAAAACCAATGGACTAAATCCCATAATATTTTCACATGGTAATAGCTTTTAATTTCTATCATATAGACTACAGTAGCCTATATGTGATGTTCAATGCAGGCCTACATCACATGAGACTTCTAAACGTTTCTACATTATGAAGAGCTTGATATTCATATTTATTTACTTGGTCTGTAACAAAATGGGCCAAATAGATGACTGAGAATTGCATTGTATTGTGTTTTATGATGCAAGAAACCACTTTACAAAATACAATGAATTATTATTACCATACATAGAATTGAACAATGTTGGATATCCTTCTGCCTATTGTCTTATTTGCATTTTCAAGCCTGCCTCAAAATAAAACACTGCCACTTTAATTAAGACTTAAACTTTATACCTGAATCACTTTTCAATGCCAGCTTGAAATGTGGCCGACACGTTTAGTGGTCATGTAGGAAGCAGTAACTCAGTAACTCTCCTTCTATACTAATATTCTGATCTGAAATATAAAACGCGCATTCATTCAGTTGCGGGTGATGATTGAAAAACCCCTCGTGGGCTTCCCACCCGAATTCTACTTTGTTGCACTCTGGCTCTGTCTTACAACAAAATCACAGACTCAATCTTGCGAAGTTGGATTTGTTTTGTTGCATTGAAAAGGGGCGGATATAATGTTGATTTCATCACAGATAAAAAAAGTATCTATATAGTGCAAACTAATGGGGCGAACTCGGTGAATGTCAATCTCTTGCGCCAGTGAGCGGCCTGGCATTTCTTCTGCGCGGCAGCTCAGAGGGAACATTGCTCCTAAATGTGTCCTTTTCAAGGTATGTGATTGTAGTGACGTAGTACCATCATCCTGTGTCAGTCACTGCTGTCGTTTCTGTTCCCTCAGGCACCCCAGAGGCCTGGAGAGTGATGATGTCTCTGAAGTCAGGCTTACTAGCAGAGAGCACGTGGGCCTTGGACACCATTAATATTTTACTCTACGATGACAACAGCATTTCTACCTTCAACCTCTGCCAGGCGAGTTCCCACAGGCGTTAGATTGATGAAACACCCATAATACCTTTGAAATATTAACATTAGGAAGTCTGTGTCTTACCAGATGACACAGTGACCTTCTCGAAGAAGCATTGTAATAAAACTTCAACATGTCAATATGTATCGTCTGACATTATCCTCTGTTCAGATTTTCTAGTTTGTCTCGATCACGTCTCCGTAAAAAGGATTCATGCGTGATTAATTTGACAGACGTCTAACTACATCCTGTCTCCTCTCAGCTGCCTGGGTTCCTGGAGCTGGTAGTGGAGTATTTCAGACGCTGCCTCATCCAGATCTTCGGCATCCTGAAGGAGTACGAGGTGGGAGACCCTGGCCAGCGGACGCTCACCGACCCGTATGCTGCCGACGAGGACTGGTCTGACGAAGAGCTGCCCGAGCAGGAGGACATGGAGGACGAAGAGGACGAAGAGGAGGACGACGAGAGGAGGAGCAACGCAGACACCACCACCTCGTCGCAGCAGGTCCAGGTGAAAAAGGAGGAGGAAGAGGAGAAATCCACGCCTGAGAAGTCGACAGCAGAGGAGGAGGAGGAGAGGGAAGGAGGGGAGTCTTCTTCCACCTCCTCGCCCCCCCAGAACCTCAGCCTCCTACAGGAGAAACCCAAACAGGCCAGTAAGTTCGACAAGCTGCCCATCAAGATGGTGCGTAAGAAAGACCCCTTCCCTGGGGGCCGTTCCAGTAAGCTAGGCCGGCGGCAGAGCTTTGACAGCGGACTGATCCACTGGAGCATCGGCGGGGGGGACACCACGGAACACATCCAAACACACTTCGAGAGCCGGTCCGACCTCCTCAGGCAGAGGAAGCAGGTGCTGCCATCGGCCACCGAGAGTAGAAAGGTCGCCGTGCCCCCGACGGTGTCAGACAACCCAGAGAAGACTACTAAGCCTGGCAAGGAAGAGCAGACCACCAAGACCTCCACCCCAACCACGCCCGCCCCGGTCACCGCCACCATCGACGACGTCCTGTCGGCCCGGCCGGGCTCGGTGACGGAGGAGGCGGTGCGAGGAGCAGCCGAGGAGCAGAAGGAGAGCGGGGGACAGTTCCTGTACTCCCTCCGCCAGGCGCAGCAGAGCCGACGCAACATCACCATCCTGGAGGACGAGCCTCACAGCAAGGACGAGACCGCACTGAGCACGCTGTCGGACTGGCAGGACGCCCTAGCTCGCCGCTGTGTCTGCGTCTCCAACATCGTCCGCTCGCTGTCCTTCATCCCCGGCAACGACCTGGAGATGTCCAAACACCCAGGGCTGCTACTGCTGCTGGGCCGTCTGGTCCTGCTCCACCACCGTCACCCAGAGAGGAAACAGGCCCCCGTCACCTACGAGAAGGAGGAGGAGGAGGACGAGGACGAGAGGATAAGCTGTGAGAGGGACGAGTGGTGGTGGGACTGTCTGGAGGTCCTCAGGGAGAACTGCCTGGTCACTCTGGCTAACATCTCCGGCCAGTTGGACTTATCCATCTACCCAGAGAGCATCTGTCTGCCCCTGCTGGACGGCCTGCTTCATTGGGCTGTTTGTCTTTCGGCCGAGGCCCTGGACCCCTTCCCCATGCTGGGGCCCCACGGGGCCCTATCCCCCCAGAGACTGGTGCTGGAGACTCTCAGCAAGCTGAGCATCCAGGACAACAACGTGGACCTTATCCTGGCCACGCCTCCATTCAGCCGGCTGGAGAAGCTGTACGGGACGCTGGTGCGTTTGGTCGGGGAGAGGAAGGTGGCTGTCTGCAGGGAGATGTCTGTGGTCTTACTGGCCAACCTGGCCCAGGGGGACAGCATGGCGGCCAGGGCCATCGCCGTGCAGAAGGCCAGCGTAGGTAACCTCCTGGGCTTCCTGGAGGACAGTCTTGCAGCCACGCAGTACCAGCAGAGCCAGAGTTCCCTGATGCACCTACAGGGGGCGCACTTTGAGCCCACTAGCGTAGACATGATGCGGCGAGCGGCCCGCGCCCTGCACGCCATGGCTAAGGTGGAGGAGAACCACTCAGAGTTCACCCTGTACGAGTCCCGCCTACTGGACATCTCTGTCTCACCACTCATGAACTCTCTGGTGTCCCATGTGATCTGTGACGTACTCTTTCTGATTGGCCAGTCATGACAGCCGTGGGGGCTTCAGCTTCGCTTTATCTTTGTGTTCCCCTGCCCCATTCTCTCCCCCCCCCCTTTTATTTGTGTGTGTGTCTGTTGAGTGTGAGTGGAAGAGAGAACTAAGAGCAAAACTGACTGTCCTTTTTTTAATTTATGCAAAATCACCTCGGATTCCACTGTCTATCCTTTCTATCCCCTGGTTCTCACTAAAGGACGGATTTAAGTAGCGGTGGAGTTAAACATTCTGGAATACGGAAACTGACGTGATAAGACCGATCAGATGGGACCCTGGGATGGATGTAGGGTCGGGAGGGAGGGTGGGAGCTGCCCTGCGGCAAACAACTTTTTTTTAATGAAAATATAGAAGAAAACATAACTGTAACCAAAATTGCTGTCTCGTTTCTAGTGAGTTTTGGGGTATATACCCAGGTTCTCCTCCCTTGGGTTTGGCAGGGGGTTGAGCAAGGCGGGCATGGACGGGGAAAACCTGTTTCTAGTTCATGTACGTTGAACCAGACTCCTGGTTTGGTATACTGCTGTATATACTCAGCCCTACATGACCCAGGTTATCAGCTGTGAACAGACAGACACGTCTTCAACGGGGAGGCCTGTGCAGTAGATTGTAGGACTTCTGTACTGTACACCTTAAAAACAACTGTAAACATACTGTAATGATACTGTTTCACACTGAGATACGCTGGCTTGGCAGCAAGCTGTCGTTTTTGAAAATGATTTCAGCTTAATGTTGAACTGAGAGAGATGACACAAGGCTTTCCCCCCAAAGTATCGTGAACCTTACAACACCCTGACCTCTTCTCTGTCCCTCGATTGTATGACTTGTCCCTTATGAAAGAAGCCACCTCTTAGGACTGCTCCTCTGCTGTCCCGACTGCAGTGTATATATGATGTTGTACATTACACCTCTCTCCCTTTCTCCTGAACCCTTCTGTTGAGCTTCACCATTTTTAATCTTCGACGAATTAAGGTTACACTCAAGTGTAAATTCGCCATGGGATCACCTAACCTTTTGACCCCTCACCCCCGACCCACCCGCCTGTCTCTCGCTACAGGGACTCCGCTGCTGCAACTCCCTCGCAATGCCCCCCTGCACCCCCACACACACCCCTGCGACACACACAGATCAATTTATCTCCAGTACCCCTGAGTCTAACATGACTGAAACCACATCTGCTACAGTTCCATTTCAGCTCCAACATAAACAACAAAGCAAGACCCCTGATGAAGAAATAAACCGTTTTGAATTTTGTTTTTCCAGTGATATGGATTCTGCATATTTGTATTTCAGACAATGTAGCTAAAGACTTGATGTAAATTCACATTTTCTTCCCCTTTTCTTTTGGCTTAATGAATATAATTTCTTCAGTATGAAATCTTTATACTATATGTTCCATGTGTTAAGAATAAATGTACATTAAATCTTCGTAAGACGTTTGATGGATTTATTTATTATGGGCTTTTGAAGGCGTCTGTTATTGGTGGAGCTGCAGTCGTACCACCATGGGTGTATTCACAAGGAACCAAACGGACGCAAACGGGCTGAAACCAGGCAGGAACGAGCTGAACTGAAACACTTGTTTCGGTAAACGTTTTGCCACTACGTCTTGTGGATGTAGTCAAGTTGACACATATATTCTTCCAATGCAACTGATTTCTCCGACATGTATAGGACATTAATCTGGGTCATTCAGGTTAGAGTACCATAGAGCATGCGTTGCTTAAATGTCGATTTTGCCACAAGCAGCACCGGAGATATTGGGCTTGTTTTTGAGTGGTAAGGCGAGATGAAAGTCGAGGGAGGTGTGGACACTCATGGTTTTTCCAACAGCAGGGCTTAGTGCAACATGGCAGTGTTGCCATTGTTTAAAAGTTCTTTATAATGTTGAAATAAACATGTTCCCACATATCACACAGAGCCTCAAGTGTCATGTTCGTTTGTACACGGAACAAAAGTAAGAATGCAACATGTAAAGTGTTGTTCCCATGTTTCATGAGCTGAAATAAAAGATCCCAGAAATGTTCCATACGCACAAAAAGCTTAAGCACAAATTTGTTTACATCCCTGTTAGTGAGCATTTCTCCTTTGCCAAGATAATCCATATCAATAAGCTGATTAAACAGCATGATAATTACATAGGTGCAGTTTGTGCTGGGATAATAAACGGACGTTCTAAAATGTGCAGTTTTTTCACAGATGTCTCAAGTTTGGTGGAGCGGGCAATTGACATTCTGACTGCAGGAAGGTCCACCAGAGCTGTTGCCAGAGTATTGAATGTTCATGATTCTACCATGAGCCGCCTCAAGTTGTTTTAGAGAATTTGTCAGTACGGCCTCAAAACCGCAGGCGAGGAATGCTCAGGCAGGTACGGGCAGTGATCGGTTGAAGAGCATGCAGTTAGTTTTACTTGCATTTAAGAGCAGTTGGAGGCCACGGAAGGAGAGTTGTATGGCATTGAAGCTCGTCAGGAGGTTTGTGTCCAAAGACGGGCCAGAAGTATACAGAATGGTGTCGTCTGCGTAGAGGTGGATCAAAGAATCACCAGCAGCAAGAGTGACATCGTTGATATATACAGAGAAGAGTCGGCCCGAGAAATGAACCCTGTGGCACCCCCATAGAGACTGCCAGAGGTCCGGACAACAGGCCCTCCAATTTGACACACTGAAGTCGATCTGAGAAGTAGTTGGTGAACCAGGCGAGGCAATCATTTGAGAAACCAAGGCTATCGAGTCTGCCGATGAGGATGTGGTGATTGACAGAGTCGAAAGCCTTGGCCAGGTCGATGAATACGGCTGCACAGTATTGTCTTTTATCAATGGCGGTTATGATATCGTTTAGGACCTTGAGTGTGGCTGAGGTGCACCCATGACCAGCTCAGATCTGCATAGCAGAGAAGGTATGGTGGAATTTGAAATGGTCGGTAATCTGTTTGTTAACTTTGCTTTCGAAGACTTTAGAAAGGCATGGTAGGATATATATAGGTCTGTAACAGTTTGGGTCTAGTGTCACCCCCTTTGAAGAGGTGGATGACCTCGGCAGCTTTCCAATCTGGGGATATCAGATGATACCGAAAGAGAGGTTGAACAGGCTAGTAATAGGCGTTGCAACAATTGCAGCGGATAATTTTAGAAAGAGAGGGTTCAGATTGTCTAGCCCGGCTGATTTGTAGGGGTCCAGATTTTGCAGTTCTTTAAGAACATCAGCTGTCTGGATTTGGGTGAAGGAGAAATAGGGGAGGCTTGGGCAAGTTGCTGTGGGGGGTGCAGGGCTGTTGATCGGGGTCGGTGTAGCCAGGTAGAAAGCATGGCCAGCCATAGAAAAATGCTTATTGCAATTCTCAATCATTGTGGATTTATCGGTGGTGACGATGTTTCCTAGCCTCAGTGCAGTGGGCAGCTGGGAGGAGGTGCTCTTATTCTCCATGGACTTTACAGTGTCCCAGAACTTTTTTGATTTTGTGCTCCAGGATGCAAATTTTTGCTTGAAAAAGCTTGCCTTAGATTTCCTCATTGCCTGTGTATATTTGATCCTAACTTCCCTGAAAAGTTACATATCATGGGGGCTATTCGATGCTAATGCAGAACGCCACAGGATGTTTTTGTGCTGGTCAAGGGCAGTCAGGTCTGGAGTGAACCAAGGGCTATATCTGTTCCTGGTTCTACATTTTTTGAATGGGGCATGCTTATTTAAGATGGTGAGGAAAGCACTTTTAAATAATAACCAGGCATCCTCTACTGACGGAATGAGGTTAATGTCCTTCCAGGATATCCGGGCCAGGTCGATTAGAAAGGCCTGCTCGCTGAAGTGTTTTAGGGAGAGTTTGACCGCAGACCCATTACGGAAGCAGGCAATGAGGCAGTGATCGCTGAGATCTTGGTTGAAAACAGCAGAGGTGTATTTGGAGGGCAAGTTGGTTAGAATGATATCTATGAGGATGCCCGTGTTTATGGATGTGAGGTTGTACCTGGTAGGTTCTATGATCATTTGGGTGAGATTGAGGGGATCTAGTTTAGATTGTTGGACGGCCTGTGTGTTAAGCATATCCCAGTTTAGGTCACCTAACAATACAAACTCTGAAGATAAATGGGGGGCAAGTCATTCACATATGGTGTCCAGGGCACAGCTGTGGGCTGAGGAGGGTCTATAACAAATGGCAACAGTGAGACACTTATTTCTGGTAAGGTGGATTTTTAAAAGTAGAAGCTCATAGTAGAACTGTTTGGGCACAGACCTGGATAGTAGACAGAACTCTGCAGACTCTCTACAGTAGATTGCAATTCCATCACCTCTGGCAGTTCTGTCTTGGCGGAAAATGACCTTGCAGACAACTTTCACTTTTGAAATTCGATCTTCCTCTTTTACAGAGAATGCTGTGCACAAACGAGACATCAACTTGTATGATCCAGGCGAAATCATGGATGTAGCCAATTAATTGTAAATAAAAAAGCTATGAAAACAGACGAAAATGTAGCGTTTTCTGCCCTTCCAGCTGTAGAGTTTGTAGCTTCAGTTGGCTAAGTGAGAAGACGTTGGCTTGCTGCATAGCAACGATTTTTGTTAGGCACAGCAACCAATGTTTTTGCAGGGTGCAAGTATTTTGGTTTTTGTCCTCAAATGGAAGGATTAAATGGTTACGTTTACTTATCAAAATAACTAGCGGAACGCATTAATACAGGCAGCACAAGCATGTGTAAAGTAAGTGACAGTGCGTTTGTGATTGGACAGTGAGCATTCCAGGCGGTGTTCTTGAGGTTTCACAGTCTGTTTTGGCCCCATGTTTCTGGGAGCAGGACGGAGCTGAATATCATCCGGTACCTCTCGCGGCATTATAAATGAATTGTTTCCCAGTTCGCATTGTAAACATTCTGATAAAAGCGATCAGCGTTAAATCATTAGCATTGCCCGTTCGTTATTTCTCCTGGCCCCCAGAAAGACCATGTAAAAGCACGGTGATCGGTGTAATCATCCTATCCCGCCACACTGATTCCAGACCTGCTCTCTTATTTGTACATAGAGGTTTTGGGGAGGCCGATGGAGTAAGTAACTGATCTCGACACAGGTCTTGGTAGTGTTGGTCAGCTATTGAAGAGTTTCCTAAGTAATCACGTTAGGTAGCCTAGGCTAGTCGTCTCCCTACTGAATTTGAATCGTGGCAAAGCCAAATAAAAAATGGATAAGAAAAGGCAATCGAACTGTCAGTGCCGGAGGAGAGGAGTGAGGGGCAAACTGTTCCTAATGGTGATGCCTGAGCTAGCAGCGTTGCTAATCCCGCCAGTTCAGCATCACCACCGGCACCTCCACTAGCTAGTAGACCTACTAGTGAGTCAGACTCAGCGGGAGAGGGAGACGGGGAGCTCGGAGCAGGTGCAATTTGCAGTTCAAGAACCAGCAGACGTAGAACCCCTGGTTTGTCATGCAGAATAAATAAATTGGGCTGTACAACATGCAAAAGGGTAGGGAGTTTGGGTCCAGAAACGACAGGAGGGATTCAGCTAGCAAAAGAGTGGGTGGGTTGTACAGTAAATTAAAATCATTTGCCTCAGACGTAAACATTTTAAAAAACATCAAGAGCCCTCAGATTTTTAACATGCCCGAACCAATGTGCATTTGGTGGCAACAAACCCAGTAGACAAGGCTAAAGAGGACACCCAGGTTACAGTTAACCCTCGAAATGAAAAAATAGACACTACAACCAGTCTTCACAACAGCACATGGCTTAGAGCAAGACATTGACTGTCAGGAGTTGAATGGACATGACGTGGGGAGAGTCATTGTAGGAGGTTCTGAAAACTACGGTAGGACTTTCCTTTACAAACTTTTTCTGAACCGTGAAGCTAATCTGAACATGTGCTTCATATTTTCACCTCGTCAGGAGGACTATATATTCTCATATGTGTGTTCTGCTGTAGTCTACAGTAATTCATTTTATTTGAAGTTATATTCTGATATTGTGATATTTGTTCTGCTGCTACATTGATGTCTTGAAAATTATATGAAATTCGTGTAAACCCCACAGCTGACTGTGTGTGCATATGCATATGGCGGGTGTGCCATCTAAAAATGTTGCTGTTCATTGATGTCTAGAAAATGAGGCTATAAGAAATTCGACCTTGTAAGCCCCGTAGCTGTACTCAAGTGTAGGTATACGCTTTGAATGAATCAGCACCATGGAGAGTGCTGTCCGTTTCACCACCATAGACAGCAGGCTACTTGGCTGTTTACTGTTTGCTGCGCTGCCACGTTGTGTTTGACACTTTTTTCTCAATGTGTTCCGGGTATCTCAGAGCCCCCCGGATACAAATTAAGCACTGGAGCAGGCCCTGCTAGCCCTGGGCTATGGTTGGTGCTAACCCACTTTAGAGTGTGAAAAATCGCTTAGCCCCGGGATAAAAAGCGCTTAACCTGGGTTTACGGGCAGTGTGAACGCGAGAGTAGTAATTGTACACGCTGCTGTCAACGTGAAAACCAGTACATTATGCATTAGGGAAATAGCTAGAGAGTTGTTTAGCATGTACACACTCTAGCGATCATTTGGTGTCAGTACCGCTCAGATCACACAACAACAACAGAACGGCCGTGTTCAAGAGGGATCAAAACCTGTATCATGGGTCAATTGTGACTGACTGACAGATGTGCAAGTAATAACGAGTAGTTATTTATGATGCAAGGTTCTTTGTAGATTCGTTTTTATCGGCAGGCGCCCGTGGGAAGGTTTTTATATAACCAGCCTGCACGGTCGGCTGCTGTGTCCAACGAGCCCAGCCAGTTCTACTATGACGTCATAGTTGGTGTTTATGGCGTACCAGGTGATGATGCGGGTTCTAGAATTGCAACTCCGATTCTTGTACTGTCTGTTCATTTTATACCCTAACATTTTTATATTTCATATAATAATGACACTGGAAATTGTCCAGTTTTCTTCACCAGAATGAGAATTTGAATTTGATCAGTATGGAACATATGGTATGTAGGCTATTTTCTATAAAGACAGTTATATTTCAGCTGCTATAGTTATTTATTCAATATTCAACTGCTTTTTTTTGTGCCACATTTCTAATTAGGTCAGATGGGACCATGGCATTTGTACAATGTCTTTAGTTTCATTTATACAGTGTGTTTAGTTTAATTTATACAGTGTGTTGAGTGGTTTGGTATCCACTGCAGGGTGCTGGTAAGCAGACCAACCCTCACCCTCTGGACCTGCCCATCCGAGGAAAGATCCCTGTTGTTTCTGGGGTGTCCAATGTCTACCACACAACCCGGCTCTGTGAGAGGGTAAGCAGCACTAAGCGCTACTGTTAGCATCACTAAGCACCAGGGTAAGCAGCACTATATCTATTGTTAAAATAAGCTTGAAAATTGTAAAGGGTTCAAGCTATCATTTCCTGTGTATCTGCATGTTTTACAACCAATGCCGAGACTCATGAAATAGCCTACTATTATTGATGAGATCGCTCCAATTCCACTTGACTGGGAGAAAGATCCGAGAAACGCAACACTCATCATGTCATCATTTCAGTTGTTCCAGCCGAAGAGTGACTTTGACCTGACGGACCCCAACGGCTACCTGTTGAGCTCTGGGTACAGCAGTCTCCATGACCCCAACCTCAGGAAGTACCTGCACCGCAAAGACATCCACCAACGCCTCCTTAACCTGGGCTTCATCACCAAGGATGAGAAAGTCAGTGAGCTTTCAGCCTTTCACAATGAGCCCTGTTGATTCCTTTTACGAACTGTATCATAATGTTTGGTGTGATTGGAAGAGTTTTGGCGCACTTGGATAGTACTGACACCACAATATACCAGCCCTCAGGAAAAATAAAGTCATCCAAGATAGAAGTCCTTACCCTTAAACCCATCCATGTCTCTACCAGGTACACTACCTGTCAAAAGTTTGGACACACCTACTCATTCAAGGGTTTTTCTTTATTTGGACTATTTTCTACATTGTAGAATAATAGTGAAGACATCAAAACTATGAAATAACACATATGAAATCACGTAGTAACCAAATAAGTGTTAAACAAATCAAAATATATTTTGATTTTTCAAAGTAGCCACCCTTTGCCTTGGTGACAGCTTTGCACACTCTTAGAATTCAAACCAGATGAGATGGGGTATTGCTGCAGAATGCTGTGGTAGCCATGCTGGTTAAGTGTGCTTTGAATTCTACCTGTCTAATGTCCATTGCTCGTGTTTCTTGGCCCAAGAAAGTCTCTTCATCTTATTGGTGTCCTTTAGTAGTGGTTTCTTAGCAGCAATTTGACCATGAAGGTCTGATTCACACAGTCTCCTCTGAAGAGTTGATGTTGAGATGTGTCTGTGACTTGAACTCTGTGAAGCATTTATTTGGGCTGCAATTCCAGGTGACTACATCATGAAGCTGGTTGAGAGAATGCCAAGAGTGTGCAAAGCTGTCATCAAGGCTACGTTGAAGAATCTCAAATACACATGTTTGGTTACTACATGATTCTATATGTGTTATTTCATAGTTTTGATGTCTTCACTATTTTTCTACAATGTGTAAAAAAAATAAAAAAATATAAAACCTGGAATGAGTAGGAGTGTCCAAACTTTTGACTGGTACTGTATGTAGTCTAATTCTATGGTCTCGACACCTTATTTCCCATTCTTTAGATTATCTGTTCAGTCAAAGAGTTGAACCGCTATAGAGATCACCTGGCGGATGTGGAGTTGGACTGGGGTCGGAGATTCAGGACCGAACAGGTAAGTCGGGGCAGTTCAGATTTCAGATACCAGGGCTTTGAGAGGGAGAAGGTAGAGCGAGAGAAAGAAAGAGACACATTCTAGCCATGTCGTCGTCGACGGCAGTTTCAGTGACATGATCCTTCCCTTCCCGGTGTTAGAAGAACTGTTGCGCAAGTTACATGTTGAAACGTTTTTCTCTGTAATCCCAGAAAGAGTCCGTGCGTAAGTTCCTGACCCTCCAGCAGCAGGGTCAGATCCCTGAACACGTGACTCTATCTGATGTCACAGAGTGGTTACTGCACAGGGGAAGGAGCCTCTTTAGGAAGAGACAGCAGCCCAACAGGGCCAGGTGAGACAGAGAGGGCACAGACAGGTTGGCTGACAGGCTACTAAGGGACTGTTACTGTATAGACACAAGACATGAAAGATGCCGGCATAGTACCTGATGAGAATAATATGATTAAGATGAAGAAATGATGTGCAAAACAAGTATTGTATGTGTGTCTTATAATACCAAAAACTTAGCAAGTAAAAAATGCCCCATGGAAGTTGTCTTCATTGATTTGTTATGGGAGCTATGGTGAATGTGGCTGCACATGGAGAAAAATGCTTACTTACCCGGTGCTTTGATGTGTGAAAAACCCCTTTAGAAGGTTCCCTTCCAAGTATGGGCTGGAGGAGGACTGTTATCTTGCTAGACTGCCCAGTATTGCTATGGGGGGCAACATGGTAGATCTAGACTGCTGCTCCAGCCCCACCTGCAGGTCGGAACTGGTAAGACATCAAATCAAACATGAGGACTATTGTTATGAGGCCAACTTGAATGGCTGCGGGGGAATCAGTGTCAGTAATGAAAGCAATACATAAAAGTGAATATACATCTCTATATTCCACTGGACAGGTGAAATAAAGTTCTGATATACTGTAGTATTTTGTAACAGAATATTAAAAATAACTTTTGGTATATTCATATTCAGCCACTGACTTGAGAACCCTCTCCCTGGTCTTAGTTGTGGAATGCTAAGGGCCGTGCGTTGCTGCAGGAGGTCAGCAAGGAGGTGAAGAGAGAGATGAGGCTGGAGCAACGTTGGGTCACAAGCCAACGGGAAAAAGAGAACATGGTTTGGCTTTGGGTTTTAACATTGTGTTTCAACTCTCTTTAGTCGTACTCACACCACACTTACTAGTTGAACGTGCAGGTTAAGGACAGCCCTGGTCTAAGAGCATGCAGTGGGAGAAGCCCGTGTGTTTTGTGGCAAAAAAAGCATCAATGACTTCACCGACAGAAACAAAATACATGGATCGCAACTTAAAATGGTATTGTTTTGATCACTTGCTCCTAGAAACGGGAGAGACAACAGAAGAGACGTCTCAAAGGCGGGAAGAAAGATTCTCCAACCAAGACAGATTCACAAGACAACCCAGAGAGCATGGACAACATCCTGATATCGGTAGCAAATCCTGACAACAACCAAAGTGAGACTTTCCTACTGATGTTTGCTTTGAACAGACAGCCAAGTCCTGAAGAATGGGACAATACATACGCTCTTTGTAAAGGAATTTAGCCAGTAAGAGAAGCTTTGATGTTTTAGTCTTTGTTTTTGTCCCTCCTCAGTCGACACCTCTGATCATCTCTCCTTACCTTCTCCAGTGGAACAGAAATGTGATGGAACGAGAGTAAGAATCTTAATTCATCACTTATAGTGGAGGTGATTTATTTCTGATCCAAACTAGGGCACTACGTAGTGAATAGGCTGTAATTTGTATGTGGTTAACATCTTACTTATGAAACGTCGTATTTGTGTTTATAGAAACTCTCGGCTCTGTGTCACAACATGGTCGAAGCAGTGAATCAGAAGTCCATCCTCTCTGCCCACAACCTCTGTAAGTAGAAGGCTAGGATTCCTCTCATCTTCCTGTTTTAAATCAGCATTACTATGAAACGCCACACTGAGATTCAGGGGTGCAACTTTGGTTTTTCGAAGTGGGACGGACATCTTTTCTGTATCCGGTTAGATAAACTCTCCAAACAGCCTGCCCGACCGCTCGGAGGCGTCCACATGGTCCTAAAGCACATCGTTGCCCCGTTTTGTATCACATTCCAATGATAAAACTTGGGGGGGCATTTGTTTATAACATGACAGTTTATCTATAACATAATTATTATTATTATTTTTTTTTAAATGTACCCCTTTTTTCCCCCCAATTTCATGGTATCGAATTGTTAGTAGCTACTATCTTGTCTCATCGCGTTCGGGAGAAACAAAGGTTGAAAGTCATGCATCCTCCGAAACACAACCCAACCAAGCTGCACTGCTTCTTAACACAGCGCGCATCCAACCCGGAAGCCAGCCGCACCAATGTGTCGGAGGAAACACCGTGCACCTGGCAACCTTGGTTAGCGCGCACTGCGCCCGGCCCGCCACAGGAGTCGCTGGTGTGCGATGAGACAAGGATTTCCCTACCGGCCAAACCCTCCCTAACCCGGACGACACTAGGCCAATTGTGCGTTGCCCCACGGACCTCCCAGTCGCAGCCGGTTACAACAGAGCCTGGGCGCGAACCCAGAGTCTCTGGTGGCACAGTACAGCGCCCTTAACCAATGTGCCACCCGGGAGACCTCTATAACATAATTTGTATCTTCAATATAGAGTGAAAACCCATCATCATTTCTTAGGTGACTTTTAACTTACTCATTCTATACTTTATGTGTATGGTATAAAGAGTGTTTTGTTCATGTCTTGTAGTTGCTGAGGGCCCAGGGCTGGTTGACTCTGTCTCCTCCACCTTGGTGACCTATAGCAGTCTGATTGGACAAGCTGGCTCCCTTCAGTCCATCACCCAGCAACTGTCTGAAATGTAAGTCTGCACTTTCAAACATTTGTAAATATTTGCTTTTAAATGTATGGAATGCGCTGTATAGATATTCCGCAATTGATTAATTGACATATATGGTCCAGTGAGTTTTATCTGTAAAAGCTGTGGTTCAGTCCATTTTTTTCCATTTCTTTTGTTCACTATAAATGGAAAGGCTGTGTATAGTGTTGCTGCAGTGAATTTGTATGTTTCCCACCACAGAGAACAGAGGCTACTGAAGGAGCATTTTAAAGGAACTGTGAGTTTTGATTTATATTCATTCTGCCACATGCATTATTAGTCACTTGTTAAGTCAAGTAAACGAGGACATCTAGGTATCAATATCAAATATAACTGTCATTCACGTGTACTGGAAATACAGTCTGAATGTGGCCCGGGCCCAGTCTGAACGAAGTCTGAATGGGTCTTGTGTATTGATTGTTCATGCCATTCTCTCCTCATAGATCACCACTGAGGACCTACACACCATCATACACAGTGTGGCGGTGACCGTAGTGGAGGAGGTCAACGGGATCCTCATCCCAGCCATCATGGCCTTCGAGTATGAGCGCCTAACAGGCTCCGTCAGCTCCAGTGACATACCCAGCAGCGACGTACCCACCTACAGCAGCCCCTCCTCCTCGGACTACTACCGGACATCCTCCTTCAGCACTAGCCTGCAGTCCTCCTCCCCTCAGATAGGGCTGTCCAGCCCTACGCCTACACCTCCCATCATGCCGTTCAAACCTACCACCGGTGTCATCAGACAGAGGACATTGACCGTGAGCTTTCCTGAAGAGGCTGATCGAGAGTCTGAGAGAGAAACTGAGGGAGAGGCATCTCTCTCAGTGGACCTGGCTGCCTCCAGTAGCCCAAGCCCTTCTGAAAACCAATCCTCGCCTTTGGAGACAAGTCCTCTGTGCTTGAGGTCTTCAGGAACCCGTTTGGAATCTTCTGGATCCAGTCTGGGGTCTTCAGGAACTGACCTGCTGGTGAAGGTCGAGGCCGTTATTCAGGAGATGATAAGGGGAGCCATAGATAAACTAGAGGCCGAGAGGAACAACAGGCACGGAAGAAGGGTGAGAAACATGAGTCCTGAGGAAAAGGCTGAGAGTGTCTCCAAGAGTACTGAGGCTGCATCAAGAGAGAGTAGTGGTGAGAGGAGAGTCAGGGGAGTGGGGAGCAATGGTAAGAAGGTGGAGACTGTTGCAGATAGAGTGGCAAAGACAGAAGTGTTGACTATTGCAGACACAATGGCCAAGACTGAACTTCTGACTATTGAAGATACAATGGCTAAACTGGAGATAAGGAAAGTTGAGATTATTGCTGATGTGATACCCAAGACTGCAAGTAAGGAGGTGGCCACTACGATGGAAAAGGTGGAGGCTAAGGAAGAGGATACTCTTGCAGGTGTGATGGCAAGGACTGAATGTACAGAGGTGCCAATTATTGCAGGTACAACTGCCAAGAATGAAGTTCAGGAAGTGGAGACTATTGCAGATGTAACGGAAAAGACCAAAATTAAGGAAGTAGTTGAGATTAACAAGAGGGACACCCAAGAGGCAAAGGCTAGTTTTGAGACAGAGGTCAAGCTGACTAAAAGGTTGGACATTGACACGAAAACGGAAGAAGAAGCCAATGCTGAGATGAACGCAGATGAACAAGACAATACCATATCGGAGAATAACAACAGGTGCTATGAGCTTATTCTAACAGCTGGAGAGGCCAAGATAGAAGTCAGAGATGAGAAAATAGAATGCAAGGTAGAACTCAGGGATGAGAATATTGGTGCAAAGAATGAAACTATGGATGCAAAGGATTCTGTTGAGAATGCACATGCTGAGAAAAGTGAACACAGCCACGTAAGACCTGAGCTATTTCAGTCATCATCAGACAATGATGAAGGTGGTCATTCGATGTTCCCCATGACCAGCATGTTGAAGAGCGCTGCCCTGTCCTCGGACCAGGTTGATGAGATCCTAGACAAGGTAATGTATTGTACAGTCCCTTGTTTTTATGCATAGTTTATTCTATTGATGACATGTACTGTACTTGTTCCATCAGTGCTCGGTTTATGTGTTCAGATGCATGCATGTGTATCAAATAAAGTGTATTCAATTCAAGGTGATCGATGTCCTGACTGGGGAGGGCCACAAGGTCATCTTCTCAGAGTACAGGCCACGTATGACCTCAAGCCCAGACTCCACGGTGTGTATTGCCTCAAGCCCAGAATCTAGACCAGGTCTTACCTCTACTCCAGTGGACAGAGCAAGCAGTTCCTCCATCCCTGAGGTCAGGCCAAGCAGTTCCTCCATCCCTGAGGTCAGGCCAAGCAGTTCCTCCATCCCTGAGGCCAGACCAAGCAGTTCCTCCATCCCTGAGGCCAGACCAAGCAGTTTCTCCATCCCTGAGGCCAGACCAAGCAGTTCCTCCATCCCTGAGGCCAGACCAAGCAGTTCCTCCATCCCTGAGGCCAGGCCAAGCAGTTCTTCTGCCACTCCAGGGTCTAGTCCCAGCAGTGAGTCTCTGTGCTGCATGTCCAGCGGCCACAATCAGGAGATCAATGTCCAACACCCATCTGACCCACCTGGTAAGCTCCTAGGAGGCCAGGCCAGCACCCCGAGGCCTCAAAACCCACTGCTGCTCAGTGAAGAGGATCTGTCAGACAGGGATCTAATGCCCTATGCCAACAGCATTATCAACATTATCATGCAGAAGATGCACCATGACGATGACCTTTACGAGTCCGTGGGTGGCCAGAAACCACTGTCCCCAAGAAGGCGATCACGCCCAGCTCTTCTGTCACAATACTCTCCTCAGGACAACTCTGAGATCCCTGTGCTTTACATCCCCAAGAGGGCTGATCGGAAATCACTGAAGTCAGTTGATCCGAAGGCCCTGAGAGTAGTCAGGTGGGTGCTGCAGACCATCCATAGACGCCATGGGTGGCTGGGTCAGGCTAACGACCACAGCAGACAGGCCAAAGAAAGCTTGCTGCTCTGTGATGTCATCCAGGTCCTGCTTGAGAAGCTCGACCACAAGATGGCCACTACTGGAGATCTACAGGTGGCACCTACCCAAACATATGCCCTACATACTGACGACCGCTTCAAGACGAAGTTGCAGGAGGCTACAGTTGAACCCATCAGCGATATCATCGGACATCTGTCCATCAATCTGCTGAGGTCCGAGTCTTGCTTCGTGCCTAAGAAGAGATGGTCGTCGTCAAGCACCCTGGCTAAGAGCGTCTCAATGACAAACCTGGGGAGCCGAGCTGCGGCTTCGGCTGTGGCCATGGACATCAGCTCCAATGTGGTTGAGAAGCTCAAAGAGGCCTCAGGTAGCAGCAAGACCACCTGCTCGATGACTAGCCTTCGGGACTTTGTCAAAGCCATGACCGTCAGCCAACCAGAGCTCAGCCAGCAGGCCACCTCATGTGGGTCAAAAATTCACAATGTCTACAGGGAGGTTCTGGAGATCGTTGTGACCAAGCTGAGGAGTTTTGTCACCAAAGGGGGATCATTTCACAAGCCCACAGAGCACTTAGCGCAGAAGATGGCAGAGAGCTGCCTCGAGGTAGAATGTGCTTTCATGGAGATTCTGCAGACACTTAAGAGTCACGGAACAGGCGATGAGGCATGCAGCACCTGGGCAGTTGACTGCATGTCCACGACTATCTCTGACACCATGTTTAAACGTGTGACTGAGGGGGGCCATCCTCCTCATCTTACTCATGTCTCTGGAGCAACGGTCACAAACCGTGGTCCAATCAGAATCAGTGATGTTAACCAGCAGCGGCCTATCAAGATCAAGGCTAGAATGTCCAGGTCCTCTGTGAACCTTCTACAAACCACTGTGGAAAAGTTTGTGCATAAGCTGACGGGTGAGCGGGTGTCCATCCCAGAACTAGGAGTAGGAATGTCTACTTCTACCAGTCCCCAGCAAGGAAAGGATCCTGGTAAGATCGACAGAGGAATTTCTCTGTTTTTTAATTCTTGTTATTTTTATTATAAAATGCATAAATAAACAAATAATTCAGCCTTCTTCGCTATTAATACTATGTAATGTTTCCTAATTGTAAATGAAATAATTATATCTTCTCTTACAGTGAACCTACGTAGGCCACAGAGTGTTCAGAGGAGATTCACTAGTGAGCCTCCCTCCGAGCTCTCGCCACAGAGCCAATTGAAACGGGAGGAGCTAATTTGTATGCTGTGTGCATTGATGAGCAAATCCATCATTAGCTCCTTGTCTTTGGATAGAGCTTTTCAGGTTCCAGTTGACGCAATCTCAGGTAGGAGTCCTGAATACCTTTATCGCTCCTGTATGATATTCATAACACCTCATATTAGATCGAATTTGGTGCAAAATATGCCATAGGCTACTGTATATTATTTAATAAAATCCTGATGTATTTTTCTTTCCACAGATACAAAGGAAAGCAGAGCTTCTGCTGTGAAGTTGGGTAGGAATACCAGCACACTGATGCCAACGCCCCCTCCTCGCCCCACCCACATGGATAATAAGCCTGTCCAAGAGGACAGCAGGAGGAGGATCCGACCTCTCCGTACTCTTCAGGCTGCCAAGAGGTAAGAAGAAAAACGGCGGAACTGAAATGACAACTGAAGGGCTGATGGTTTCAGATACATTTTTGAATATCCTTTGCATGATGGACTAATAAAGTTCTATATTTTCATTCCCTTATTCTCTAAAAAAAAGGGTGGTTAGCTCCATGGACTTGGGCATTTCCAGGACCACTAGTAGAAGCAGTGGGGTGGTAGGTCAGCTGGCGTGTCCAGCCAAAAGCAACAACAATCTCTTCAGCGAGCCGCCAAGCACCTCTGCAGCCAGTTCAAACACATCCTTAGTAGCCTCTGAGATCACTGAGAATTTGGTGTGTCAGCTCCTCCAGGTTGATTCTCCAGATTTCATGTCATCCAGCAACCACACCAGCCCCAGAGAAACAACATTCAACTAATGGAACTGCAGAAACATCGTTTTCTAAATATCTAGGCTTAATAAAAAATAATTTTGCGATGACATTATTTGGTCACTTGTTCATGGTTTTAATATAATCATTCAAAGTAGACTACCTGATTTTCACATACTGGTAAGTAGCCCACTAAAGGTTTCCTCATGTGTCCGTTGTGTAAGCATAGACCATAAAAAGAAAAGGATGTAAGCGAAAATATTGACTTCATTCCTTGCCAGCAAATCATGAACGCTGTAAACATTTCATAGCAATCATAGCCAAAGGTTATCTATTATATTGACAAGATAGCCCAGTGACCGCTCTAACAATGTAAATACATCAATTAGTAAAGGCGAGTGAGGTCAGGTGGGACCACTTTAGCCCATAGACAATGAAACCAATGTGTGCGCGTCCTCCGCTATCATTACCACCAGTTGGCCAGCGCCTCAGAGGGCACATACCCGTGTGAACAACAGGCACAAGTAGTAAGAGGTGGTGTTCGTAAATTACATCTGGAGTGCCCATGGTGCGCACTCGAGCTTGCAAGCTACTTCGAGACACAAACGAGAGCACCCCTCACTCTGACAATTTTACCAGCCCCAGCAGAGCTGTTTAGGGCTGTGTTCATACTAGCTTCATCGTTAGTGACCAACTGTGCTGCTAGCAACAATTTCATACCGTTTTTTTAACCAACTTTTGCGTAAATCCATCAGTTATTCTGCTCTGACACTCAAACGAGTAGATAACCTCAATGTTCCAACGCACCCGACGGGAGTCGTTTTTCTCAACGTTGCTGGAATGCCACGTGCATCCACTTACATCAGAACAATTAACAGCCTGAACAATTAACAGTCTGAACATTACGAAACTTATTTAAGATCAAATAAGCCAAGTAATTCGACACTATCATAAACCTCCATATTAAAAAGGGTTTATCTTTTGGGCGGAGTAAGTTCTCACTCCATAGGGCTGGACCATACGATATAAGTACACCTTACCTGCACGCTTTCCTGAATTTAATATACTGCACAAGACCAAAACAAAACATATTTCGATAAATGTTTATGTTTAACAGACTGTCTGCATTTGGTTAGTTTAGCGTCGATTCGTAGCTACGAAAACTCCATCTGTCAACATCACCACCGGGAAATGTGACGTTACTTTCTGTCTGGAAGTGTAGGACTTGGTGGGCTCATATAGGATCAAACTGTCCGTATCAGACCCGTGGTATGGTATCAATAGACTTGCTGTGATATGTACTCTACTATTCACTCGTCTGCTCATCCATGTTGGGCTCGTTAACCAGTTTAGCGATCTGCTGATGAAATGGGTCACACACAGCTGGTAATTAGCTAGATCGGAGGGATCATTTAAAAGTCCAGTTCTCTTCAATGACTGTATTTTGGGGACATTATTTTCATACACTGGATACGCTTGGTGGTGTTGTTGAGTCAATGACGACATGCTCATCTAATTTCCCGGCGCTGTAACATGTTTGTAGTTAATGTTCCTGGCAACGCGCTAGGCTGTTAACTACATAGGCATCTAGCTTGCTAACTGGATGTCGGTGACCGCTCATCTGCTCCGGACGCCCAAGACTGGGGAAAATAAAAGTAGTCACAGTTTTTTCGAAAATCATGAACAATTGCGAATACCAACAAATCGAACCGCTGTCACATCCGACCCTGCCGCCGCGACCCGCAGCTGTTGAAGAGGAGGAGGAAAAGGCACGGAGAAAATGGGAAGTTTTCCCCGGAAAGAATCGCTTCTACTGCGATGGACGGTTCATCGTGGCTCAACAAAGCGGTGTCTTGCCACTCACCCTCGGCCTCATTCTGGTCACCACCGTACTGTTCTTTGTATTTGAGTAAGTACAAGTTCTTTTTTTTTTTTTTTTGCATTTCTTTGACGCAAAATGTTTGCCATAGCCAAGAAAACAATGGCACAGGTTTCAACAAACCATGGTAAGTTTGGTTGTCTGGCACTTTAAAACAACCGATTCTGGAATAGAATAATAGTTTTAATACCAGGAAGTCATTACATCTTCCTGCAAGTGTCTTGCTGAAATGCGTTGCATCTCCAGAGACTATGCTACAGTGGTGATTTTAAAAAGTGAGTTGTCTAAACCCAGATCCCCTCTGGGTGGTTGAGAAACTCTATTGTACTATTTGTGTGTCAGTCTGGTTTGACAGCATTTTCAGTTCCTCATGTTGAAAATGAGAACTAGTCCTTCATGTGGTTAATCGGTGTCCTGTTTGTTTCTGCACTCAATCTTGACCCCTTTAGTTTCCGGGTGAGAGGGAAAAAATACCTTTTAATGAAGGCAGGCTACACTGCGTTTACACAAGCAGCCAATTCCGATATTTATTTTCAAAACCCGACACATTGACGTCACGCACGGGTAGTCGCCCATCAATCAGCATGTAATAATCAACCACTGAAATAAGCTCTTTAAAAAAAATAATAATAATATATATATATTGACATTCTCATTCGCTTACAATGTTTTGATTATTGCTTGACCAGTCCCTAAGATTATATTTGGATGTGTTCGTTGCAAAATACCTATTTTTAGATGCATCAGTTGTTAGCCAGAATGCTAACTCTCATAGACAGGCTGGTATTGAAGCAAGCCAAAGAGCTATTTTACTGGTTGACGTGTTTTTGAAGCAAGCCAAAGAGCTATTTTACTGGTTGACGTGTTTTTGAAGTGTAGTTGAGTGGCAACGTTGACACAATTTATATTAAGCAGAACATTCATACAATACTTATAATCCAATTTTCTAATTGAAAAGTTTGTGTGTGTGTGTGTGTGTGTGTGTGTGTGTGTGTGAAATGCACTCATATAATCAACATGTAAATAGTTTTTATTCATGTTGGCTGTCTGAATGCCCTGTGTTTTCCCCTATGGTTGGGATATTGTGAATAGCAACTCTTAAGTATTGCTGAATGTGATTCTTCTGGAGAAGCATTCCTGATCTTGTGCCGATAATGACCAGTAATGTTCGGAATACATTGTAAAAAAATAAAAATAATACTTAAGCTCACCATTTGAGCTCCACATATTATCTGTAATTAGCAGTATACGTAACTAGCGGTTAACATATTAGCAGGGAGTGGTTTCTGCAACCAAATTGTGTGCACATCGCCCCGTGCGGGAAAGTTTGCAAACACAAAGGGGCCTATTTAGTCTTGATCAGATCAGCTTTTTTTGCCAGTAATTGGGCAAAATATCAGAATTGGGATGCCTGTGTAAACACAACCTTAGTTTTAACATAAGGTAGTCCACTTCAATTGTTGCTGAATATGGTCTTTTTTTTTCTTCTTCTTGACCTGTCATCACAGCTGTCCCTTCCTGGTGAAGCACCTGACTGTGTTCATCCCAGCGATTGGAGGAGTTCTGTTTGTGTTCGCTGTCATCTCTCTCCTGCAGACCAGCTTCACTGACCCTGGCATCCTGCCCCGGGCCACGCCGGACGAGGCCGCGTACATTGAGAAGCAGATCGGTAAGGGCAACAAGTACACACTTGAAAGAACATTCTTACTTTCCCCCTAACTTTTACAGCTTTGTGCACTTATTCACCTACACTGCCCAAGTGACAGCGTTTGTTTTCCTGTTCCATATTCTGGGCTGTTTGTTTTTGCACTGGTTTTGACACTGTAGCAGCAACATGTACGTTAGTTTCCTGTTTTTTGTTCAAAGCCATGCATTATTGCGCCAGCAAATGGTTGAACCTCCATAATTACAGGCTTCCTCCTCCCTTGAGAGAACCACACACAGTCCCCTCTGACAGCATGGTGGGAGGGATGGATGGCTGGAGGTCTTTGAACTGTTAATGACTGCTTGTTGCGGTGTGTGGTCAGCCCCCTGGGCTAATTGCCTCTGCTGTTTAATTGTGTGAAAAATAAAAGACACTCTGGCCAAATTGCAGTGGGATGCCACTAACGTCTCTCGCTCTCTCACATTCACACTAGTAGCGGTAAAATCAATGGGGAAGCCAAGCTATCTGTGAACATATCGGAATCGGCTGATGTTAGCTAAAAATGCCAATCAGTATCGGCCGACGTTAAAAATAACAACACCAAGTAAAATGTTGCGCTACACAGCATTCCTAACCTAGCCCACAATGTCTGCTGTGTGGATTGAGCAGTCAACAAGTCCAGCAGTCATTTGTTAGAGTAAGAGAATTTTAGTGAGACAACTTAAAGCCGAAATCCATTAACGGACAAGATAATGGAATACATTGCCCTTGACAACCAACCGTTCTCTGTCGTGGGTGATGTTGGCTTTCACCGACTGGTCGAGCATCGGTACACACTACAATGTGCGCTATTTTTCCGATTTTTGCCCTACCGGAGTTACACAGTAATAGTGTCACTGCTGTTAGCTTCATGACATACTATGGAATGCCATTTGGGTCTTTGCGTGTAAAAAAAAATATATATATATATACAGTAGCACTGTCAAAGCTGTACAAAAAGTCTGCAAACACCGGCCACGAACGATGTGTTTACAAGACCGCGTTGGTAATAAAGCATAATTTGTTTGACCGCAACATCTGGGGTAGCTAGCTTTAGCTTGGTAGCACGTTTTAGCTTGGTACATAGCTAGCACCAATACAACCAGCCTGAAAACAGTAGAAACTGCAGTCATTTTCATTATTCTTAGCAATGATTTATGAATCCTTGTAAGTATTAGCTAGGTAGCCACTTGTTGTTTGCCTATTGAAATTGAACTTCAGTTCAGGAAAATATATAGCGAGCAATCTACTTAACCCTGTTGCCCAAAGCAGCCAGCTAGCTTCATCTGGCTAGGGAGGCTCAACCGGACTGGGTTATGTGTTGTGTAGCTAGCCACAATAAGGTTTAGGCACAATAGTGGAATTTGCAGTTTTATTTTGAAGGCAGAGTATGTAATAGACTGATGCAAGTGAATACAAATAGTAGAATTATGCCATACTTTTATTTTGAGGGCTAACCGCAAAGTCCACTACTGTGGACTAGCTAACTAGCTATTGGATTGTTGTGTTGTTTGATATGTCAAATAACACTATTTGACATCTTTTCTGACACACAATGACCCAAACGGCGTGCCATAGAAATCCTGGTTGAGAATGAAATGACTGAACAGCGAGAACAGCACCGCAAGTATGTGAAATAGGTTTTGATGATGTTTTACTGGTATTGGAGACATACAAACACAACCTTTTGGTCAACGTGTGTGTAACCTTTATTTAACTAGGCAAGTCAGTTAAGAACAAATTCCTATTTACGATGAAGGCCTGGACGACGCTGGTCCAATTGTTTCCAGCCCTATGGGACTCCCAATCACGGCTGGATGTGATACAACCTGGATTCGAACCAACTATAGACATGTTAACCTGTGGGAACCCCAAGATGTGCATTAAAACAGACTGAGCAGGCTAACTATTGATTCAGAACCACTGAGAGCACGGCCTCCACTATCAGCACCACCAGGTGGATAGCGCCTCTTGCGGAGGCCGCATCTCAACGAGCACATTGACTCATCACAATAATATATGCAACTTGGAATAAACCAGAATATATGCCCACAGTCCAGACTAGATAAATAGTTAAGTATTAACGTCTCGCAGCAAATATGAAAGAAACCGAGCTAAAACAATTAATAGCATGGTACACAAATTGTAAGCATATAGACATTGTTCACCTTACGGCAAAGATGAAAACAGAAACCATTGAAACATTTTCAACAACACAAGGTAAATGCCTAGTCTAATACAATGGCAAGTCTTAACACAAACTATTCCGTCTGATCAATCTGTGAGTGTGCAAAAAGAGAAACATGTTGACTCACCCTACCTGTAAAGGAATGCCACCCTCCTCGCTTTCATGCTGGTAAAATGGTCAAATCTGTTTTCATACAGTATTCTGTTGGACTTACGTTCATGCAGCACATGTTTCCATTGACTTTTTTTGCCAAATGTGTGAGTCTCTCTCGTCCACAGCTACCATAGGTACATTTGAATCCCTTTCAGACAGGAAAATGACCTTTCAGCTGATGTATTTGTAACATGGATGGCGAGCATCCGTTTCAGGTGCTTCTATACCTCCGGTAAAGTGGTGCTCAGTTCATTTTTCACAAATGATTGCAGCAGCTCACCTGGTGGTATGTGGAAGGAGGCATCAACAATTGACTACCTGCAGCTTATTTTTCAACCTCTGGTTGTCAGAGAAAGGGTCTGGAACAGATGTGTGAGTACTCTGTCAGGAAACCCCTGTTGCTTGGAGTACTCAGGAAATGACCCATGATCAAGAACACGTAAGAAGTCAAGTCTCTTCATGTCAGCAAACCTCTGGGTCATGTGTAGTATGATTCCATCGAGTATTTCAAAGTACAGTCATCGGTATCTGTCCAGGGAGACTGGGTCATTGTCAGAGTTGTCCCGGTGGTGGTCTTTCATCTTCCATTCTAACAGTCTGGACAGTGTTGTCATATGTCATCACTTCTGATAGCATACACTGTACTATCAACCAGTACACAATTAATGTCTTCGGTCAAGAGATTTGCTCTGCAGGGCCTGAAACGGTGATTCTGTGAGTCCAAAAATGGCCACAAACAGTGTCTTTTTATTTTATGAACTCCTTCAGTTTCAGTGCATTTCTCTGGGCGATCAAATCTTTATCCTAGCCGGGCTCAGTAATGATCATAAACGATATCCAATGATCTCTGGCCTTCGTGCACAGCATGCACGTCTCTACGTTTTGAAGTTCCAAGGAGTGGCACAGCCTTCAGTACCTGACTGGTATTGACAACCTCAGTAAGCTGTGCTGCGGTTTGCATGACAGGGTTTGCATGACAACTGTCAGTGGATGTCCAAAAAAAAAGCTTTGGGTCGTGACTATTGCTAGTCTCCTGTGCTAAAACGTAAGTTTAGTTTGGGCATAACAATGAATGAACATGGCATGAAAGTGGGTTTTCACGAGTTCCTGAACCCCACCTCACTGCCCACTCATGCAGCTTGCCCCGTCGTAAGTCTGAGTTCGGCTGCTCGGTTGAATTTCCAGTACAACAGTGGTGAACACCTCCTGTGTTTCTCTCTGCGCTCACATCAGAAAATCCCAGCAGTCTCTCGCATGTAACACCCTTATCATTGACAAAGCATGCTATGATTGACATTGGCAGGATATATCTTTGGTGTCATCCACCTGGACTGCTATGAAGGGTGCTGAACTGATCTCACTGTCAGTTTCACTTTGTATCATGTCTGCGACGTTCTGAATGTAATTTTGTATGGTGTTTGACATGCCTGTAAATATGGTGCTTGTCCCAAGGGGTTTAACCATGGAAATATCGAACTCTGCAAATGCATTGACAAGTTCAACAAAATTATCTTTAAGGCTTGCTGCTGACTCGTCATGCCCCTTAATGGTTTGCTCCTTGCTGTCCCAGGTACATTACGATGACCAGTTTCTTCAGAATGTCTGTTTTCATTCAGCTGTTCGTTGTGCCTCTGGACACTGATCACTGTGCCCTGGCCGAGAGCCTCGTTGATCCGGACTCAACCAAAGAGCTTAGTTTCAGGCTTGCCATGTGTTTTTGAGATTTTCCATGACTGTCAAGGGACCTGTCCAGATTTGCAAGATCAGAAAAACCAGTGGTGGCCCAAGGGTTGTTGCTCAATCGTGTGCTCTTGTCAAATAAAAGTTATGACAAGCGAAACAGTTCTTTAGCCTAGCGCTCCCAGCTAGCCAGCCGGTTCTATTGTAATTCTCATTGTTAAAAGGTCAGGTGCTCTTCTCCCCTGCACAATATCCAATTTTGGAGTCACCCTCCCATTCTTGATTTTCAGCTGCTGCTCAAACTTGTTTTGATCCAGAAACTCCATATCTGCATCCATAGCTAGCTACTGCAGGACACCGCTAACGGTGACGTTTTGCTTTGGTGTGATTTGCCAAATCCAAACTGGCCTCCTTTTTGACTTTTTGTTGTTGCTGCACCTAGACCATTCAGAGTTGAGTGTTTGGCTTCCTTTTTTATCAATTGAAGCCAAACGCTAGCTGGCTTCCTTTGCTGTTGAATTCAATGCTATGGGCGGCAACAAAGTTATACTCTTTTTGACCAGACATATGCATGGGCTACGCACAGGCTACTGAGACAGAAGGGTGCTGTTTTCCTCGCTCTGTTTTCTACATTGAGAGAGAGATTCCGCCTGGTCACTTGCAAAGTGAATGAAAATGATGAAACGCACAGAGATGGAAAAATACATTTTATATCTATTTTTTTATGGGGAAGGCTGGCTTCCCTTGGCGTCCATGAATATATACACACACACACACACACACACACACACAGCTCAGAGTAGCCAAAATTGTTTTAAAAATGTGTCATACTCTCTGCAACATGGTTTAAGTGTAATGTTTTACATAGGCCTAACCAGCAGATATCTTCCTAAACCAGATGAATACATCCAGAAAGTTCTTATCAAGAGTATCATACTTAGTTCTGACTAGCTGCCTAATATTCAGCTGTCATTGTGACGCAAAGTTGTTCTCTTGAGAGTACCTTACACTTTACTGTGAATGAGCTCATGCCATGGCGTGATCGAGCCAGTCTATTAATACATCAAATTGCCTCTCATCTGAAACCTTCTGCTACTATGGCTGCGTTTACACAGGCACCCCAATTCTGATATTTTGCCTAATTTATTGGCAAAAAGACCAATTGGTGGAATACAAATATCAGAATTGGACTGCCTGTATAAACACAGCCTACAGGTCTGATAGGCAGGCATCACACTTTCATACATTACACAGAGCCTGAGTTGATTGACTGTCACCCCTTTGATTCCACCTTATTGGACACCACTCTGCCAGCAATTAGGCCTAACGCCACTGCCTGGATCACAGCATGGACACACACACACACAGCATAGGTTTTACTGTCCTTGTGGGGACCTAAAATGTATTTCTATTAAACATTGTATTTTACCTAACCCCTAATTCTAATATAGGACAATGTTCCTTGTTTTACTATCCTTGTGGGGACTTTTGGGGATTTACAGTACCCACAATGATGGTAATACACACTAATATACACACCTTGTGTACTATGTCTCTTGATCTGTCTTTCTCCTCAGATAACTCTGGCTCTTCCACCTACCGACCCCCTCCCCGCACCAAGGAGGTGGTAATCAACCAGCAGGTAGTGAAGCTCAAGTACTGTTTCACCTGCAAGATGTTCCGGCCACCGCGCACCTCACACTGCTCCCTCTGTGACAACTGTGTGGGTAAGGACCGGAGACCGAGGGGGGCGTTCAGCACGGAACACTGACATTTATTAGACTGAATTATTTAGACTACACTACACAGCCTGTTACTGAGATTGTTTTGTTGAACAGTCTGCCGGTCTTATAAAGAGGATTTATTAGTGTTCTCCATAAAGATGATGGTCAACTCTGAAAGCAGGGCCTCTTAAAATGTTTGGACTATTCTACAAATTAATTTTCCATTTGAAAGGGGCTTGAGAGCTTGGCCTCAATGTCAATGAGATGTCCTTTGTAGATATTTGTTCATTTTCTTCCCCGTCTCACTTCCTCTCCTCCCAGAGCGATTCGACCACCATTGTCCCTGGGTGGGAAATTGTGTTGGGAAGAGGAACTATCGTTTCTTCTACACCTTCATCGTCTCTCTGTCCTTCCTGACAGCCTTCATCTTCGGCTGCGTCGCCACACATCTCGCACTGAGTACGTAGTCTACACATCTCGCACTGAGTACGTAGTCTACACATCTCGCACTGAGTACGTAGTCTACACATCTCGCACTGAGTACGTAGTCTACACATCTCGCACTGAGTACGTAGTCTACACATCTCGCACTGAGTACGTAGTCTACACATCTCGCACTGAGTACGTAGTCTACACATCTCGCACTGAGTACGTAGTCTACACATCTGGTCACTGCCCTGGCTTGTGATGTTGTATGAAACTGCTGAGTGGATCCTGATATTATCCTGTCATGGTTTTCTGTAACAATCTTCAATTGCTCTGTCCTCAGGGGCACAAGGGGGGAGAGGCCTTATTTTTGCTCTTCAGGAGAGTCCAGCCAGATATCCTTTTACCAAGACTCTGTGTGTCTAGGGTAACCTACCTGATCCCCTCATAATACCACTCCCTGCCTCGAGTAGTGTGGTGTTAGGGCACCTAAACTGTCATTCACTTCAGTTTCTTGGCTGTATTGCAGAATAAGAATGTCTCTTTGTCCAGCTGATGTCTCTGATGATATTTAGATACTCAAACCATAAATGTTGTCTTTGACTTTTATTCCTGCACTGCTGTGGAGCTGGTGATTTGCTTCTTTTCAGTTTGGTCCATATTGGGCCTCTCAGGCTTCCATACCTACCTGGTTGCTTCTAACCTGACCACAAATGAAGATGTGAGTAAATAACAATGTGTGATGTCTTTGTCACCTCTGGGTTATGTGTAATACACTTTCATGTCCAATGCAGCTCTTTTAATCTCTATCACTTTTCTGGGTAACAATTACGTATCTTACTGTGATTGTTTTCAATTAAAAATTAAAATGGTAAAAAAGAAACAAATAGCTTCTTAGTAAAGGTCATGTTCTCAAGCTAGAATTTAGCTTGGACTGTCTGAGTGGAGAGAAACTGTCAATAAAATCCCATATTCAGAGGTTTGGAACTCTTTCTTATTGGTCTATTAATTCATTTACTGCATGGTGATGTCACCATGAAAGGCAAACTCCATCCCACCAAAACAGGCAAAAATTTCACTAAAAGACCATTATCATAATTTTCAGAGTCACAACATTATTCCAACCTTATAGTGTGGAAAATGTATACACATGCATGCATGCATGCAAGCACTGAGTTTGAAGGTTGACCTTGAAATACATCCACAGGTACACCTCCAATTGACTCAATTAGCCTCTCATAAGTTCTAAAGCCATGACATCATATTCTGGAATTTTCCAAGCTGTTTAAAGGCCCCGTCAACTTAGTGTATGTGAACTTCTGACCCACTGTAATTGTGATACAGTGAAATAATCTGTCAACAATTGTTGGAAAAATGACTTGTCATGCACAAAGTAGACGTCCTAACCGACTTGCTAAAACTATAGTTTGTTAACAAGAAATTTGTGGAGTGGTTGAAAAACGAGTTTTAATGACTCCAACCTAAGTGTTTGTAAAATTCTGACTTCAACGGTACATGTGGTGACATGTTTGTTGTGCCTGGTCCCTGACAAATGAGCTAAAACTGGTCTAGGATGAGGACTGATGATCAATCTTGGGTCTCTTTTGTTCCCAGATCAAAGGCTCGTGGTCGGGGAAGAGTGAGGCGGAGGACACCGGTAACCCCTACAGCTATAACAACATCCTGACTAACTGCTGCTCTGTACTCTGTGGACCCATGCCTCCCAGGTGAGACTCAGCCTGGTTTATAAGGGATTTTTGATAAGGTTTGAGTCAGTCCATTTAGGATGTGATTTATTATTTTTTTACGTTCTGAATGAAATATGCTCCATTGTGTTCTAAGGATTTTTCTCCAATTCATGAATTCAATTTTTATCTACTCCTTGAATTGACTGAACAGGAAACTGAATTCACCCTAACATGCTGACCAGACCGCATGTTGATTTTTGTCCACCCACACCAGATGCGATCAGGACACGAAATATCAAAAACCTTAAACCAACTGTATTCATTTGGGGACCGGTTGAACAGCATTAAACATTTATGGCAATTTAGCTAGCTTTCTGTTGCTAGCTAATTTGTCCTGGGATATAAACATTGGGTTGCTTTTTTTACATGAAATGCACAAGGTCCTCTACTCCGGCAATTAATCCACAGATAAAGGGGTAAACCGAGTTAGTTTCTATTAATCTCTCCCACAAATAGAACCAAGTTCTAGTTTAGCGCCTGACTACGCAGATGCTTGCGAGCAGTGTGGGTTCAATGATTGAATAACGTGTGTCTGTGTGTACATTTATTTTGTTACACTTCCATGAGCGGTGTGGTCAGCATTTAACCCTGAAGCTTAACCTTTGTCTAACCTGTTTCCTCCATGTTGTTCCGTGTCAGTTTGATTGACAGACGAGGCTTCGTACCAGTGGAGCAGTCATCGCAGACAGTTTCCATGGAGATGGTGCTGCCCATGCCGGCTGCTAAGGAGATTAAAGTGGTAGGAGGGCCCACGCCGTCCCAGCTGCCCCCCTCCTGTGCCTTGCAGGTTCCCCCCTCTACCTGCAATCCCCCTCAGCCTGACTGACAGACCCCAGTTTAGTTGCCTGTTCTAACACTGTTTCCTGACTGGCTGTTGTGGGTTGTCAGAGCAGTGTACTGTATCACTGTTGTTCAGGATCTAGTACAGACCAGTGTACTGTATTACTGTTGTTCAGGATCTAGTACAGACCAGTGCACTGTATTACTGTTCGGGATCTAGTACAGACCAGTGTACTGTATTACTGTTGTTCAGGATCTAGTACAGACCAGTGCACTGTATTACTGTTCGGGATCTAGTACAGACCAGTGTACTGTATTACTGTTGTTCAGGATCTAGTACAGACCAGTGTACTGTATTACTGTTCGGGATCTAGTACAGACCAGTGTACTGTATTACTGTTGTTCAGGATCTAGTACAGACCAGTGTACTGTATTACTGTTGTTCAGGATCTAGTACAGACCAGTGTACTGTATTACTGTTGTTCGGGATCTGGTATTCAGGACATTACATATGGTGGTGTTTCTTGTTTGGTAGCCCAGTCTACACCAGACTGTTCGTTGTTTACCGCTGAAAAGACCATCTCTGGAACAAGTGAAACCGCCTGCTAGGCCATGTTTGACCTGGGTGTAGCTCAACTGTTAGTTACTCACGTCATTCCGTGCCTTAACGTCATAACCAGGCAACTCGGTGTTATGTCTTTCAGTGAAAGGGGAACCCAGCCTATATATCTGATTAATCCATTTCCTAGCTTGGTTAGAGGTTGAGCCGTTGTTGTTTTGCGGTTCAGGTGAAACTTAAATACTAGGGAGTTTATTAGAACATGTTTTTTTCCAAGGTGTGACTGCCACTGGGCTATTTAGTTCAGTCTTATGGTAGTGGCTCTCTCCAACCCGTCAGACTGTCTGCCTCTTCCAAACCAGCAGGCCTTTCTGCTGTTTACAGGCAAGCATATACATATATATATATATACATACATACATACATACATACATACATACATACATACATACATACATACATACATACATACATACATACATACATACATACATACATACATACATACATACATACATACATACATACATACATACATACATACATACATACATACATACATACATACAGACATACATATACAGACATACATACATATATATACAGACAAGCTGACCTGACCTTGGTTTACTTTAAGGATACAAGGGCTCAGTCTTGTCTGCTGGGAGTTTGCATATTATATATATTTTTGCACAGAAGGAGTTAGACCATAGACTATGTTCAGTATTTATACTTTTTAGCAAAACACATGTTGGTAATGGAAGTGGTTACTGCTGAGAATGTACCTGTAACAAACACATGTCTGTACCCAAGTGCTGTTTTAATTTCTCTCAATCTGGACACTGACATGCAGTTGGTCAGCAGAAAGAGTCGTAATGTTTTATTGACACGCATGGAGTTGTCTTTGTTTACGGAGTGTGGACACTTTCCTCAATGTCGTCTGTATTTGTCTCTGACATGAGTCTGTTAGTGTAGGTGTGTGTCATAGCATAATGTAATGGTCATGTGACAGAAGCTACATATATTTTTACATTTTAGTCATTTAGCAGATGTTTTTCTAGAGCGACTTACAGGAGCCAATAGGGTTCAGTGGTTTGTTGTAGTGTATTCTAAACGGATGTTGTTTTCCAGAGCGACTTACAGGAGCCAATAGGGTTCAGTGGTTTGTTGTGTATTCTAAACAGATGTTAACTGCTCGGGTACCTGCTGCCCTCCAGTCGTCTTCTCTTACTGGTTTCTTGTGTGTTTACATTGTTTTATTTGTCTTTTAAATATTTGTCATTTTGGAATATATTAAGTCCATCTGAAATGTACTGTATTAAACATTGCATTTTAAAAAATAAAATAAATGCACTTATTCCCAAATGAGTTGTTTTCAATAAAAACATTATTTTATTTTTATGTTTTCTGTGTTAAGACGGCATTATCAAATGTGTGAACAGTTCCTATTAGAGGTCGACCGATTTATTGGTGGACCAAAAAAAAAAAGCTGATACCGATTAATCGGCCAATTTGATTTATTTGTAATAATGACAATTACAACAATACTGACAAATGCACATTTATATTTTAACTTAATATAATACATAATTAAAATCAATTTAGCCTCAAATAATGACATGTTTAAATAATGCAAAAACAAAGTGTTGGAGAAGAAAGTAAAAGTGCAATATGTGCCATGTAAAAAAGCTAACGTTTAAGTTCCTTGCTCAGCACATGAGAACATTTGAAAGCTGGTAGTTCCTTTTAACATGAGACGTCAATATTCCCAGGTATGAAGTTGGACTTATCACTATTTCGCTCTATACCAATTGTATTTCATTAACCTTTGACTATTGAATGTTCTTCTAGGCACTTTAGTATTGCCAGCCTCATCTCGGGAGTTGATAGGCATGAAGTCATAAACTGCGCAATGCTTGAAGCACAGCGTAGAGCTGCTGGCAAACGCACTAATTTTCTGTTTGAATGAGTGCTTATGAGCCTGCTGCTGCCTACCACCGCTCAGTCAGACTGCGCTATCAAATCATAGACTTATAACATAACACACACATAGGAGCCTTAGTTTCCGGATGAGACCATATTAATGACCTATCATTTCGAAAACATTTATTCTTTCAGTGAAATACGGAACCGTTCCGTATTTTATCTAACAGGTGGCATCAATAAGTCTTAATATTGCTGTTACATTGCACAACCTTCAATGTTACGTCATAAATACATAAAATTCTGGCAAATTAGTTCGCAACGAGCCAGGCGGCTCAAACTGTTGCATACTTCCTGACTCTGCATTCAATGAACGCAAGAAAAGTAAGACAATTTCCCTAGTTAAGATTGCCTGCTAACCTGGATTTCTTAACTAAATATGCAGGTTTAAAAAAATATACTTCTGTGTATTGATTTTAAGAAAGAAATTGATGTTTCTGGTTAGGTACAATTAGGCTTTTTTTCGCAAATGCGCTTTTGTCAAGTCATCCCCCGTTTGGCGAAATTGGTCTTCACACAGTTGGCAATGAGCCAGGTGGCCTGACTGTTGCACAGAATGCAAGAGAAGTGACACAATTTCCCTAGTTAAAATAAATTAATGTTAGCAGGCAATATTAACTAAAAATGCAGGTTGAAAAATATATACTTGTGTATTGATTTTAAGAAAGGCGTTGATATTTATGGTTAGGTACACATTGGTGCAACGACGGTGCTTTTTTCACGAATGCGCTTGTTAAATAACCGTTTGGTGAAGTAGGCTGTGATTCAATGATAAATGAACAGGCACCGCATCGATTACATGCAACGCAGGACAAGCTAGATAAACTAGTAATATCATCAACCATGTGTAGTTAACTAGTGATTATGTTAAGATTGATTGATTTTTCATAAGATGAGTTTAATGCCAGCTAGCACCTTACCTTGGCTCCTTTCTGCACTCGCATAACAGGTAGTCAGCCTGTCACGCAGTCTCCTCATGGAGTGCAATGTAATCGCTGTGATCAGGTGTCCAAAAATGCAGATTACCTATCGGCCATTCCGATTAATCGGTTGACCTCTAGTTCCTATGTAGTCCTTGTCACAGTCTTACCCCTGTGTGCCTATTCCATAATGTCAGCTGGTAATGTGTCTCTCTGTATTTGTGTGTGTATTGAATGTCCCATCACCACCCCCACACTTGGGGGGATAACTGTCTGGACTTTGCTGTGTTCTGTGCTGGCTGATGAGCCAGGCAGGTTGGTGAGATGGTCCCGGGGAGAGAGGGAGAGAGAGGAGAGAGAGAGAGGCAGTGCAGTGCAGGGTGTTTGGCTGGCCTTATCCATCTCCGTGGCTGCTGTGTCTGCATCCGGGTCAATTGATGAAGTGAATTTAATGTCAATTCACTTATTTGACATTTCTAGGGGCCCTTTTTCTGTGTCTCTTTGCAGTCTGTTTTTATTGGTGCCTGTCTGGCTGGCTTCTCACAGTGCTACTATGCTTCTTCCTTTACCATGTCTGACTCCTACCACGTCAGGCTGCATCCCATCACACACCAACTCAATCTCCAGACTTGAGAGGTTTGGAGTATCAGACTCTCAAACTGAGGAAATGTATAATGGGACACTCGTTGTACCTTAATTGCTATAGTTTCCTTTCAAGCTTTTCCTGTGCAAATACACTGAGCTCAAAGTACTGGAACAGTGAAATTGTTTTGGCTCTGTACTCCAGCACTTGAGGTTAAAGTGCAGACTGCCAGCTTTAATTTGAGATTATTTCTATCCATATCAGCTGAACCGGTTTTAGAAATTACCATACTTTCTGTACATAGTCCCCCTGTTTTTAGAGGACCAAAGGTATTGTGACAAATTCACTTGTGGATTAAAGAAGTCAAAAGTTTAGTATTTGGTCCCAAATACCTGGTAAAAATAAGAATATAATATGTTTCTAATCACTGCTACATTAACGTGGATGGTACTATGATTACACATAGTCCTGAATAGTTAGTGAGAAAGTTAGATGCACAATTATCACCCCCCCCCTTGTGAAAGGTTAGCTTGGGGGGGGGGTTGATATTTGTGCAGCATCTAACTTCACCGTTCATTCAAGACTCGCCTTAATCATGGTAGCATCCACATTAATGTACAAGTGTTTAGAAACATGTTCCATTCTTATTTACAATAAGTGATTCCAAAATACACTTGAGTGTATTTGTCCCAATACCTTAGTCCCTAATTTGTCTTCATACCTGCTTTTTTTTAAATCTCTTGATGCGTAAATGACAGAATTGTTTCAGAGGAGAATCCTTGGGGGGATTTCTGTTTTTAAACTCTGCTTCCTTTTTTGCTTTCAGCTGAGCCAACTGTTCTTGCTTCTGTTATTTTCTGCTCAGCTGTTTCTCACGCAGTCTTTTTTCAACTCCTCAAAATGTCTTACTTTTTTTTATCACTCTGTCCCTCTCTCGCTCTGTCCCTCTCTCGCTCTGTCCCTCTCTCGCTCTGCCCCTCTCTCGCTCTGCCCCTCTCTCGCTCTGTCCCTCTCTCGCTCTGCCCCTCTCTCGCTCAGCAGCAAGCAGGCCGCTCTACACATCTCCAACCCGGCTTACAACGTCAACCTCAGCCCCCCACCCCCCATCTCTCCAGGCCTGGGGCCTAGTCATGGTTCAGGGGCAGAGGACCACAGAAGAAAGGAAAGCTTTGCAGCGCTGCATTGACTCACTCACAGCTCTTAAGCTCTGCCAATGAGACTGTACAGCTTCCTATCAGCAGAGGGCGCTACCAGCTATGTGAGATGCAGTGAATGGGTGAATGTGACGTGAACGTTATATCGGTCACACAAACCTCAATTTAATGATCTGAATAGCTCCTTTTGTTTACAGTGAAAGAGCTTCTGTTTTGTGGAGTGAACTTGTGTAGTTACTCAGTGAGCCATGTGTTCTTCTTTTGACACAAGCAGAAGAGACCTAGCCAGCACTACAGAGCCTCATACAGACATGGTTGTTATTATGGTTGGCAGGCAAAACACTAGACTAGCATCCAAGCTAATGTCGCCTACCTTTTTTAAGTACTCTTGATCCACTTCGTTACACCTTCCCCTGCTATACCTGTACAAGAAATCCCATGAACTGAGCATGAAACATGACTTCACTGAGTAGTAAGTTACACACTGGTCACTTAACACCGACACTCCATTTCCTGTAGTCATCTTGGACCTACAGTGTTCTCAACAGAGAAGTGAAGTCGCTGCATAATTTGTATTTTAAAAAGTGTTTCCCTTCATCACAGCAACTTAAGACATATTGTAGATCGGTGGTCATTGAAGGGCAAAACACTGCACTGCAGCGTTTTAAACTGGTTTAAGGCTTCACAGACCTTGGGGATACAGACCTGTTGATTTGAGGTGGGTCACATTATTAGAGTAGCCAGTGATGCCCAATAACCTGGCTGTGGGAAAGCCAAACAACTCATCCTTTTTAATGTAACCGAAAAACCGGACTGATCTTAAGTTACTCAAGACACTACTGCGGCATAACTCAGAGATGCTTTACCCCACACAGGAATGCTTTTTTCTTTCTCTCCAAAGCTGTCTTTCTCATTGGTCATTTAGGCCTTTTATAATACTTCTATATACCTGAGACATGTTAACAGTATCATGCATTGCATGTGGTTGCCTCATGCCAAGTCCAAAGTGTCCGTCCTCCTTGAGTTGCCACTTAATGCAGACTGAATTACCAGCACTCTTGTCTATACCTTAATCCACATGAGATTAGATGCATGAATCTGATCCCTTCCTTGATTTTGAGCATCGAAACCTAGAACAGGTTTCTTTTCAACCTCCTTCTTTCTGTGGGTTGACAAATCTAATTTGGTGATTTGAGAAGGCACACAGGACCAGGTGGTCTGAATGGGAAGAATTCAGACAGTGTGGTTTCAGATTGTGTGTGTTAGGTTTAGTTATTTGCTATGCAAGTTAAATGAGAAAGTTAATGTTGAGCCACTTCGTTACACCTACCCCTGCTATACCTGCACATAAAATCCCAGGAACTGAGCATGAAACATGACTTCACTGAGTAGTAAAGTTACACACTGGTCACTTAACAGCGACGCTCCATTTCCTGTAGTCATCTTGGACCTACAGTGTTCTCAACAGAGAAGTGAAGTCACTGCATATTTTGAATTTTAAAAAGGGTTTCCCTTCATCACAGCAACTTAGACATATTGTAGATCGGTGGTCATTGAAGGGCAAAACACGGCATTGTGGAGGTTGGTTTCAAATTGTATTCTAAAGAGCTTTTTCTGTTATTTCAGCCAATGTTCCTCTCAAAATGAAACTTCTGACTAAAAAGCAACGACTTGATAATGGTTTATTGTATGTTAATCGTGGATCCAGAATGGTTGGTCTTTTGAGCTCATTAGTTTTGTTCAACATTATTGATTTATTTACAGAAACCTGTCAATTTGTGTGTTTATAACCTGTGTGATATACAGTAACTTGAATTGTTGCCCTCTGTTCGCGTGTTACACACCAAGACCACCAGATGGTGACAGTTACAACCAAATCTAGATTTTACATGTTTACACACTTACAAAAGAGCTCTCAGAATGAGTACAATGTTTGCTAGTGAAGTAGTGACGGAAACATAGTATTTTCTTAGAGTATTTGTTTGTTTCTATTTCTAGTATTTTGATTTGCTGCCAAAATGGCCTACACATGAGTGCACAATTCCCCCTTCGGATTGTTATAGTTTTACACTACATCATTATTAAGCAATTCAAACAGATGGCCAGTGCTTATATTGTCCTTTTTAAAATAAATAGAATGTAGGCTGACTGAATTGTGGAGAGTGTTGCACAATAAAAGATGAAATTGATGATATTTCTTCCTCCTTCAGCAACTGGCCCTTGCATGCCCCTTTATTGTAGTTTGCCTGAGCTGTCTGAATGACGTTGAGGGTTACACAGGTCACATGTATGTTTGACAGGGTCCTACCCTTACCCTCTCCCTGTGTATGTACAGGATGTTTGCCTTGGAATGTCAGGTTGGCAGCCTGAAGCCATAGCTTTCCGTCTCGTTTAAGAAGAAGAACAAACCCGTTTTATGGAGAGACAGCAGCTAGGATCAGCTATCATATTTAGAACTTAGCAGACACTTTCATCCTAAACATCTTAACAGTATGGGAAGGGCATACATTTGTATGTGATTCCTGAGGGAATTGAACCCAAACCCTTATTTCATCCCCAGTCCGTGTATTGCAGTGCCATGACATAGAGAGCGAGTTATCAGGCATGTAGGCGGGGAGATCCCCACTTCAGCTGATTATGAGAGGTTTTCTTTTTATCTTCGTCTTAGGCTGCAGGTCACAACATTTCATCACGGTTTACTTTTACATTCTATCTGGCATGGGGTCATACCTCTGTTTTGATATGGTTTTCAAACAGGAACTATTGATGACAGGTTATTGATGACCAACCCTATTAACAGGTTACAGTGTCTGTAATGATGACGATAACCTGTGTCCTATTTCAGTGATTTTTGTGGCCACATCAATTGTTTGTGGAGAGAATGATTGCAGACAGTTACAGTGATTCCCTTTCCACTGGTCCATGATAGTCCATGCTACAAATAGAGTACCATTCAATACTGCCACCCATAGCAGTAAATAAGTACCTCTTCACTGGAGGATTATTGGTGAAGCACTGTAATTTATCCACTCCAGGTCTCACACACACCTGACAGCACGCGAGTATTGTAGCGACCCGCTTGCTCTATCATGTGGGGGGTGAGTTCAGATGTATGTTCAGAACAACAGATTTTTGCCTTGTCAGCTCTGGGATTCGTCCAACACTCTAACCACTAGGCTACCTGCCACCCCAATGTAATGTAATGCAGAAGACCAGGGTTCAGGTCCTTTATCGATAATAATGATACTATAGCAAATCGGTGTGGCAGGGAAACAAACACAGGTTGCTGGCGTGAAAGGCAAACACCCTACGCATCGTGCCAATAAGGTTAACTTACTCGGTGGGAATTGTAATGAGGCTCACACAGTGAGGATTGCTACATTGCCCCCTTCTGACACCAGTGTGGCATTAGAGGGTCCACTCCTTAGCTAGTTAACTAACTAGAAGAATGAGATGGTAGCTCAAGTTGAACCGGCAAACCAGGTTAATGCCCTGGAAATATAGGCTAACAGAAGGTTATAGAATGGTTGCCCAAAACAATAAGCGTATCAGACTCACTGTATAACTTGGCGGAAGTCAGAGATGTTATTGTGATCCATTCAGTCTCGCTCTGACACCCCTCAACCCCCAAAACTAGTGGCCTATCAGCTATCCCGAGGCTTCCGAGTGGTGCCACGGTCTAAGGCACTGCATCTCAGTGCTAGAGGTGTTACTACAGACGCCTTGGTTCAATTCCAGGCTGTATTACAACCAACCGTGATTGGGAGTCCCACAGGGCGGCGCACAGTTGGCCCAGCGTTGTCCGGTGTAGGCTGTCATTGTAAATAAGAATTTGTTTTTAACTGACTTGCCTAGTTAAGTAAAGGTCATGAAAAACACAAGACTGTGTTCGCGTGTTGAGTTGAAGCCTCGGTCACTTTACTCTCATCACACAAGTCTGGTTCACTAAACCATTTCCGTGACACATGAATAAACCTGCTTGTATCCAACTGACACTCAGCATCACAGGATTTCAATTCATTGGCAACTGAATAAGACTTGGGGCATCAAGCCTTTTAAAAAGTAATGCTAATCAGTTTATTCAGCTGTCCTTTTAAAACCTTTACAGGATTGGTGTCCCTGTACCGGGACAGGTGTTGCTAATATGCACACATTTTTAATTGGTATTTAACTAGGCAAGTCAGTTAAGAGCAAATTCCTATTTTCGATGACAGCCTAGGAACAGTGGGTTAACTGCCTTATTCTGTGGCAAAACAACAGATTTTTACCTTGTCAGCTCGGGGATTCGATCTTGCAACCTTTCAGTAACTAGACCAGCTCTCTAACCACTAGGCTACCCGACCGCCGTGACTAGAATGACTTAAGTAACAGCCAACTTTCCAGGACATAGACATGTCTTATGTGCAGAAAGCTTACCTGCTTGTTAATCTTACTGCACTGTTCAATTTACAGTAGGTATTACAGTGAAATAATACCATGCTATTGTTTGAGGATAGTGCACAACAACATAACACTTATCACAGCAACTGGTTTGATACATTCACCTCTGAAGGTAAAACAAATGTACTTACATTCAGTAATCTGGCTCTGATTTGTCACCCTGAGGGTCCCAGAGATAAAATGTAGTGTAGTTTTGTTTGATAAAATCCATTTTTATATTAAAATGTAGGAACTGGAGTCTACAGTTTGAACCCCTTCTGGCTGTCTGGCTTTTTAAAAGATTAGGCAGGTAAGGCAATAAATAGGTCATAGTGGCGAAATCATTACAATTTAGCAATTTAACACTGGAGTGACAGATGTGCAGAAGATGAATGTGCAAGTAGAGATACTGGAGTGCAAAGGAGCAAAAACAATATGGGGATGTTGGGTGTGCTATTTACAGATGGGCTGTGTACAGGTGCAATGATCTGTAAGCTGCTCAGACAGCTTATGCTTAAAGTTAGAGAGGGAAATATAAGACTCCAGCGTCAATGCTTTTTAAAATTAGTTCCAGTCATTGGCAGCAGATAACTGGAAGGAAAGGCAGCCAAAGCAGGAGTTGGCTTTAAGGGTGACCAGTGAAATATACCTGCTGGAGCGAGTGCTACGGGCGGGTGGTGCTATGGTGACCAGTGAGCTGAGATAAGGTGACCTGGAGTCAGTGGGTTTGGCAACGAATATGAAGCGAGTGCCAGCCAACGAGAGCATACAGGTTGCAGTGGTGGGTAGTATATGGGGCTTTGGTGACAAAACGGATGTCACTGTGATAGAACAGATTTACGACTTGACACAAATATTGTGCAGTATTGCAATACTTCACTGGATCAGTCTGAAACTTTGCACAGACACTGCTGCCATCCAGTGGCCAAAGTCTAAATTGTGCCTAAACTCCTATGATATTATGGCCTTTCTCTTGCATTTCAAAGATGATGGGAAAAAAATTCATGTTTTTTGTAGGTATTATCTTTTACCAGATCTATGTGTTATATTCTCCGACATTAATTTCACATTTTCACAAACTTAAGTGATTCAGGTCCTGAGCTACAGGCAGTTAGACTGAGGCAGTTAGACTGAGGCAGTTAGATTTGTGTCATTTCTGGCGAAAAATAGAAAAAAACGGGTCCGATCCCAACTTCTTGTAACTAGGGGGCAGTATTTTCATTTTTGGAAAAATAACGTTCCCAAAGTAAACGGGCTATTTTTGTCAGGACAAGATGCTAGAATATGCATATAATTGACAGCTTAGGATAGAAAACACTGTCTGTGAGTATAACAGAACTGATATTGCAGGCGAAAGCCTAAGAAAAATCCAATCCGGAAGTGACTCGTGTTTTGAAAGCTCTGCGTTCCGATGCGTCCCTATTGAACAGTGAATGGACTATCAACCAGATTACTTTTTCTACGTATTCCCCAAGGTGTCTACAGCATTGTGACGTAGTTTCACGCCTTTATGTTGAAGAATGAGCGTAAGCTACTACATTGCATAAGTGGTCACCCGATGGCTCTCAGTGATTCTTGGGTAATACAGAGGTAGCCATTTTTCCTCTCGGTCCTACTGAAAAGCCAATTGTCCCAGTGGATATATTATCAAATAGATATTTGAAAAACACCTTGAGGATTGATTATAAACAACGTTTGCCATGTTTCTGTCGATATTATGGAGCTAATTTGGAATACTTTTCGGCATTGTCGTGACCGCAATTTCTGGTCGATTCCTTAGCCAAACGTGAAGAACAAAGGAGCTATTTCGCCTACAAAAATAATATTTTTGGAAAAAAGGAACATTTGCTATCTAACTGGGAGTCTCGTGAGTGAAAACATCCGAAGCTCATCAAAGGTAAACAATTTAATTTGATTGATTTTCTGATTTTCGTGACCAGGTTGCCTGCTGCTAGCTAGGCATAATGCTATGCTAGGCTATTGATACACTGACACAAATGCTTGTCTTGCTTTGTCTGTAAAGCATATTTTCAAAATCTGAGATGACAGGGTGATTAACAAAAGGCTAAGCTGTGTTTTAATATATTTCACTTGTGATTTCATGAATAGGAATATTTTCTAGTAATATTTATGTCCGTTGCGTTATGCTAATTAGTGTCAGATGATGACAACGCTCCCGGACCCGGGATGGGTAGTTACAACATTAAGATCTGATTTGGGCTGAGATGTGGCTATATCGACCTTATGTTACCCCTTCACACTGCCATCCTTTCAGCATTCACGGCGGCCAGTTATTTAATTACAGCCCGAAAATGGTTAATTACAGGGCAAAGATTTTTGGAAGACAGAGATGACATTCAGAAATATAAATGAATTTATTTGTCTCTCAGGGATGTAGTGGCCATGTTAGGTATAAAAGTTGTGACCCACACCCATGTTCTTAATGGATTGACCCCTGTTATACAGACATACACATACACACACTCTGCATATGCAAACATACTGTATAAACATATAATGTCCATGTATACACAAACACTTTGTGTGGAAACTATGAGAAGTTGTGCTTTTGTTTCGTCTTTGTTTGTTTTTTCGTGCCCTGTGCTTGTGGAAGTATAAAGAGGGTTCCATGGGTTCAATTCCATACTTCTTCATGCTGTAAAATTATACACCTCCATCGTCCTTATTTCCTGAAACGTCCAAACTTGTTGGCATGAATTCTACCTCACTGCCATCCAGCATGGCTCCTCTCCCTGCCCCACGTCCCTCCATCTCTCCCTGCCCCACTTCCCTCCATGGCCACAGTCTCTTTCTCTCTCTCTCTCTTTCTTTCTCTCTCTCTTTCGCTCTCAAATCCAGTTTTGTTACCTAGTGAAAACAGTTAATTACACATGGTCACTGATGTGGAATTCTTTCTGTCTGTGAACAAACCCTGCGGTTCTTTGCAAGCTGCCTATTTGACCTTCTCCTCTCCTTTCCATGGCACTCATAGCACCACTATACATTGACAAGTGCTGGGAACACAGTGCCAGGGATAAGCAGAGGGGACAGGGACATTTGCTGCAAAGAAACCACTACTAAAGGACACCAATAAGAAGAAGAGACTTGCTTGGGCCAAGAAACACGAGCAATGAACATTAGACCAGTGGGAATTTGTCCTTTGGTTCCAACTGCCGTGTCCTCATGAGACGTGGTGTGGGTGAACGGCTGATCTCCACATGTGTATTTCCCACCGTAAAGCATGGAGGAAGAGGTGTGGTGTGGAGGTGCTTTACTGGTGAAACTGTCAGTGATTTATTTACAATTCAAAACACACTTAACTAGCATGGCTACCACAGCATGCTGTAGTGATACGCCATCCCATCTGGTTTGGGCTTAGTGGGACTATAATTTGTTTTTCAACAGGCCAATGACCCAACACAGTGATGGAGTGCTGCATCAGATGACCTGGCCTCCACAATCCCCCGACCTCAACCAAATTGAGATGGTTTGGGATGATTCGGACCGCAGAGTGAAGAAAAAGCAGCCAATATGTGCTCAGTATATGCGGGAAGTCCTTCAAGACTGTTGGAAAAGCATTCCAGGTGAAGCTGGTTGAGAGAATGACAAGAGTGTGCAAAGCTGTCATCAAGGCAAAGTGTGTCTATTTGAAGAATCTCAAATATAAGATATATTTTGATTTGTTTAACACTTTTTTTTGGTTACTACATGATTCCATGTGTGTTATTTCATAGTTGTGATGTCTTCACTATTCTACAATGTAGAATGTAGTAAAAGTAGAGAATCATTTTATAGTGCTTATATTAAGTAAACCAGGCAGCACAATTGTCTTTCTTTTTTAAATTTACGGATAGGTAGGGCACACTACAACACTCAGACATCATTTACAAATGAAGCATTTGTGTTTAATGAGTCCTTCAGATCAGAGGCAGTAAATGTGTGAATTAGACAATGTTCCTGTCCTGCTAAGCATTCAAAATGTAACGAGTACTTTTGGGTGTCAGGGAAAATGTATGGAGTAAAAAGTGCATTATTTTCTTTAGGAATGTAGTGAAGTAAAAGTTGTCAAATGTAAAGTAAAGTACAGATACCCCAAAAAACAACTTAAGTAGTACTTTAAAGTATTTTTACTTAAGTACTTTACACCACTGACAAGGAGGTATAGATCCTTTCACACACTGACAAACTAATACATATGTAGATGTGCAAGTAACTTCAGCAAAATAACAGCTGTAGGCTGCTCACTTGTTTATTAAAACTCACTCATGGACACATGAGACAAAGGGTGCATAGTCTATCTACCGGTAAGCCAGTGGGGAGGGGCTGAGAGGAGCTGTGTCACTGTGTTAATAACTACTTGGTCTGGTTCCCCCAGGGTGGCCTGGGAGGATGAGTAGCTAATCCACCAAAGAATAATGATAACGATCCTCAAATAGTACTTCCTGTACGGTTGCCAAGTCAGTCACAAGGAGTTGGATCATTGATTATGTTTTATTTCATTACATTATTGATGGTAGCTCATTGAAAAGTGTAAACCATTGGATTTTGTTGAGAAAGATTAAGATGTCAGTTTGACAGTTTCTTCTAAATAATTTCCACAACAGTCTATTTGATTTTGTTTGTTTAAAAAGTTTTGGGGAGGTTACCATTACCCACATGCATAATGGGAGGATATTGATGGGATAGTGACCTAGGGCCTGATTTATAAAACAGACTTCGGTTCAATTCTGATCTGGCAAAGTCCCGCCGTAAGTGATTTTCCTGCTGGTTGTGTAGGGTATTGCAGTTTGGGACGCATCGGAGTCCAAGCCTGTGGGGAACTTTGCATCAGCTATACGAACAATTTGTTAGGAATGATCAATTAAAGGTGTGAGGAGTTAATTGCTAGATGCAAGGTGTTTTGAATTAAAAACAGGGTGAGATGTTCTATAAATAGTGTGTGAAATTAGAAAGAAGTAACCATGGCTGTTCTTGCGTTATTGGAAGACATTGAAAACCGTGCTGAACATGTATATGTTAACAGGAAGAATTTCCATTCATTGAATGTTCAGATCATCTGCGGTGCCCGAATGCAACTTTGCTCCAAGTGGCCAGTGTCTACGCACGACTCATTCATTCTGCGCCACAGCAGAGTAGGCCTGCGTCTAGAAGCTGGTGAGAGTGCCGCTGGTTGGCTTCTCTGAGTTCTTTTTCACTGTATAATAGCCTATTAACCGTGCAAAAATAATGTAACAGTGGTTTTACCCTATTAGGTGACCGGGGCTATCCACTGAAAACATGGCTTCCCACTCCCTCTGCAGAACTCCGAACAACAGAGGAAATGTGCTAAGATTTGGCGCATGGCAGAACAAGTTTGGTTGTGGAGCGCACCATCGGACTGCTGAAGGGCCCAGATGCATCAGGTGGAAAACACCTCTACAAGACAGAGAAGGTAACTTCATTTAATAAAAATACAAAACTTAAATTGAGTTTTAAAATGGTCAACTTAAAGCAACATATACCAACATTTTATATTTAGCATTTTATTGAAATTGCACACCCAAAGGTCCTGGCCAAATAGCTGACAGCAGTTTTTAATTTGGCCCTACATTTACTGAGATGTCCCCTTGAAGCTTGTTCATTTTGTAGCAGTGAGGAGGAGGCGGCAGCTCATGCAGAGATTGGTGGTAAGAAACTGAATGCCAGACAATATACAAAGGTTTTTTATTCACATATTCTTCCAAGTTCAGTCACAATCTGCCCATCCAATGTGTTCAACTCGTTCTGGGTTTGCAGGACTGAGGCGGTCAACATGTGGATGCAGACGTGGATGGGCCCTCGACACCTGTGGCCAAACCTTGCCCCTCACTCCTGGCACCTGCTGATTTGGGAACCCTCCCTTGGTGGAGGGGGCACACTCACCCAGCGCACAGGCTGCAACAAAGCTTCCCTTGGTGGAGGGGGCACACTCACCCAGAGCACGGGCTGCAACAAAGCTTCCCTTGGTGGAGGGGGCACACTCACCCAGAGCACGGGCTGCAACAAAGCTTCCCTTGGTGGAGGGGGCACACTCACCCAGAGCACGGGCTGCAACAAAGCTTCCCTTGGTGGAGGGGGCACATTCACTAAGAGCACGGGCTGCAACAAAGCTTCCCTTGGTGGAGGGGCACACTCACCCAGAGCACGGGCTGCAACAAAGCTTCCCTTGGTGGAGGGGGCACACTCACCCAGAGCACGGGCTGAAACAAAGCTTCCCTTGGTGGAGGGGCACACTCACCCAGAGCACGGGCTGAAACAAAGCTTCCCTTGGTGGAGGGGGCACACTCACCCAGAGCACGGGCTGTAACAAAGCTTCCCTTGGTGGAGGGGCACACTCACCCGGAGCACGGGCTGAAACAAAGCTTCCCTTGGTGGAGGGGGCACACTCACCCGGAGCACGGGCTGTAACAAAGCTTCCCTTGGTGGAGGGGGCACACTCACCCAGAGCACGGGCTGCAACAAAGCTTCCCTTGGTGGAGTGGGCACACTCACCCAGAGCATGGGCTGTAACAAAGCTTCCCTTGGTGGAGGGGCACTCTCACCCAGAGCACGGGCTGTAACAAAGCTTCCCTTGGTGGAGGGGCACACTCACCCAGAGCACGGGCTGTAACAAAGCTTCCCTTGGTGGAGGGGCACACTCACCCATAGCACGGACTGTAACAAAGCTTCCCTTGGTGGAGGGGGCACAATCACCCATTTCACGGGCTGCAACTCAGCTTTCCCCGTTTCTATGTGGATAAAGTACATCAGTGCACGTCTTGTATATTAAGTTACTGACAACCAAGTTTCACATTCTCTTAATTACTTACCGGGATCCGGTGATGCAGTCCTGGGGGTTTCGCGCCGACTTCACCGTTTCCAATGTTACTGCTAAACAAAAGTTGGGATTAAACCACATGAAAAATATTGCAAAATAGAAGAAACTCGCCTTTTTTAAACATTCACTGTCGCCGTTGGAGCATGTGCCAGTGTATGTGCTTTCCCCAATGATTGCGCTGGTCCATTTGGGAGAGCTCCGGCGTGCCAGGCCCACCTCCGGTTGCCTTAATGCTGAGGTTATGTACGGCTATTATTTTATCCATTGCAGTTTAAGGTCAGGCCATTTCTTTTTCACATCAGCCACAGTTCTGTCTTGCTGCTCCACCTCGTTCACTGCAGCAGCAACACTCCCAAGATACCCGTTTGGCTTTGTTTGTCAACCCACTGTTTAGTCCACCGAATCATACTGTCTTCAATCTCCTATACCATCGCCGTGATCTCGTCTTCCAAAACGTTAGCTTTTCTCTTTTTGTCCATGGCTATTCCCGACTAAACTCTGATTTGTGCTTTCTGTAAGGGGAAATGGCTGATTGTAAGGCACGTTCATAATGTATCCCTGGCCGTGTCTACTCTTGACACTTACATGCTACTTCTGCTATCATAATATAAAAGATCGCGTTGAAAAGACTGGTCTAGACGCACAAAAGTCGCATTGAAATCTGCACACAATGCATCCCTGACCATCTGAAGTGGCCAGCCAGATCTGAACACAATGTGACTTTTGTGCATCTAGACCTGTCTTTTCAATGCGATCTTCGTATTCTGATAGCAGAAGTCGCATGTAAGTGTCAAGCGTACACACAGCCAGGGAGGCATTGTGAGCAGATTTCTTCTTAGTCTGGACACAACCAGGCTCCCGAAAGCACATACAATTGGGCGGCGTCATCAGCACTCTGCTCACACGTCTCCAGAAAGTGTGCGTTTTGTGTGTTAGAGGCAAACGTAGGTGTAGAAGCATTACGTGTTGAGAACTCCATGATCAGAACTCCATGATCAGAATACAAAAGCTGCATGAACTGTCAAGTCTAGACACGGCCTGTCTGTGTACTAAACATGTGAGGAGCAAGGGGATTTTCAGGTGAACAAAAAGGTGTGATCGTTGATAACATCAATGAAAAATCTATCCGGTTTATTACAAGTTTCGACAGAGAGACATCTTCAAAACAAAAGCAGAGAGAATGTCTACTGGACCTCTGAAAAGGTCGTTCTATATCAATCACACAGCACCGAATGTTCCGTAAACACCAGCCTGAGAGGTTTGTTCTACAGAATCAGTGTCACAGATGCATTAAGGTCCTTCAACCAATTTGGTGGCTTTTGAGATGTGTAACTTTGTGATTTTTGTTGTTGATTTTACCTGCACTTTTACAACAACAAAAAAGTTTTCCCATTTTGAGGTAAAAAAAAAGAAAGATTATAAAGTAACAGGGTTGACCTTAACAGGGTTGACCTTAACAGGGTTGACCTTAACAGGGTTGACCGTAACAGGATTGATGATTTAATCTTAAATCAGGAGCTTGTGGGCAACAGGGATGGCAATTGAATGCAGGCGTAATGTATTTTTGCATTTCTAGCCTGACTATCTATGGATAACAGGGCTGACGGCTTCTACTCAACCCGCTCAGTCTTCCACCACGAAACACCAGAACAGAGTAGAACCAGCCCACCTGCTTTCACACTACGATTTCACTTTTAGATTTTCATATTTTAAAAGGAATAGTTTCCCCATATTAAGACGATAGTTTGGGTCACAAAACACAATGACCTTAAAATGAGGGACATACAGAATATAAATGAATCACTAATCACATGAAATAAATAATAATGAGATATAATTAGGACTTTACAATGATGGTGAACATTTGGGGTTAAGTGGGTTGACTTGTTCCTAGAAGTCAGAGGGTGGGCACTTTAGCAAGTCTTAATTCAATAAATCAGATTTGTATATGAATAATCTGTGTGGTCTATATTAATTGGCAGTTCATATGTAAACATTCAGGAGACTCTCTGACTCTTACACACACACACACACACACTGGGGCCTGGGGGATGGAATAGTATGGGGTTTAAATGGTACTTGGCTGTGGTACCTGAGAGGACAAGCTGACACAGTTGTGACATAGTAGTGAAAGCCACAGATTAAAGGTGACCATTATAGGACAGATATCATGATGTCCCTGCGGCCCAGCAGTGACGTCATACCAGACAGTTTCTGCTCTGTGAATAAGTAAGGAGATGAAGAGACTAGCCAGTCACTCCCTACTATCTGAGAAAGGGGTAAGGAGATGAAGAGACTAGCCAGTCACTCCCTACTATCTGAGAAAGGGGTAAGGTGATGAAGACACTAGCCAGTCACTCCCTGCTATCTGAGAAATGGGTAAGGTGATGAAGACACTAGCCAGTCACTCCCTGCTATCTGAGAAAGGGGTAAGGTGATGAAGACACTAGCCAGTCATTCCCTACTATCTGAGGAAGGGGTAAGGTGATGAAGACACTAGCCAGTCACTCCCTGCTATCTGAGAAAGGGGTAAGGTGATGAAGACACTAGCCAGTCACTCCCTGCTATCTGAGAAAGGGGTAAGGTGATGAAGAGACTAGCCAGTCACTCCCTACTATCTGAGGAAGGGGTAAGGTGATGAAGACACTAGCCAGTCATTCCCTACTATCTGAGGAAGGGGTAAGGTGATGAAGACACTAGCCAGTCACTCGCTACTATCTGAGAAAGGGGTAAGGTGATGAAGACACTAGCCAGTCACTCCCTGCTATCTGAGAAAGGGGTAAGGTGATGAAGACACTAGCCAGTCACTCCCTACTATCTGAGGAAGGGGTAAGGTGATGAAGACACTAGCCAGTCACTCCCTGCTATCTGAGAAAGGGGTAAGGTGATGAAGACACTAGCCAGTCACTCCCTACTATCTGAGGAAGGGGTAAGGTGATGAAGACACTAGCCAGTCACTCCCTACTATCTGAGAAAGGGGTAAGGTGATGAAGACACAAGCCAGTCACTCCCTACTATCTGAGGAAGGGGTAAGGTGATGAAGACACTAGCCAGTCACTCCCTACTATCTGAGAAAGGGGTAAGGTGATGAAGACACTAGCCAGTCACTCCCTACTATCTGAGGAAGGGTAATAGGCTAGTACAGACACAGCATCACTGCAGACTCCTGCTGAGCGCCCTTCTGCATATCTTAATTGTACAGTTATCTTATACAGGTAGACATGGGGGTGAGAAGAAGTCACACACATGTACTGTAGACCAGGATGATCAGCTCACATCCACAAGGACCAAAGTATCAAACGGCATTTGGGTTCTCTGTGCCCAGTTGTGATGCCCTGCTGCCTGTCCTACTGGTTAGCCCAACAGTTGTCTCAGCATGTGGTCTGCGGGCATTGTGCGTTTCCTGGTGTAGCTGTTTGATTTCATGTTTGTCTGTTAAGAAAGGCGGTCAATGTCTGCTCTGCTATGAAAAATGGGTCTCAAGGTACAGTAAGAGAAATGTACAATCATATTTGAACCTCCTGTTTTACCAAGTAGGTGGTAAAAGTGCTGTTTCGGTGTTATCTTATCTTCTCTGTGTGTGTCTCTCCCGCGGTCACTGTGTGTGTGTGTGTGTGTGTGTGTGTGTGTGTGTGTGTGTGTGTGTGTGTGTGTGCGTGTGTGCGTGTGTGCGTGTGTGCGTGTGTGCGTGTGTGCGTGTGTGCGTGTGTGCGTGTGTGCGTGTGTGCGTGTGTGCGTGTGTGCGCGTGTGTGCGTGTGTGTGTGTGTGTGTGTGTGCGTGCCTACATGTCTGTGCTTGTGCATACGTTCATGTGCGTCTCACATTTTCACCTCTCTATTCCGTCTTTGAAACGTTTCTGCTAGTGGAGTACGAAGTTAGTAGATGAATCTCAGAAATACGTATGTGCAGAGGTGAAAGATGAGAACAAGATCAATTAGGTCTAGGATCACGTTCATGACCTGGACTGTGTCCCAAATGACACCCTATTCCCTATAGACCCTGGTCAAAAGTAGGGAATAGGGTGCCATTTGGGACACCTTCTCTGTCCCTCCAGGTGGTCCCTCTGAGAGATAACAGAATCACATCGGTATGTTCTGGGATCTTCCTATCATCAGGACGCTATGGTCGTTGCACGTTATAAGTCCTCAGGATCTGACAGAGTTACAATAATCTCCAGCTGGAGTGTTTGGGTTATAATACCTCTGCGGTGTAGATACTGTAGCAGACTGTGTGTCCTGCACAGTCTAGCCATCATATCAGTGTTCCACATCACTTAGAGCATAACAACTCAGATATGCTGTTACTCTCTGTTTATCATATATGCATAGTGACTTTAACTATACCTTCATGTACATACTACCTCAACTGACCCGACCAACCAGTGCTCCCGCACATTGGCTAACCGGGCGATCTGCATTGTGTGCCGCCACCCACCACCCCCCAACCCCGCTTTTATGCTACTGCTACTCTCTGTTCATCATATATGCATAGTCACTTTAACCATTTCTACATGTACACACTACCTCATTCAGCCTGACTAACCGGTGTCTGTATGTAGCCTCGCTACTTTTATAGCCTCCCTACTTTTATAGTCTGTCGTTTTACTGTTGTTTTATTTCTTTACTTACCTATTGTATACCTAATAACTTTTTTGCACTATTGGTTAGAGCCTGTAAGTAAACATTTCACTGTAAGGTCTACTACACCTGTTGTGTTCACTGCACGTGACAGATAAACTTTGATTTGATGTCTACATAAGAGCTTGAAGTGGAACCAGATGTGGGTCAAATACAAACAGTATGTCAAAACATACTATGTGCTCCTGATTTAGCGTGGAGTTCGTATTTTGGTAACACTTAGTTTGGATAGTCCATCTGTAGATGCTCTACAAACTATCACTAACACTTAGTTTGGATAGTCCATCTGTAGATGCTCTACAACTATCACTAACACTTAGTTTGGATACTCCATCTGTAGATGCTCTACAAACTATCAGTAACATTTCAACTAACTATCTGTTTTTATATTTTGTATATTTTTTATTGAACTTTTATTTAAATAGGCATCTAACTATCTATTAACCTTATCCCTAATCTTAACCCTTATCCTAACCCTAAACTTAAGCCTTATTTTAACGCTAACCCTAAACCTAACCTTAACCCTTATCCTAAATCTAACCCCAACCGTAACCGTAGAAAACAGTTGCTTATCAACAGATTGTCATATTATCAACAAACTATCTGTAGAGCATCTACAGATGGACTTTCCTGACTGTCCAAATAAAGTGTGACCTGTACTTTTGGGACTTATATATATATAGGACCCAGGTACAGGGCCTTCAGAAAGTATTCATACCTCTTGATTTATTCCACATTTTGTTGTGTTACAGCCTGAATTCAACATTTCTCACCAATCGACAGACGACACACAAAAATGATAAAGCAAAAACATGTTTTTAGGATTTCTTTCAAATTTATTGAAAATGAAATACAGAAATATCTCATTTACATAAGTATTCACACCCCTGAGTCAATACTTTGTAGAAGCGCCTTTGACAGTGATTACAACTGTGAGTATTTTTGGGTAAGTCTCTAAGAGCTTTGCACACCTGGATTTTGCAATATTTTCCCATTATTCTTTTTAAAATGATTCTAGCTCTGTCAAGTAGATTGTTGATCATTGCTAGACATCCATTTTCAAGTTTTGCCATAGATTTTCAAGACGATTTAAAACCTCTACAGGATCAGTGGGTCCCCCGCGGGACGGTTAAGCTAACGTAGGCTAATGTGATTAACATGAAGTTGTAAGTAACAAGAACATTTCCCAGGACATAGACATATCTGATATTGGCAGAAAGCTTAAATTCTTGTTAATCTAACTGCACTGTCCAATTTACAGTAGCTATCACAGTGAAATAATATCACGCTATTGTTTGAGGAGAGTGCACAGTTATGACCTTGAAAATCTATTAATTAACCAATTAGGCACATTTCGGCAGTCTTAATACAAAATGTTGAACAGAAATGCAATGGTTCATTGGATCAGTCTAAAACTTTACACATACAATGCTGCCGTCCAGTGGCCAAAATCTAAATTGTGCCTGGGCTGGAATAATACATTATGGACTTTCTCCTGCATTCCAAAGGTGATGGTACAAAAAAAAGCACATATACAGTGTACATGTACAGCACTATATAGGAAATAGGGTTCCATTTGGGATGCAACCGGAGATTGTGATTACTGGAGATTTCCTCTGTTTTCAAGCAGAGGCTGTTTTATGGTCGCGTTTCAGCATTTACGAGCATGGAAAGTTCCTTCTTAATTAGGGGTGCGATTGGGGAAAGTCTCTGGGAAACTGGGAAAACTGCGAGCTGGTCCACATTCTGTTCAGAATCTGATGGCGTTCCGACTTCAGCCACAGGAGGGGAAAGATCTGAGGTTTTCCTGGGAACCACTGATGCATATCACGGCTGTATAAACTAGACTGGTTTATTGGAGGGTGGAATGGTTTGTTCTCGTTCTGTGTGTGTGTTTGTGTGTGTATCTATGTGTGTGTGGACGGAGTTCCATTTCAAAATGAGAGGAATTTTAGGAGATGACCTCAGATTAAGAAATGGCTAGACTAGCCAAACATGGCTGCCACTGTGGTTGTCTGTTCTACAGCCCTTAAGGGCCCTTAGGGAAGCGTTTTAATAAAGGCTTGATGTATGCCATCGAACACACATTCTGTCTCTTTCTCTGTAACATGGATACAGACAGAAATACAGACATTTATAGAGGGTTAGAATGGCTCCAACAGTGAGTATATTAGCCATGTCTTTTGCCTCCTGTCCAAAGTCCAGTGAGTGTCAATGGAAACTCTCTGGCCACAAATGTTGCTTACCCAGCCATCCACTCTCATTATGAGAATCCTTGGTTACGGAATGAACACAGGGTGGCTGGGAAGAATACAGCCGGGCAGAGGATGTTGCTGGGTAATCGTGACCCTATTGAAGACCGGTATTAACAGCTTGAGCGGAGAGTAGGAGAGGTGGAGGGTGGAGGGGTGGAGAGGACAAGAGGAGAGGTGGAGGGGTGGAGAGGACAAGAGGAGAGTAGGAGAGGTAGAGAGGACAAGAGGAGAGTAGCGGAACAAACAGCTATGAGGGGTCATAAAGTGACCCTGTGTCCAGACTGCCCAGAGCTTCACACAGCTTCCATCAGGAGATGAAACATCTCTCCATTCATTTCTGTGTGATTCTCTCTTCTCTCTCTCTCTACTCTCGCTCTCTACTCTCTATCTCTACTCTCTCTACTCTCTCTCTCTCTCTCTCTCTTTTTCTCTCTTTCTTCCTCTCTCCATTCCTCTCAGGGTTTGTGCGTGTGTGCATATTTCCGTGCCTGTGTGTGGGTGTCTTGATGAGGACGGGGTTAGGTCTTGACATTCCATGGCCCCTGGGGCCCTCAATGATGAATGGATATGAATGGTAAACAGTCAGAGAAGAGCCTGAGGCGCAGATCAGTGCAGGGATAGGATAGCATTACGGAGAAGGAGGACAGGGAGAGGACTGTTCCTCTCCCACCAGGTTCACTATTACCCTGCAGATGGTGGACTGGGGCTGGGACAGGAGCTAGTGGAATTTGCCACTGTGGTGGTGTAGGCCTTGTCTGGGGCTTTTCCCTGCCAACTGTCAAGTCTACTTATTAAGTCTGTCCTTTTTGATTTTTGAGTTCTTTCTCACATTAAGGCATCATCCATTTTACATTAAAGTAGAGGCTCATTCGAGAAAGTTTAAAATATCTAAATTAGTGTCAGGTGTGTTCTTCTACAGTCTGGCTTCCTAGAAGATGGAGTTTTTTTTTAGTATGAAGCAGGGTCAGGTTTGGTCTGTGGGTCAGGGTTGGGCTGCTGAGCGATGGTCTTGGCTTGACAGGGTCACACCTATCTATGTGACATCCAAGCCAGTGTGAGTTAAACACTGAAATACTCTACTACACAGATCTGCTGTGACCCTACACTAACCTGGTCCAATATCCACATTCCTCAGAATAATTGCCCAATACAATGCTTCATTCTAAGTTGTATGCTTGTATGGACATTATAACCTAACCTACAACCTGAACGTTAGGACGTAGTCCTTAGGCTAATTGAACATGAGATTCAACTTAGCCACACACACCCCCCCCCCCCACCTCCTCCACTTCCACTCCCTATGGTCGGAAAGGGCCTTGGTGAGGATTTTACAGCAGATGTAATTTACCTTTGAACACAGTTGAGACACAGTGGGGCTTATTTAGCAAATGTTCTGGGGGTGTTTCGCACATCTAAAACCGTTACCACAAGCTAACAATTATCAACCGTGGCCAATAAATATTTTGCTAACTTGAAATTCTAGCAATAGCTACAGTATCTTAGTGAAGGAACTCCAGTACGCTGATAAATCACTGTCATCAGCGAGAGAAAGCATGAAGAAACCCAAAGACACTGTTTGGAAGACTTGATGGATGAGCTTCAGAATTCGGCTTGGATGGCGTTACTGTTGGTATTCTGGCTGAGGGTGACAGTTTCCAGTGCCTGTGAAGCAGCAGAGAGACAGGGGTTAGCTTTGTGTCTCCTGCCCAGCGGTGTTGGTGCCAGGGGTTAGCTGGTCAGCGGTGTGGTGCCTCTAGTCCCCTCACACTCAACTGAGATGAGGCAGTACCAGTAGCAGTGTCAAATCGACAGGCGAGGGGACATGCAACAAGGGCAAACAGGACTGTACACACCATCCAGGCACTGCCTAGTCCCTGTGCCTACTCCCTGTTCCTAGTCCCTGTCTCTAGTCCCCGTCCCTCGTCCCTGTCCCGAGTCCCTGTGCCTAGTCCTTTGTCCCTAGTCCCTGTCCCTAGTCCCTGTGCATGGTCCCTGTGCCTAGGTCCCTGTGCCTAGTCCCCTGTCCCTAGTTCCCTGTCCCTAGTCCCTGTGCCTACTCCCTGTTCCTAGTCCCTGTCTCTAGTCCCTGTGCCTAGTCCCTTGTCCCTAGTCCCTGTGCATGGTCCCTGTGCCTAGGTCCCTGTCCCTAGTCTCTGTGCCTAGTCCCTTGTCCCTGTGCCTAGTCCCTGTGCCTAGTCCCTGTGCCTAGTCCCATGTGCCTAGTCCCCTGTCCTTGTCCCCTGTGCCTAGTCCCCTGTGCCTAGTCCCTGTCCCTAGTCCCCTACTTGTCTGCCTGTCTGAGTCTATAGGGGCTCGAGCTGAAGCCCATATTAGGAAGGATTATTACTATGGGCTGTAGAGCTGCTGTGACGCAGGGTTGGGTTGCAACCCAATGACACAGTCAAGGGCAGACTAGGTCATTGGTGGGAGTCACTGAGGATGTTCCGTCCTTTGAGCCGACTGTATCCACAGTAAATACAGGCTTGGATGTCACAAGTAAGACGTCTGGCTTTGTAGAAACCATAAAACACACTAGGAAGGATTGAGAGAGAGAAAGAGAGGTAGAAAGTGAGAGAGGAGAGGAACGAAAGCAGCCTGGGGGACTGAGAGGATCAGGGTCTTTCTTGACGTTTGGAGTTGTTTAATGAGTGTCATGTGAGCAATTCGACTGGGGGTTTCTTGGGTTTGTTGGACAGGAACTACATTACATTATACTATTTGCAATATTATCACCTACAGCCGAAAATAACTTTAGCATATTAAATCGGCGTTCACTCATCAGAAATTCGACTTCCATGACCTAAACCCTTTGTTAGAAATTCCCAATGCATCCCCACCCTCATCCTGGGTGCCAGACCAAAACGTTAATGCTGGAGAAGAGGGAGGAGAAGTGGGGTTTTGGTCAAACAGGCAGCGAGCAAACCATCCACCACTTGTATATTACTCTCTAACATTCAGTCCCTGGGCAATAAAGTAGATGAGCTCAGGGCAAGGATCTCCGTCCAGAGAGACATATTCCGCTGGGCAAAAGTTGGTTGAATCAACATTGTTTCCACATAATTTAAACCATAAAATTGTATGTGATGACGTTGAGTCAATGTGAAAACCTGATTGAGTTTGAGTTTATTTTTACAGGGACAGTGCACAATAATCAACGTTTCAGTAAAAGTGTCGGTTTTAGCCAGCCGTCTAATTTACAACCGCAATCCCTGGTCAGGTTATTAAAAACAATTACAAAACAGACAATCGATAAGCAGTGAGCACACGCAAAGCAACATAGAACAAGCAAGACATAGCATACAGACAGAGCAACATAGGACATAGCATACAGACAGAGCAACATAGGACATAGCATACAAACAGAGCAACATAGAACAAAAAGCAACAAGACAAAATCCATAAAAGCAACAAAGTTTTTCCACACCTCACAAGCAACAGACAACAGACAACATGGAAAGTGGCAATACACAACTAGGGACCATGTTCACAAATCTGATTATCATTTAGCCATGTCTTCATGTTTTTTGTGAAAGTGTGATATGTGGTGCAGTTATGTGTGTCTGATGGCAGTGTATTCCAGACATGTGAAGCTCTCACAGAGAAAGCAGATTGATTAAAGGTGCTTTTCCTTAAGGGAACTATTCAGTCACCTCTCATGGCAGACCTTGTGGATCTGCTGACATATGTTTGGGTTTTCTGTTTAACAAGGGTACTGAGTGGAGGGGGAGCCATGCCATTTAGGATCTTGAATGATTTTCAAGTTTGTATTTAACCTACAGTGCAGTTGGAAATTAGACCCCTTGACTTTTCCCACATTTTGTTAAGTTACAGCTTCAGAACGACAGATTTTTACCTTGTCAGCGCAGGGATTTGATCCAGCAACCTTTTGGTTACTAGCCCAACGCTCTAACCAACTAGGCTACCTGCCACCCCACCAACCCTACCTTGTTACAACCCAACTGATTGGCTCCAGCTGTAATGCCCAACGCAGGTGATGAGAAGCAGGAACAAGGAGTGAACCATTTAATATAGACGGACATACAACGGAACAAGAACAGCGTCTGGACATAAACACAACACGACAAACAATACTACTACAGGGAACGACACAGAGGAGCAGACATATATGCAGGGGAAATCAACAAAATGATGGAGTCCAGGTTAATCCAATGAGCGCAGCTGTACATAATGGTGGTTACAGGTGCGTATGATGATGGGTAGCCTTGCCCTCGGGTCTAACATCACCAACAAAACAAAAAAGCGAATGGACCAGCTGAGGCATAGGAGCCTGACGAGCCGGCTGAAGAATGATGTACGATGGGAACCTGCCGAGCCAATCGGGAAAAGGAAACCACTTGAGCCAGCTAGGGCATGACAGCCCGATGAGCCAGCTTAGGCACCCCTGGTTCCATCGGCCACGGCCCCCGGGTCTGACGTCACCAACAAAACAAAACCTTGAAAAACTCCCTGATGCTCCTTGTAATGATAGTACCATTCTGTGAGGGCCAATTGCAGGAGCTGAGAAGCAGGAACAGGGAGTGAACCATTTAATATAGATGGACATGCAACGAAACAAGAACAGTGTTTGGACATAAACACGACACGACAAACAATGCTGCTACAGGGAACAACACAGAGGAGCAGACACATACAGTTGAAGTCGGAAGTTTATATACACTTAGGTTGGTGTCATTCAAACTTATTTTTCAACCACGCCACACATTTCTTGTTAACAAACTATAGTTTTGGCAAGTTGGTTAGAACATCTACTTTGTGCATGACAAGTAACTTTTCCAACAATTGTTCCCAGACAGATTATTTCACTTATAATTCACTGTATCACAATTCCAGTGGGTCAGACGTTTACATACACTAAGTTGACTGTGCCTTAAACAGCTTGGAAAATTCCACAAAATGATGTCATGGCTTTAGAAGCTTCTGATAGACTAATTGACAATATTTTTGTCAATTGGAGGTGTACCTGTGGATGTATTTCAAGGCCTATCTTCAAACTCAGTGCCTCTTTGCTTGACATCATGGGAAAAATCTAAAGAAATCAGCCAAGACCTCAGAAAAAAATGTGTAGACCTCCACAAGTCTGGTTCATCCTTGGGAGCAATTTCCAAACGCCTGAAGGTACCACTTTCATCTGTACAAACAATATTAAACAAGTATAAACACCATGGGACCACGCAGGCATCATACCGCTCAGGAAGGAGGCGCGTTCTGTCTCCTAGAGATTAACTTACTTTGGTGTGAAAAGTGCAAATCAATCCCAGAACAACAGCAAAGGACCTTGTGAAAATGGAGGAAACAGGTTCAAAAGTATCTATATACACAGTAAAACCAGTCCTATATCGACATAACCTGAAAGGCAGCTCAGCAAGGAAGAAGCCACTTCTCCCAAAACTGCCATAAAAAGCCAGACTACGGTTTGCAACTGCACATGGAGACAAAGATTGTACTTTTTGGAGAAATATCCTCTGGTCTGATGAAACACAAATAGAACTGTTTCACCATCGCTATGTTTGAAAGAAAAAAAGGAGAGGCTTGCAGGCCGAACATCCCAACCGTGAAGCACGGGGGTGGCAGTATAATGTTGTGGGGGTGCTTTGCTGCAGGAGGGACTGGTACACTTCACAAAATAGATGGCATCATGAGGAGGAAAATTATGTGGATATATTGATGCAACATCTGAAGACATCAGTCAGGAAGTTAAAGCTTGGTCGCAAATGGGTCTTCCAAATGGACAATGACCACAAGCATACTTCCAAAGGTGTGGCAAAAATGGCTTAAGGACAAGAAAGTCAAGGTATTGGAGTGGCCATCACAAAGCCCTCACCTCAACCCCATAGAAAATGCGTGAGCAAAACTGAAAAAGCGTGTGTGAGCAAGGAGGCCTAAAAACCTGACTCAGTTACACCAGCTCTGTCAGGAGGAATGAGCCAAAATTAACCCAACTTATTGTGGGAAGCTTGTGGAAGGCTACCCGAAACGTTTGACCCAAGTTAAACAATTTAAAGACAATGCTACCAAATACTAATTGAGTGTATGTAAACTTCTGACCCACTAGGAATGTGATGAAAGAAATAAAAGCTGAAATAAATCATTCTCTACTATTATTCTTACATTTCACATTATAAAATAAAGTGGAGATCCTAACTGACCTAAGACAGGGAATTTTTACTTGGATTAAATGTCAAGAATTGTGAAAAACTGAGTTTAAATGTATTTGGCTAAGGTGTATGTAAACTTCAAATTTCAACTGTATGAAGGGGCAATCAACAAGGTGAGGGAGTCCAGGTGACGGGTAGCCTGGTGCCCTCGAGTGCCAGGGAGGGGGAGCGGGAGCAGGCATGACACAAACGCATTAAGAAGGAAAGAAATTTCACAAATTAAGTTTTAACAAGGCACACCCATTAATTGAAATGTATTCCAGGTGACTACATCATTAAGCTGGTTGAGAGAATGCCAAGAATGTTCAAAGCTGTCATCAAGGAAAAGGGTGGCTACTTTGAAATATCTAAAATCTATTTTGATTTGTTTAACACTTTTTTGGTTACTACATGATTCCATATGTGTTATCTCATAGCTTTTATATTGTCACTATTATTATACAACATAAAAAATAAAGAAAAACCCTTTAATGAGTAGGTGTGTCCAAACCTTTGACTGGTACTATAAGTATCCAGACCCTTTGCTATGAGACTTGAAATATATCCCAGGTGCTGCCTGTTTCCACTGATCACCCTTGAGATGTTTCTACAACTTGATTGGAGTCCAATTCAATTCATTCAATTGAAAATTGATTGGCCATAATTTGGAAAGCCACACACCTGTCTATATGAGGTCCTAAATTTGACAGTGCATATCAGAGCAAAAACCAGGCCATTAAGGTCGAAGGAATTGTCCGTAGAGCTCAGAGACAGGATTGTGTCAGGTAAAACAGCATGAATCTCAAATATAACACTTTTTTGGTTACTACATGATTCCAAATGTTTTATTTCATAGTCTCGATGTCTTCACTATTATTCTACAATGTAGAAAATAGTAAAAATAAGAAACCCACTGGAATGAGTAGGTGTGTCCAAACTTTTGACTGGGAGAGTATTCAAATAAGGTATTTCACGTTTTTTTTTTATATATACATTTGCAAAATATTCTAAACCTGTTTTTCGCCTTGTCATTATGCGGTATTGTGTGTAGATTGATGAGGAAATGTTTTTATTTAATCCATTTTAGAATAAGGCTGTAGGGTAACAATATGTGGGAAAAGTCAAGGGGTCTGAATACTTTTCGAATGCACTGCGGGTTAAAAGTTGGGTGAAAAAAATACGAACTTTCCTTACGGTTGTAGTTATATTAGATATATTCCCCCTCAAGCCGATACCATGACGGCCCTCAAAGAACCTCACTGGACTTTATGCAAACTGAAAACCACATATCCCGAGGCCACATTAATTGTCGCTGGGGATTTTAACAAAGCGAATTTGAGAAAAACGCTCCCAAAGATCTATCAACATCGACTGTAGTACTCGTGCTGCTTAAACACTCGACCACTGCTACTGCAACTTCCGGGATGCAAGGCCCTCCCCCACCCTTTCTTCTGCAAATTTGATCACAACTCCATTTTGCCCCTCCCTTCCTATAAGCAGAAACTCAAACAGGGAGTACCTGTGCTAATAACTATTCAACGCTGGTCTGACCAATTGGAATCCACGCTTCAAGGTTGTTTTGATGAAGCGGACTGGGATGTGTTTCTGAGAAGCCTCAGAGAATAACATCGACGAATGCACAGATATGGTGACTGAATTTATCAGGAAGAGTATAGGAGATGTTGTATCCACTGTGACTATTAAAACCTACCCTAAACAGAAACCGTGGATAGATGGCAGTATTCGGGCAAAACCGAAAGCACGAACCATCACATTTAACCATGGCAAGTTGACTGGGAATATGGCCAGATAAAAACAGTGTTGTTCTTCCTTTCCGGAAGGCAATCAAACAGGCAAAACATTAGTATATAGAAAAAGTGAGTCCCAATTCAACGGCTCAGACACGAGATGTATGTGGCAGGGTCTATAGACAATCATGGAATACAAAGGGAAAACCAGCCACATCACCAACACCGACGTTATGCTACTGGACAAGCGAAACAGATTCTTCGCCCGTTTTGAGGATAACTCTGAGCCACCGACATGGCCCACTACCAAGGACTGTGGGCTCTCCTTCTCCGTGACCGACGTGAGTAAGACATTTAAGAGTGTTAACCCTGGCAAGACTTCCGGCCCAGATGGCATCCTAGCCGCGTCCTCAGAGCATGCGCAGACCAGCTGGCTGGAGTGTTTACGGACATATTCAATCTCTCCTTATCCCAGTCTGCTGTCCCCACTTGCTTCAAGAGGGCCACCATTGCCTCTGTACCCAAGAAAGCAAAGGGAACTGAACTAAATGACTATCAGCCCGTAGCACTCACTTCTGTCATCATGAAGTGCTTTGAGAGGCTAGACAAGGATCATATCACCTATACCTTACCTGACACCCTAGACCCACGTTAATTTGCTTACCGCCATCGCAATGCACACTGCCACACTGGGTCCTGGACTTCCTGACGGGCGGCCCCCAGGTGGTGAAGTTAGAAAACAACACCTCTACTTCGCTGATCCGCAACACTGGGGCCACACATGGATGCGTATTCAGCCCCCTCCTGTACTCCCTGTTCACCCATGACTGCGTGGCCATGCACGCTTCCAACTCAATCATCAAGTTTGCAGACGACACTACAGTGGTAGGCTTGATTACCAACAACGACGAGACGGCCTACAGGGAGGAGGTGAGGGCCCTCAGTGTGGTGTCAGGAAAATAACCTCACACTCAATGTCAACAAAACAAAGGAGATGATTGTGGACTTCAGGAAACAGCAGAGGGAGCACCCCCCTATCCACATCGATGGGACAGTAGTGGAGAGGGTCGTAAGTTTTAAGTTACTCGGCGTACACATCACGGACAAACTGAATTGGTCCACCCACACAGACAGTGTCGTGAAGAAGGCGCAGCAACTAAATGACTATCAGCCCGTTGATCCGTCGATGTCGGCTCTTCCTATCATTGTGAAGCAGAATTCACCAAGCGTTGGATTGTTCACCCACTAATAGGGAACGTGAGCTGGGATTAGTCCGTCGTGAGACAGGTTAGTTTTACCCTACTGATGATGTGTTGTTGCAATAGTGAGCTGCACAATCGAGAGCATCCTGTCAGGCTGTATCACCGCCTGGTACGGCAACTGCTCCGCCCACAACCGCAAGGCTCTCCAGAGAGTAGTGAGGTCTGCACAACACATCACCAGAGGAAAACTACCTGCCCTCCAGGACACCTACACCACCTGATGTCACAGGAAGGCCATAAAGATCATCAAGGACAACAACCACCCAAGCCACTGCCTGTTCACCCTGCTATCATCCAGAAGGCTGGGTCAGTACAGGTGCATCAAAGCAGAGACCGAGAGACTGAAAAACAACTTCTATCTCAAGACCATCACACTGTTAAACAGCCACCACTAACATTGAGTGGCTGCTGCCAACACTACTCCAGCCACTTTAATAACGTAAAATATATCACTAGCCACTTTAAACAATGCTACTTACCCTACATTACTCATCACATATGTATATTTATATACTGTACCATCTACTGCTTCTTGCCTATGCCGTTCTGTACCATCACTCATTCATATCTTTATGTACATATTCTTTATCCCTTTTACACTTGTGTGTGTGTATAAGGTAGTAGTTTTGGAATTGTTAGGTTAGATTACTCGTTGGTTATTACTGCATTGTCGGAACTAGAAGCACATGCATTTCGCTACGCTCGCATTAACATCTGATAACCATGTGTCTGTGACAAATAACATTTGATTTGATTTTGATTTGAGATCAAATTACCAACAATGATGAGACAGCCTACAGGGAGGAGGTTGGGGCCCTGGGAGTGGGGTGCCAGGAAAATAACCTCTCACCATACGTAAACAAAACAAAGGAGCTGATCATGGACTTCAGGAAACAGCAGAGGGAGCACCATCCTATCCACATCGACTGGACCGCAGTGAGCAAGGTGGAAAGCTTCAAGTTCCTCTGCGTACACATCACTGACAAACTAAAATGGTCCACTCACACAGACAGGGTGGTGAAAAAGGCGCAACAGTGCCTCTTCAACCTCAGGAGGATGAAGAAATTTGGCTTGGCACCTAAAACCCTCACCCTCACCCTTTTACAGATGCACAATTGGGAGCATCCTGTCGGGCTGTTTCACCGCCTGGTACAACAACTGCCACGCCCCCGCAACTGCAGGGCTCTCCAGTCTGCCCAACACATCACCGGGGGCAAACTACCTGCCCTCCGAGGGCGCCTACAGCACCCGATGTCACCGGAAGGCCAAAAAGATCATCAAGGACAACACAACCAGTGCTCCCGAATAGCGCAGCGGTTTAAGGTACTGCATCTCAGTGCTAGAGGCATCACAACAGACCCTGGTTCGATCCCAGGCTGTATCACAACAGGCCGTGATCCGGAGGTGGTGCGCAATTGGCACAGCGTCGTCCGGGTTAGGCCATCATTGTAAAATAAGAATTTGGTCTTAACTAACTTGCCTAATTAAATTATTTTATTTATTTTTAAACACCCGAGCCACTGACTGTTCACCCGTTATCATCCAGAAGGTGTCACGCCCTGACCTTTTAGAGCCATTTTATTTCTCTATTTGGTTAGGTCAGGGTGTGATGTGGGGTGGGCATTCTATGTTTTGTTTACTATGTTTCTTTATTTCTATGTTTTGGCCGGGTATGGTTCTCAATCATTGACAGCTGTCTATCGTTGTCTCTGATTGGGAATCATACTTAGGTAGCCCTTTATCCCTCCTTTCAGTGTCGGTAGTTGACTTTTGTTAGTGGCACATTAGCCTTGTAAGCTTCACGGTTGTGTCTTCAGTTGTTGGTGACATTTTAAATAAAAGGAAAATGTACGCTCACTACGCTGCACTTTGGTCCACTTCCTCGACGGCCGTGATAGAAGGCGAGGTCAGTACAGGTGCATCAAAGCGGTGACCAAGAGACTGAAAAATAGCTTTTATCTCTTGGCCAATAGCCCTCACTAGCACATTAGAGGCTGCTCCCCCATAGACATAGACTTGAAATCACTGGCCACTTTAATAATGGAACACTAGTCACTTTAGTTTACACATTTTGCATTACTCATTCTATTCTACTGTACCTTAGTATGTGCCACTCTGTTCGCCCAAACATGTATATATTCTTAACAGTGCAATTTGCCAAGGCAAGAAACTCTGAGCGCAGCCCTATCCAGAGATGGCAGTGGCTTCTGATTAAATTTGATTTTCACAGAACCGCTTGTTCAGATATAGGTAAGTGGACTGGAGGCAGGGCATGAAAGGGATAATGAATCCAGTTGTTTGTGTTGTCCGTTTCGGGAAAGTACCTGCGTAATTGCGAACCTAGCTCACTCCGGTGCTTCGCTGTATCACATTTGACATTGTCCATAAGCTTGAGTTCAATTGGACACAAAAAAATTATACAATGATGGAAATACCTGTGTGTTGTCCTTGTTAATGCAGACACAAGAGCTCCAACTTCTTAATCATAGCCTCAATTTTGGTCCCGCACATTGAATATTGTTGCAGAGAGTCCCTGTAATCCCAGATTCAGATCATTCAGGCAAGGAAAAACATCACCCATATTGCCATTCGTGTGAGAAACGAATCATCATGCAAGCGGTCAGACAAGTTAAAATTATGGTCAGTTAAGAAAACTTTAAGCTCGTCTCTCAATTAAAAAATAAGAAAATGCGTCAATACTTTGCCCCTTGATAACCAGCACACTTCTGTATGTTGTAAAAGCGTTACATGGTTGCTGCCCATATCATTGCATAGTGCAGAAAATACACGAGAGTTCAGGGGCCTTGCTTTACAAAGTTAACCAATTCCACTATAGTGTCCAAAACATCTTTCAAGCTGTAAGGCATTCCCTTGGCAGCAAGAGCCTCTCGGTGGATGCTGCAGTGTACCCAAGATGCATCGGGAGCAACTTCTTGAACGCGTGTTACCACTCCACTATGTCTCCCTGTCATTTGTACAGATACCAACACATCTTGACCACCAAAGTCCATTTGATGTCACAAAGCTATCCAGTACTTTAAAAATATCCTCTCTTGTTCTTCTGGTTTCCAGTGGTTTGCAGAAGAGGATGCCTTCCTTAATTGACCCCTCATAAATGTAACGGATATATACCAGGAGCTGTGCCAGGCCCCCCATGTCTGTTGACTCATCCAGCTGTAACGCATACAATTCACTGGCTTACGAAGCAGTAATTGTTTCAAAACATCTCCTGCCATGTCCCTGATGCATCATGAAACAGTGTTTGATGAAGACATTGTCTGTATAGTTTCTTTGACCTTTTCCCCCAATATTGTCCCAGCCATATCTACGGCAGCAAGAAGAATGAAGTCCTCCACAATAGTATAGCCCCGTTGGAAAATATAAATGTATTGTTTGAAAATGTGAAGATAAAAAAAAAAAATGGTCACATTTATATTTGGCGTACTCCCGACAACTTTGCGCGTACCCCAGTTTGGGAATACCTGCTCTATGTGTATAGTCTATTAACATTACACTCTTGGCGCTATAGTGTACCTGTGCCAAGTTCAATAGCTTTATGTTTGACCTGGATCACAAGCATGTGAGAGAAGATCTGTTGAATCTCATGTCTGAGCTCTGATCGGCCAGCCACCACCACATGCCTCCGTGGTCGCTGCCAAGTTCAACAGCTTTGTATCTGATTTGACCAGAATCCCATTTGAGCCTAGACAAACACGTGACGGACGTGAGCTGAAACAAACATGGTCTGGTTCCAGTACGTTCTCCAACTGGGGTCAGACATCAAGACAATGTCCAGGGTAACACTTTATTAGGATAATCCTCTACAGATGGTGTATACAGTAGATGTTGAACTATCAACAAACTGTTTCGCAAAATATAACCCTAAAAAGTTGCAAGTAAACGGAGTTGCAGTTGATAGGTTGTTGGCAGTTGGAGCATCTTTAGACCACGGAGGCATGTGGTGGTGGCTGGCCTATCAGAGCTCAGACCTGAGATCCAGCATATCTTCTCTCACATGCTTGTGATCCAGGTCAAACATAAAGCTATTGAACTTGGCACAGGTACACTATAGCACCAAGAGAGTAATGTTAATAGACCATATACATAGAGGAACCCCACATAACTAAAGGAGAGGAGAGCTGGCTGGAGCCCCATACAACGGACGCTGAGGAAAGGCAATGGGCTTCTTAAAACACAAATTATGTGTGTGATTTATGTGGTTCATTAGCAGTAATGGCCAGTTGGAATGGGCCCAAAGCCCTGGAAATAAAAACCTGCCACATGGTTCAGACAGGGTTCGGGAGTAATTGATCACAAAACTGTAACTGTGATCAGTTACATTACCAGCAACAATATTGTAATCAGATTACAGACCCTTTTGAAAACTAGATGCTTACTTTTAGGATTACTTTTAAATTCAGAAAGGATGTTTGGGGATAATTACATTAAATTCAGCATTGAAAAACGGCACAAGTTTAAGTTTGTTCCACCTGATTGAGTCTGACCACAAGTCAGAGACCACTATGATGACAAACCAAATGTGTTTAATGAATCCGTTTTGTCTATTTCTAATGCCTTGTAAAGGGAAATAAATCCTAAAGTAACTCAAAGTAATCAGATTACCATACTGAGTTTGGGTAATCCAAATGTTACATTACTGATTAGAATTGTGGACGGGTAACTAGTAACAGCAACGGATTACATTTTGAAATGAATGGGTTTGGATCAGTTAGCACCATAGGACAGGGTTAACAGGGTGTTAGGCTAAGGACCACAGTATAGTAGATCATAGCCATAGAGGTACAGTAGTCTGGCACTGGACACCATTAGTAACATCCCCTACGACTCACAGCACGTATCAGCAGTATTTCAGATATATTGTCTATTAAAGACAAAGAAAGGGAGCTGTGACTGGCTATGTACTGTAAATTGAAAACCTTATATAAGAGAAATTAACAACTTTTACACACCATTTGTACATCTTAATTTCTGAGGCCTTTGTACTGTATTCATGTTTATGAACGGACATTTGTGAATGAATGCTTTTATTTTGCTATCGACCAGGTCAATATGCTTTCCACAACATATTATCCAGTCCAGCATGGTCACCATGGTACCAAAGAACCACTTGACAAAAACCCCTGATTTGTTTCCCTTTATTGCCCTGGACCATTGATAAGAGCTGTTACTGGAGGCACGGCCAGCCCTGTAGCCAATGAGAGGAGCTGTTACTGTGGGCAGGGCTAGCCCTGCAGCCAATGGGATTGGAGGACAGAGCTGTAATGGCTAAAGCAGGTGACCTGTAAGAGAATCATGATAATGATACATTAAAATATGTTTAAGAAGGGGGGGATTGACTATTTGTGGAACTGTCTGTCTCTCTCTCTCTCTTTTCCTGACTTTGTATGGCTATTTTTTTTTAAATCTTTAACTAGAGCGTCTGCTAAATGACTTAAATGTAAATGTAAAAACCCATGTGAAATAACAGCAGAGGTCAGTTAGAAGGGTTCTAACCCATTGCGTCACACCACGGTGGAGTTAAAGTCAAATACAATATGTGATGAGAGTAGAACATGGAGTCCCCACAGTACATGTCTGTACAACACATGTTTAGACTGGGCCTTTTTGGCCTAAGTGCACATAGGGAAAAGACTTCCATGTATGCCTATTTAGCCTCTCGGAATACTTTGGGGCGTATTTGAGAATACTCTCAGGAATTCATTAAAAATATACAAAAATTTGATTTGATATGTTTTCTTTAAGCAGGTCGAGTGGAGAGGAAAAGTAAGAGTAATGTAATATAGTATGTGTGGAGACTCCAGGGAGAGGCTACTGTATAGAGGGCCCCTACAGTCCGCTCTATAACAGCCGTACTGTCACGGAGACCGGATACTCACACCAGCTCAGTGGCAGATTAAAGAAAGGACTAATGGAGTACCCAGACTGACTGGTGAATTGGGTCAGCAACAGTATCACATGTCAGCTATATGAATCATAAAGAGGCCTCACTAACAAGAAGGTGGGAAAATAACAGAAGAACATATTGAGTGCCGTCCCAGTGGGCAAAACTGGTTGATATGACAACCAGTTTTGTTGCTGAGATGTCTCTTTTTGAATGAGCCTACGTCATAAATACTGTGGTGTGGCTATCATGCATATCTCGTTTGGGTGTTTCAATGGGGGACTATGTATTTAGTAAGCATTAGGATCCCGAAGGCAGCAGCTAATGTTCCAGGGGTCCAAACAGGGTTAAAACAATTGCATCACAACAAAACCCAACAACAGCCTACGTCATAAATACAAATACACAGTACCAGTCAAAGGTTTGGACACACATACTCATTCAAGGGTTTTTCTTTATTTGAATCATGTAGTAACCAACAAATCATAATGTATTTTATATTTGAGCCCACCCTTTGCCTTGATGACAACTTTGCACACTCTTGGAATTCTCTCAAACGGCTTCACCTGGAATGCTTTTCCAACAGTCTTGAAAGAGTTCCTGCAAATTCTGAGCACTTGTTGGCTGCTGAGCACTTGTTGGCTGCTGAGCACTTGTTGGCTGCTTTTCCTTCACGCTGCATTGCAATTCATCCCAAACCATCTCAATTGAGTTGAGGTCGTGTGATTGTGGAGGCCAGGTCATCTGATGCAGCACTATCAATCTCCTTCTTCGTAAAATAGCCCTTACACAGCCTGGAGGTGTGTTGGGTCATTGTCCTGTTGAAAAACACATTATAGTCTCCCTGAGTGCAAACCAGATGGAATGGCTTGTTACTGCAAAATGCTGTGGTAGCCATGCTGGTTAAGTGTGCCTTGAATTGTAAATAAATCACAGACCGTCTCACCAGCAAAGCTCCCCCACACCAACACACCTCCTCCTCCATTCTTCACGGTGGGTACCACACATGCGGAGATCATCCGTTCACCTACTCTGAGTCCCACAAAGAAACAGCGGATGGAACCTAAAATCTCAAATTTGGACTCATCACACCAAAGGACAGGTTTCCACTGGTCTAAGGTCCATTGCTCATGTTTCTTGGCCCAAGCAAGTCTCTTCTTATTATTGGTGTCCTTTTAGTAATGGTTTCTTTGCAGCAATTCGATCACGAAGGCCTAATTCACGCAGTCTCCTCTAAACAGTTAATGTTGAGATGTGTCTGTTACTTGAACTCTGTGAAGAATTTATTTGGGCTGCAATTTCTGAGGCTGGTAACTCTAATGAACTTATCCTCTGCAGCAGAAGTAACTCTGGGTCTTCCATTCCTGTGGCGGTCCTCGTGAGAGCCAGTTTCATCACAGCGCTTGATTGTCTTTGCGACTGCACTTGAAGAAACTTTCAAAGTTCTTGAAATTTTCCTCATTGTCTGACTTTCATGTCTTAAAGTTACGATTGACTGTCATTTATCTTTGCTTATTTGAGCTGTTCTTGCCATAATATGGACTCTACCAAATAGGGCTATCTTCTGTATACCACCCCTACCATGCCACAATAAAACTGATAGTTTCTCAAATGCATTAAGAATGAAAGTAATTCCACAAATGAACTTTTAACAAGGCAAACCTGTTCATTGAAATGCATTCCAGGTGACTACCTCATGAAGCTGGTTGAGAGAATGCAACATTTTTTTTTTGCATAGCTGTCATCAAGGCAAACGGTGGCTACTTTGAAGAATCTAAAATCTAAAATATATTTTGGTTTGTTTAACACTTTTTGGTTACTATATGATTCCATATGTGTTATTACATAGTTTTGATGTCTTCACTATTATTCTATTATTGGGCTCATCAGTGGCGCAGCAGTCTAAGGCACTGCATCTCAGTGCTAGAGGCGTCACTACAGACCCTGGTTTGATCCTGGCCTGTATCACAACCGGCCGTGATTGGGAGTCCCATCGGGCGGCGCACAATTGGCCCAGCGTTGTTAGGGTTTGGCCGGGGTAGACCGTCATTGTAAATAAGAATTTGTTCTTAACTGACTTGCCTAGTTAAACAAAGGTTAAATATAATAGTAACACATGATTTGTCAAAATGTGTGCTAAGATGCTGTTTTTATTTACCTACCATTGAAGCCCCTTTGAGCTGCCCTCAGCACATAAACCAGGTCTATATGACTGACTGACGACGTGGTGGAGGACGTGTTTCTGAAACATCTAACCATATGTAACACTGAAATACCTCCTCACCTCGTTAGTAAGCCCCCTTTCCCCATGGAGCATTACACTGTCACACATGCCGAAATTTATCCACACATTGGGACTCATTGTAGAGAGATCTGTCAACGTGCACACTTTCTTTGCCCCCCCCTGTTCTCCCCTCATGTAAGGCTGACAGCCTCCTTGAGGTTCCAGGTGGAACACCAGGGGGGAAGAATTACAGGAGCCCTGTAGGACAAGTTTATATGAAACACCTCTGTGCCTTCTAGGCCACTTACTTGTTAAACTATACCCCTCGAGCCTCGTCAACCCAAATCCCTAAATCCCCTAAACCCCTCCACCTTGGCTTCTAGCTTCCCGCTGAGGTCAGGGATGGAGGGAATGGAGAGATGGAGAGTAGGGGGGACGGGGGGGGGCTTGTGGCGGAACCGGCAGGGGGAAGGAGGCTTAAGGAGGGTAGAGGAATGGGGGATGGAGTGATGGGGCAACTGGGAAGGAAAGCCTTGGAACGTAAGCCAGAATGGGCCACCATGGATCCAGCTATATGTTCCCTTCAATCTCATCAAAGCACTGTGTGTTTACTGAGAAAGGGGCCATGATGTGCTGAGGAAGGGGCCATGGTCGGGGGCGAAAGGGACTAGGGGGGCTGAGAATGAGGGGAGTAGTGGCTGGGGCTGAAGGGGACTAGGGGGGCTGAGGAGGAGGGGGCTAGGGACTGTTGCTGAAGGGCACTAGGGGGTTTGAGAAGGAGAGAAAAGGGGCTGTTGCTGAAGGGGACTAGGGAGGCTGAGGAGGGGGCTAGGGGTTACCTTACAGTTGTAGACAGTGGCCAATAGGCTGCACCCTTACAGTTGTAGACAGTGGCCAATAGGCTGCACCCTTACAGTTGTAGACAGTGGCCAATAGGCTGCACCCTTACAGTTGTAGACAGTGCCAATAGGCTGCACCCTTACAGTTGTAGACAGTAGCCAATAGGCTGCACCCTTACAGTTGTAGACAGTGGCCAATAGGCTGCACCCTTACAGTTGTAGACAGTGGCCAATAGGCTGCACCCTTACAGTTATAGACAGTAGCCAATAGATTGTAGCCTTATAGTTGTAGACAGTTCCCAGTAGGTTATTGTGGCTATTTGAGCATAGTGTAGAACTGCCAACAAAACCAATGGACTAAATCCCATAATATTTGCACATGGTAATAGCTTTTAATTTCTATCATATAGACTACAGTAGCCTATATGTGATGTTCAATGCAGGCCTATATCACATGAGACTTCTAAACATTTCTACATTATGAAGAGCTTGATATTCATATTTTTTTACTTGGTCTGTAACACCATGGGCCAAATAGATGACTGAGAATTGCATTGTATTGTGTTTTGTGATGCAAGAAATAACTTTACAAAATACAATGAATTATTATTACCATACATAGAATTGAACAATGTTGGATATCCTTCTGCCTATTGTCTTATTTGCATATTCAAGCCTGTCTCAAAATAAAACACTGCCACATTAATGAAGACATAAGCCTTTTACATGACTGGGTTTTCAAAGAAAACTTGAAATGAGGCCTACAGGTTTTGTGCTCATGTAGGAAGCAGTAACGCCGATTGCTTATCTATAACTTGGCTAATAACTTGTAACTAGCAAAGAATACGAACAAATGTGCACACGCGTGGCTCTGCGCTCTGATCTGAAAAGCGCATTCACTCGTGGGTGTTTGAAAGACCTCTCATGGGCTACCCTGCAGTAGAATTCTACTCTGTCAACAACTAAATCACAGACTCAATCTTTCAAAGTTAGATTTCTTTTGGTTGGTTGCATTGAAAAGGGGCGGATATAATGTTGATTCGATCACAGAAAAACATTAATCTATTTAGTGCAAACTAATGGGGCGAACTCAGTGTTCAGTTTCTGCGCTCTATGGCATTTCTTCTGCGTGGCAGTCCCAGAGAAGGTGTGCGGCCGCGCATGCGCGCAGTTTAGAGGGAACATTGCTGTGGGAGTCCTAGAGCGAAACGGAGAACACTGTTGTGTTTGTGAAAGTCTCATCTTATTGGTCATATTAGTAGGACAAAACATTCAAATGCTACAGATGTTTTTGTGAGAAGACCGATTTTTCGGGATGTCTCATGGTCTGACAAACACAGCTGTAGCTCATTTGCCTTCTTGAAGGCTGACGGTGGATGCGGTGCATTAAGAGGCAAACCATACACAAAAAACATATCTCTAGTTTAAACTGACGGATTTTGATGAATTTGTCAATACTCTCTTAAGGATTAAACAGTTTATTTTGTTTTGAAAGCTGAAAAAGGTATGATGCACCTTAACTTCGCAGCTGAGTCTTAATCCGTTAATGGTTTGCAGACATTAGTATCCCATCTCAGATAGGGGGACCAGGCATAGGATTGTGTTTTTGGAGTGACAGGCGTGAAAGTTGACTTTGGGCTGAAATGGGATTTCAGGAAACGTTCCACAGATTTACATTGATTGGATTTTCCAGAATCTGAGCCCCACTGTCTGCTGGATTGATCCTGGTCCTCTAGAGTATCCTCCTCCCAGGTCTGTCTCTGTCTCCCTCTCTGTTCCAATACTTTAGAAATACATTCTTCCTTTCTGGTTTACTTGAAGTAAGCACATATCTACATATGATTGGATAGGTATAAGCAAGTTTACCACCCCATTACTTTCAGTATTCCAACCAATTCACATCTGTGATTACTTCAAGGTAGCTAAGAAGGAAAGATACCTATTCACAGTATTGGAACTCTGCCGTTGTCTGGCCCACCCTGTCATGCCTGGTGTTGAGGCTGCAGGAGCCTCTGGAACTCATCTTCCTTGATCCTCCTCAGCAATTCTTTCCAAATCAAGTGTATTAGTCACATACACAGTTTAGAAGATGCTATAGAGGGTGCAGTGAAATGCTTATGTTACTAGCTCTTAACAATGAATTAAAATGTCAAACAAATACACAAATAATCCTTAAATCATTTTTAAACATAACAAGAAATCAAGAAATGTCGGCATGGCGCTTCTTCCCAGCCTACCGCGGTGTCCCGAGGACCTTGCTTACCTCCTCCGGAGCGCTACGCTGGAGATTCTGGAACCTGCCGGCGTTTCTCTCCCAGTGCTCCCTCATCTTTGAGCTGCAGCCTTCTTCGTTCCCCTCGGACCGCTGAAAGATAGCTGCTCGTAAGCTGCTCCAACTACGTCAAGACTCCCGTAGTGTGGCAGACTACGCAGTGGTGGCTGAGAGTGCCTGGAACCCGGAAGCCCTTTTCGACACGTTCCTTCACGGATTATCGGAGGAGGTTCCCATGGACCTCGACACTCTCATCGCCTTGACCGTATGGATCGATGGGCGGCTACGGGAACATAGGAGGGAGAGGAGGTCTGTTCCCTGTCACACTCGCTCGTCTACTGCTTCCACCTAGCCTCCGAGGAATCACGGAAGTTTCCGACGTCCACCTTACCGAGAGAATCCAAGGTCACCCGAATGCCACGGGAATCACTGAGGGCAGTTGCCTAGCTTCCTCCTGAGCCCAAGCTACCGGGAAGGTATAGATTGCCTCGGGATGAACGTTTATGCAGGCTGAGCACCAGGAGCTGTATGTATTGCGGGACTACAGAACATTAATATTTCCACCTGTCCATTACAAAGACCAGGCTCACCAGTAGGTACAGGTACTCTGGTGAGCCGTACAGGGATTTTCCAATCTCCCATTACTCGTACCCCTCTCAATGCCACCCTGTTGTGGGGTGACCTTGCCAAATCTCTCCGAGTGCTCATTAACTCTGGGCCGATGAGAGCTTTATCGACGCTACCTTTGTGATGGAGCTTAGAATCTCAACTCAACCTCTCTCCAATCCCTGGACGTCAGAACTCTGGATGGACGCTCTATTAGCAGAGTCAACCCGCAATACAGTTCCTATCAACCTACGAGTATCAGGAAATCATGTATGCAGTTCCTACTCATGGAATCTCCCCATGTACCCGTGGTTTTGGGATAGTCATGGCTCCAGAAGCACAATCCCCTAGTCGACTAGTCTACTGGTTCTATCGTGGGATGGAGCCCGTTCTGCCATGTGCAGTGTCTTAAATCGGCACAGCCTACCCAGGACGTTTTCCTGCAGGCTTGGGAGAAGCCTCAGATCTCCCCGTCATTACCGCGGAGTACGTAGACCTCCGTGAGGTTTTCAACAAGGCCCCCGCTACTTCTCTCCCTCCGCATCGACCCTACAACTGCACATTGACCTTCTCCTGGGCACTACACCACCTCAGGGGACGGCTTTACTCCCAGTCGGGTCTGGAAACCAAGGCTCCGGAGGACTACATTGAAGACTCTCTTGCGTGTATCGACTACCGGGGCCTTAATGACATCATGGTTAAAAAACTTTACCCTCTACCACGCATCTCCCCTGCTTTCGAACCTGTTCAGGGAGCAACCGTCTTCTCAAAGTTGAACCTTCTGAATGCCATCTGGTACGGATACGGGAAGGAGATGAGTGGAAGGCAGCCTTTAGCATGGCTAGCGGACGCTATGAGTACTTGGTTATGCCAATCGGACTGACCAACGCTCCTGCTGTGTTCCAGGCCCTGGTCAACAATGCACTCCGGGACATGCTAAACCGGTTCGTGTTTGTCTACCTTGACGACGTCCTTGTCTTTTTCTGTTCAGCTCAAGAGCACGTCCTTCAGCGTCTTCTGGAGAACCAGCTTTTCGTTAAAGCGCAGAAGTGTGAATTCCATCGCTCCACATCTCCTTCTTAGGATACATCATCGCTGCAGGACATATACAGATGGATCCAGACAAGGTGAGAGTGGTGGTTGATTGGCCTCAACCCACATTCAGAATGCAGCTGCAATGTTTCCTGGGATTTGCTAACTTCTACCATCGCTTCATCCGGGTTTACAGCACCCTGGCTTCCCCCCTCTCAGCACTCACAAGGTTCCATTCATGTGTTCTCCAGCAGCTGACCCGGACGATCTCTGACCGCAAACATTGATTCACTACAGCCCCCATCTCAATCCACCCAGACTCGTCCCGTCAGTTTGGGATGGAGGTCGATACCTCAGATGTCGGAGTGGGGGCCGTTCTGTCCCAGCATTCTGCCCAGGACCGAATGCTGCACCCCTGCGCTTTTCTCTCCCATCGTTTTACCCCTGCTGAGAGGAACTATGATGTGGGAAATTGAGAATTCCTCGCCGTCAAGATGGCGTTGGAGAAGAGGCGGCACTGGTTGGAGGGGGCGGAACACCCATTCTTAATGTGGACTGACCATAAGAACCTAGAATATCTCCACAACGCCAAGCACGTCAACTCTAGGTTGGCTCATTGGACCCTGTTATTCACCCGGTTCAACATATCGTTTCCACATCATTTAAACCAGAAAGTGACATGTGATGATGTTGAATCAACGTGGAAACCTGATTGGATTTGCAAAAAGTCATCACATTTTATTTCTCACATACACGCATTTAACAGATGTTATTGCGGGTGTAGCAAAATGCTTGTGTTTCTTGCTCCAACAGTGCAGTAATATCTGACAAGAAATATCTAACAATTTCACAACACACAATGCACACAGTAGGCCATCATTGTAAATAAGAATTTGTTCTTAACTGACTTGCCATGTTAAATAAAGGTTCAATTAAAAAATATATATGTATTTTTGTAAGGAATGGAATTAAGACACTGATGCCCTATGTAACCACGTACCTATGTGAGAGTGGATTCTCGGCCCTCCATTAGCATGAAAACTAAATACAGGCACAGACTGTGCGTGGGAAATGATTTAAGACTGAGACTCTCTCCAATACAACCCAACATTGCAGAGTTATGTGCATCCTTTCAAGCACACCCTTCTCATTAACCTGTGATGAGTTATTAAAGTATTGATTATTATTATATTATTATTTGTGCCCTGGTCCTATAAGAGCTCTTTGTCACTTCCCAGGAGCCGGGTTGTGACAAAAACTCCCACTCATTCTTATGTTTAATAAATTTATTGTATAATGTGTGTGTGTGGCAGGCTTACAATGATGCAAAAAACAACATTTGAGAAATGCGCTGACCCTGGTGCTAGAGGGGGTACGCAGATGGAGTTTGAAGGGGTACGAGACTATAAAAAGTTTGAAACCCCCTGATCTATAGGGAGCCATCCAAACGAAGCGCATTAGTCTCCCCTAACTGAAAGGCATTCATTTCAAAACAGCAAGACAATATTCAGCCTTTTGTTGACCAGTGGTTCTCGAACCTCTCGCCCGTTCAGGACTACAACAAAATTGTGAAACGTCTGTGGGTCCCTGAGGAGCGGTTTGAGAGCCACCGACTTAGAAAATATTTGAAATATAGAACGTTTGTTTTATCATTGTCAAAAATCTCACGAAAGAATGTCTTTGTCCTTCTCTCATTTCCTGTGTTTTACAGAAAGTGGCTTTTTGGATACTGGTCCACTCTAACCACAGTGTTAAACAGAGGCACTTCATATATTTCTAATTAATCAATAATACTCTTAACTTTTTCTGAAAAGCTTTAGGAAAATATATTTATGCTACTCCTTCAGCAGCCACTCAAGCCTTGATTTCTGTCTTTTGATCTAAATCTGTAACTTGATCTATGCAAAGAGAGAGCACCAGGGCAGGTGCCAGCGTGCCAGTGTCAACATGCTTAAATTCCACTCGACTATCGTTTCGGAGCTAAATTGCCCCTTCACAAACAAAGCCGATGGCTCTGAGTCGAATGTGAGATTAACAGGGCCAATACCCAATAGGGCCCCGGCTGACTGACAAGGGCTGGTGCAACTACACGCTAAGCGAATGTTACTCCTTTTCAGAAATTGGGTGCATTCGTTTTAGATTGCCCGGCTCCCCAGGTCGTCAGGGTTTTCACTTTTGCACCAATGGAATTGTTTAAAATGTGCAAACCCAGTGCCCCGGTCGAGGTAAAAAAGGATTGCACCTTCTGGCAGTGTTGCCTTGCTCCCTGTGTCCAGGTCCCTGCCTAAACCTTGTTTTGTAACTGTATACCGGAATGGCTGGTATTGTGTTTACCAGTGTTCAATGAGCAGTGGCCTTTGTAAAGTAGTCTGTTTCAGTGGCATGCTGACTGAAACCCTGACTGTTTTCAAGGAGCCTGTTTCTGACTGAAAGGACAGAGGAGAAGCCTGGGAACCGACACAAAGTAGATTCATGATACGCTCCCCAGTTCCGAGTCACATGGGGTCCCAAATGGCACCATATTCCCTATATAGTGCTCTACTTTGACCAGAGCCCTATGAGCTCTCCCTATAGGCCCTGGTCAAAGTAGAGCATATGGAACAGGGTGCCATTTGAGACAAAACCACAGGCTTGTTTTTGTCATTATAGTCCTCTATAATGGAGCAGGGCCTCTACTCTCTGTCCCTGTTTCTGTCCCTGTTTCTGTCTGTTTCTGCCCCGGTCCCTGTTTCTGTCCCTGTTTCTGTCCCTGTTTTTGTCTCTGTTTCTGCCCCGGTCCCTGTTTCTGTCCCTGTTTCTGTCTCTGTTTCTGCCCCAGTCCCTGTTTCTGTCCCTGTTTCTGCCCCTGTCCCTGTTTCTGCCCCTGTCCCTGTTTCTGTCCCTGTTTCTGCCCCTGTTTCTGTTCCTGTTTCTGCCGCTGTTTCTGTCCCTGTTTCTGCCCCTGTTTCTGCCCCTGTTTCTGCCCCTGTTTCTGTCTCTGTTTCTGTCCCTGTTTCTTTTTCTGTTTCTGTCCCTGTTTCTGTCCCTGTTTCTGTCCCTGTTTCTGCCCCTGTTTCTGCCCCTGTTTCTGTCGCTGTTTCTGTCACTGTTTCTGTCGCTGTTTCTGTCGCTGTTTCTGTCGCTGTTTCTGTCCCTGTTGCTGTTTCTGTCCCTGTTTCTGTCCCTGTTTCTGCCCCTTTTTCTGTTCCTGTTTCTGCCGCTGTTTCTGCACCTGTTTCTTTCTCTGTTTCTGTCCCTGTTTCTGCCCCTGTTTCTGCCCCTGTTTCTGTTCCTGTTTCTGCCGCTGTTTCTGTCCCTGTTTCTGTCCCTGTTTCTGTCCCTGTTTCTTTCTCTGTTTCTGCCCCTGTTTCTGTCGCTGTTTCTGTCGCTGTTTCTGTCCCTGTTTCTGTCCCTGTTTCTTTCTCTGTTTCTTTCTCTGTTTCTGTCCCTGTTTCTGTCGCTGTTTCTGTCGCTGTTTCTGTCGCTGTTTCTGTCGCTGTTTCTGTCCCTGTTTCTGTCCCTGTTTCTGCCCCTGTTTCTGTCCCTGTTTCTGTCCCTGTTTCTGTCCCTGTTTCTGTCCCTGTTTCTGCCCCTGTTTCTGTCCCTGTTTCTGCCCCTGTTTCTTTCTCTGTTTCTGTCCCTGTTTCTGTCCCTGTTTCTGCCCCTGTTTCTGTCCCTGTTTCTTTCTCTGTTTCTGCCCCTGTTTCTGTCCCTGTTCCTGTCTCTGTTTCTGCCCCTGTCCCTGTTTCTGTCCCTTTTTCTGTCCCTGTTTCTGTCCCTGTTTCTGTCTCTGTTTCTGCCCCTGTCCCTGTTTCTGCCCCTGTCCCTGTTTCTGTCCCTGTTTCTTTCTCTGTTTCTGTCCCTGTTTCTTTCCCTGTTTCTTTCTCTGTTTCTGCCCCTGTCCCTGTTTCTTTCTCTGTTTCTTTCTCTGTTTCTTTCTCTGTTTCTGTCCCTGTTTCTGTCCCTGTTTCTGTCCTTGTTCCTGTCTCTGTTTCTGCCCCTGTTTCTGTCCCTGTTTCTGTCCCTGTTTCTGTCCCTGTTTCTTTCTTTGTTTCTGCCCCTGTCCCTGTTTCTGTCCCTTTTTCTTTCTCTGTTTCTGTCCCTGTTTCTTTCCCTGTTTCTTTCTCTGTTTCTGCCCCTGTCCCTGTTTCTTTCTCTGTTTCTTTCTCTGTTTCTGTCCCTGTTTCTGTCCCTGTTTCTGTCCCTGTTCCTGTCTCTGTTTCTGCCCCTGTTTCTGTCCCTGTTTCTGTCCCTGTTCCTGTCTCTGTTTCTGCCCCTGTCCCTGTTTCTGTCCCTTTTTCTGTCCCTGTTTCTGTCCCTGTTTCTGTCTCTGTTTCTGCCCCTGTCCCTGTTTCTGCCCCTGCCCCTGTTTCTTTCCCTGTTTCTGTCCCTGTTTCTTTCTCTGTTTCTGCCCCTGTCCCTGTTTCTGTCCCTGTTTCTTTCTCTGTTTCTGTCCCTGTTTCTTTCCCTGTTTCTTTCTCTGTTTCTGCCCCTGTCCCTGTTTCCTTCTCTGTTTCTTTCTCTGTTTCTGTCCCTGTTTCTGTCCCTGTTTCTGTCCCTGTTCCTGTCTCTGTTTCTGCCCCTGTTTCTGCCCCTGTTTCTGTCCCTGTTTCTTTCTCTGTTTCTGCCCCTGTCCCTGTTTCTGTCCCTGTTTCTTTCTCTGTTTCTGTCCCTGTTTCTTTCCCTGTTTCTTTCTCTGTTTCTGCCCCTGTCCCTGTTTCTTTCTCTGTTTCTTTCTCTGTTTCTGTCCCTGTTTCTGTCCCTGTTTCTGTCCCTGTTCCTGTCTCTGTTTCTGCCCCTGTTTCTGTCCCTGTTTCTGTCCCTGTTCCTGTCTCTGTTTCTGCCCCTGTCCCTGTTTCTGTCCCTTTTTCTGTCCCTGTTTCTGTCCCTGTTTCTGTCTCTGTTTCTGCCCCTGTCCCTGTTTCTGCCCCTGCCCCTGTTTCTGTCCCTGTTTCTGCCCCTGTTTCTGCCCCTGTTTCTGCCCCTGTTTCTGTCCCTGTTTCTTTCTCTGTTTCTGCCCCTGTCCCTGTTTCTGTCCCTGTTTCTTTCTCTGTTTCTGTCCCTGTTTCTTTCCCTGTTTCTTTCTCTGTTTCTGCCCCTGTCCCTGTTTCTTTCTCTGTTTCTTTCTCTGTTTCTTTCTCTGTTTCTGTCCCTGTTTCTGTCCCTGTTTCTGTCCTTGTTCCTGTCTCTGTTTCTGCCCCTGTTTCTGTCCCTGTTTCTGTCCCTGTTTCTGTCCCTGTTTCTTTCTTTGTTTCTGCCCCTGTCCCTGTTTCTGTCCCTTTTTCTTTCTCTGTTTCTGTCCCTGTTTCTTTCCCTGTTTCTTTCTCTGTTTCTGCCCCTGTCCCTGTTTCTTTCTCTGTTTCTTTCTCTGTTTCTTTCTCTGTTTCTGTCCCTGTTTCTGTCCCTGTTTCTGTCCCTGTTCCTGTCTCTGTTTCTGCCCCTGTTTCTGTCCCTGTTTCTGTCCCTGTTCCTGTCTCTGTTTCTGCCCCTGTCCCTGTTTCTGTCCCTTTTTCTGTCCCTGTTTCTGTCCCTGTTTCTGTCTCTGTTTCTGCCCCTGTCCCTGTTTCTGCCCCTGCCCCTGTTTCTGTCCCTGTTTCTGCCCCTGTTTCTGCCCCTGTTTCTGTCCCTGTTTCTTTCTCTGTTTCTGCCCCTGTCCCTGTTTCTGTCCCTGTTTCTTTCTCTGTTTCTGTCCCTGTTTCTTTCCCTGTTTCTTTCTCTGTTTCTGCCCCTGTCCCTGTTTCTTTCTCTGTTTCTTTCTCTGTTTCTGTCCCTGTTTCTGTCCCTGTTCCTGTCTCTGTTTCTGCCCCTGTTTCTGTCCCTGTTTCTGTCCCTGTTCCTGTCTCTGTTTCTGCCCCTGTCCCTGTTTCTGTCCCTTTTTCTGTCCCTGTTTCTGTCTCTGTTTCTGCCCCTGTCCCTGTTTCTGCCCCTGCCCCTGTTTCTGTCCCTGTTTCTGCCCCTGTTTCTGCCCCTGTTTCTGCCCCTGCCCCTGTTTCTGTCCCTGTTTCTGTCCCTGTTTCTTTCTCTGTTTCTGCCCCTGTCCCTGTTTCTGTCCCTTTCTTTGTTTCTGCCCCTGTCCCTGTTTCTGTCCCTGTTTCTTTCTCTGTTTCTGTCCCTGTTTCTTTCCCTGTTTCTTTCTCTGTTTCTGCCCCTGTCCCTGTTTCTTTCTCTGTTTCTTTCTCTGTTTCTTTCTCTGTTTCTGTCCCTGTTTCTGTCCCTGTTTCTGTCCTTGTTCCTGTCTCTGTTTCTGCCCCTGTTTCTGTCCCTGTTTCTGTCCCTGTTTCTGTCCCTGTTTCTTTCTTTGTTTCTGCCCCTGTCCCTGTTTCTGTCCCTGTTTCTTTCTCTGTTTCTGTCCCTGTTTCTTTCCCTGTTTCTTTCTCTGTTTCTGCCCCTGTCCCTGTTTCTTTCTCTGTTTCTTTCTCTGTTTCTTTCTCTGTTTCTGTCCCTGTTTCTGTCCCTGTTTCTGTCCCTGTTTCTGTCCCTGTTCCTGTCTCTGTTTCTGCCCCTGTTTCTGTCCCTGTTTCTGTCCCTGTTCCTGTCTCTGTTTCTGTCCCTTTTTCTGTCCCTGTTTCTGTCCCTGTTTCTGTCTCTGTTTCTGCCCCTGTCCCTGTTTCTGCCCCTGTTTCTGTCCCTGTTTCTGCCCCTGTTTCTGCCCCTGTTTCTGTCCCTGTTTCTGCCCCTGTTTCTGCCCCTGTTTCTGCCCCTGTTTCTGTCGCTGTTTCTGTCGCTGTTTCTGTCGCTGTTTCTGTCGCTGTTTCTGTCCCTGTTGCTGTTTCTGTTTCTGTCCCTGTTTCTGTCCCTGTTTCTGCCCCTGTTTCTGCCCCTGTTTCTGCCCCTGTTTCTGTCGCTGTTTCTGTCGCTGTTTCTGTCGCTGTTTCTGTCGCTGTTTCTGTCGCTGTTTCTGTCCCTGTTGCTGTTTCTGTCCCTGTTTCTGTCCCTGTTTCTGCCCCTTTTTCTGTTCCTGTTTCTGCCGCTGTTTCTGCACCTGTTTCTTTCTCTGTTTCTGTCCCTGTTTCTGCCCCTGTTTCTGCCCCTGTTTCTGTTCCTGTTTCTGCCGCTGTTTCTGTCCCTGTTTCTGTCCCTGTTTCTGTCCCTGTTTCTTTCTCTGTTTCTGCCCCTGTTTCTGTCGCTGTTTCTGTCGCTGTTTCTGTCCCTGTTTCTGTCCCTGTTTCTTTCTCTGTTTCTTTCTCTGTTTCTGTCCCTGTTTCTGTCCCTGTTTCTGTCCCTGTTTCTGTCCCTGTTCCTGTCTCTGTTTCTGCCCCTGTTTCTGTCCCTGTTTCTGTCCCTGTTCCTGTCTCTGTTTCTGTCCCTTTTTCTGTCCCTGTTTCTGTCCCTGTTTCTGTCTCTGTTTCTGCCCCTGTCCCTGTTTCTGCCCCTGCCCCTGTTTCTGTCCCTGTTTCTGCCCCTGTTTCTGCCCCTGTTTCTGTCCCTGTTTCTGCCCCTGTTTCTGCCCCTGTTTCTGCCCCTGTTTCTTCTGTTTCTGCTGTTTCTGTCGCTGTTTCTGTCGCTGTTTCTGTCGCTGTTTCTGTCGCTGTTTCTGTCCCTGTTTCTTTTTCTGTTTCTGTCCCTTTTTCTGTCCCTGTTTCTGTCCCTGTTTCTGCCCCTGTTTCTGCCCCTGTTTCTGTCGCTGTTTCTGTCGCTGTTTCTGTCCCTGTTTCTGTCCCTGTTTCTGTCCCTGTTTCTGCCCCTGTTTCTGCCCCTGTTTCTGTCGCTGTTTCTGTCGCTGTTTCTGTCGCTGTTTCTGTCGCTGTTTCTGTCGCTGTTTCTGTCCCTGTTGCTGTTTCTGTCCCTGTTTCTGTCCCTGTTTCTGCCCCTTTTTCTGTTCCTGTTTCTGCCGCTGTTTCTGCACCTGTTTCTTTCTCTGTTTCTGTCCCTGTTTCTGCCCCTGTTTCTGCCCCTGTTTCTGTTCCTGTTTCTGCCGCTGTTTCTGTCCCTGTTTCTGTCCCTGTTTCTGTCCCTGTTTCTTTCTCTGTTTCTGCCCCTGTTTCTGTCGCTGTTTCTGTCGCTGTTTCTGTCCCTGTTTCTGTCCCTGTTTCTTTCTCTGTTTCTTTCTCTGTTTCTGTCCCTGTTTCTGTCGCTGTTTCTGTCGCTGTTTCTGTCGCTGTTTCTGTCCCTGTTTCTGTCCCTGTTTCTGCCCCTGTTTCTGTCCCTGTTTCTTTCTCTGTTTCTGTCCCTGTTTCTGTCCCTGTTTCTGTCCCTGTTTCTGCCCCTGTTTCTGTCCCTGTTTCTGCCCCTGTTTCTTTCTCTGTTTCTGTCCCTGTTTCTGTCCCTGTTTCTGCCCCTGTTTCTGTCCCTGTTTCTTTCTCTGTTTCTGCCCCTGTTTCTGTCCCTGTTCCTGTCTCTGTTTCTGCCCCTGTCCCTGTTTCTGTCCCTTTTTCTGTCCCTGTTTCTGTCCCTGTTTCTGTCTCTGTTTCCGCCCCTGTCCCTGTTTCTGCCCCTGTCCCTGTTTCTGTCCCTGTTTCTTTCTTTGTTTCTGCCCCTGTCCCTGTTTCTGTCCCTGTTTCTTTCTCTGTTTCTGTCCCTGTTTCTTTCCCTGTTTCTTTCTCTGTTTCTGCCCCTGTCCCTGTTTCTTTCTCTGTTTCTTTCTCTGTTTCTTTCTCTGTTTCTGTCCCTGTTTCTGTCCCTGTTTCTGTCCTTGTTCCTGTCTCTGTTTCTGCCCCTGTTTCTGTCCCTGTTTCTGTCCCTGTTTCTGTCCCTGTTTCTTTCTTTGTTTCTGCCCCTGTCCCTGTTTCTGTCCCTTTTTCTTTCTCTGTTTCTGTCCCTGTTTCTTTCCCTGTTTCTTTCTCTGTTTCTGCCCCTGTCCCTGTTTCTTTCTCTGTTTCTTTCTCTGTTTCTGTCCCTGTTTCTGTCCCTGTTTCTGTCCCTGTTCCTGTCTCTGTTTCTGCCCCTGTTTCTGTCCCTGTTTCTGTCCCTGTTCCTGTCTCTGTTTCTGCCCCTGTCCCTGTTTCTGTCCCTTTTTCTGTCCCTGTTTCTGTCCCTGTTTCTGTCTCTGTTTCTGCCCCTGTCCCTGTTTCTGCCCCTGCCCCTGTTTCTGTCCCTGTTTCTGCCCCTGTTTCTGCCCCTGTTTCTGCCCCTGTTTCTGTCCCTGTTTCTTTCTCTGTTTCTGCCCCTGTCCCTGTTTCTGTCCCTGTTTCTTTCTCTGTTTCTGTCCCTGTTTCTTTCCCTGTTTCTTTCTCTGTTTCTGCCCCTGTCCCTGTTTCCTTCTCTGTTTCTTTCTCTGTTTCTGTCCCTGTTTCTGTCCCTGTTTCTGTCCCTGTTCCTGTCTCTGTTTCTGCCCCTGTTTCTGCCCCTGTTTCTGTCCCTGTTTCTTTCTCTGTTTCTGCCCCTGTCCCTGTTTCTGTCCCTGTTTCTTTCTCTGTTTCTGTCCCTGTTTCTTTCCCTGTTTCTTTCTCTGTTTCTGCCCCTGTCCCTGTTTCTTTCTCTGTTTCTTTCTCTGTTTCTGTCCCTGTTTCTGTCCCTGTTTCTGTCCCTGTTTCTGTCCCTGTTTCTGCCCCTGTTTCTGCCCCTGTTTCTGTCGCTGTTTCTGTCGCTGTTTCTGTCGCTGTTTCTGTCGCTGTTTCTGTCCCTGTTGCTGTTTCTGTCCCTGTTTCTGTCCCTGTTTCTGCCCCTTTTTCTGTTCCTGTTTCTGCCGCTGTTTCTGCACCTGTTTCTTTCTCTGTTTCTGTCCCTGTTTCTGCCCCTGTTTCTGCCCCTGTTTCTGTTCCTGTTTCTGCCGCTGTTTCTGTCCCTGTTTCTGTCCCTGTTTCTGTCCCTGTTTCTTTCTCTGTTTCTGCCCCTGTTTCTGTCGCTGTTTCTGTCGCTGTTTCTGTCCCTGTTTCTGTCCCTGTTTCTTTCTCTGTTTCTTTCTCTGTTTCTGTCCCTGTTTCTGTCCCTGTTTCTGTCCCTGTTTCTGTCCCTGTTCCTGTCTCTGTTTCTGCCCCTGTTTCTGTCCCTGTTTCTGTCCCTGTTCCTGTCTCTGTTTCTGTCCCTTTTTCTGTCCCTGTTTCTGTCCCTGTTTCTGTCTCTGTTTCTGCCCCTGTCCCTGTTTCTGCCCCTGCCCCTGTTTCTGTCCCTGTTTCTGCCCCTGTTTCTGCCCCTGTTTCTGCCCCTGTTTCTGCCCCTGTTTCTGCCCCTGTTTCTGCCCCTGTTTCTGTCGCTGTTTCTGTCGCTGTTTCTGTCGCTGTTTCTGTCGCTGTTTCTGTCCCTGTTTCTTTTTCTGTTTCTGTCCCTGTTTCTGTCCCTGTTTCTGTCCCTGTTTCTGCCCCTGTTTCTGCCCCTGTTTCTGTCGCTGTTTCTGTCGCTGTTTCTGTCGCTGTTTCTGTCGCTGTTTCTGTCGCTGTTTCTGTCCCTGTTGCTGTTTCTGTCCCTGTTTCTGCCCCTTTTTCTGTTCCTGTTTCTGCCGCTGTTTCTGCACCTGTTTCTTTCTCTGTTTCTGTCCCTGTTTCTGCCCCTGTTTCTGCCCCTGTTTCTGTTCCTGTTTCTGCCGCTGTTTCTGTCCCTGTTTCTGTCCCTGTTTCTGTCCCTGTTTCTTTCTCTGTTTCTGCCCCTGTTTCTGTCGCTGTTTCTGTCGCTGTTTCTGTCCCTGTTTCTGTCCCTGTTTCTTTCTCTGTTTCTTTCTCTGTTTCTGTCCCTGTTTCTGTCGCTGTTTCTGTCGCTGTTTCTGTCGCTGTTTCTGTCCCTGTTTCTGTCCCTGTTTCTGCCCCTGTTTCTGTCCCTGTTTCTTTCTCTGTTTCTGTCCCTGTTTCTGTCCCTGTTTCTGTCCCTGTTTCTGCCCCTGTTTCTGTCCCTGTTTCTGCCCCTGTTTCTTTCTCTGTTTCTGTCCCTGTTTCTGTCCCTGTTTCTGCCCCTGTTTCTGTCCCTGTTTCTTTCTCTGTTTCTGCCCCTGTTTCTGTCCCTGTTCCTGTCTCTGTTTCTGCCCCTGTCCCTGTTTCTGTCCCTTTTTCTGTCCCTGTTTCTGTCCCTGTTTCTGTCTCTGTTTCTGCCCCTGTCTCTGTTTCTGCCCCTGTTTCTGTCCCTGTTTCTGTCCCTGTTCCTGTCTCTGTTTCTGCCCCTGTCCCTGTTTCTGTCCCTTTTTCTGTCCCTGTTTCTGTCCCTGTTTCTGTCTCTGTTTCTGCCCCTGTCCCTGTTTCTGCCCCTGCCCCTGTTTCTGTCCCTGTTTCTGCCCCTGTTTCTGCCCCTGTTTCTGTCCCTGTTTCTTTCTCTGTTTCTGCCCCTGTCCCTGTTTCTGTCCCTGTTTCTTTCTCTGTTTCTGTCCCTGTTTCTTTCCCTGTTTCTTTCTCTGTTTCTGCCCCTGTCCCTGTTTCCTTCTCTGTTTCTTTCTCTGTTTCTGTCCCTGTTTCTGTCCCTGTTTCTGTCCCTGTTCCTGTCTCTGTTTCTGCCCCTGTTTCTGCCCCTGTTTCTGTCCCTGTTTCTTTCTCTGTTTCTGCCCCTGTCCCTGTTTCTGTCCCTGTTTCTTTCTCTGTTTCTGTCCCTGTTTCTTTCCCTGTTTCTTTCTCTGTTTCTGCCCCTGTCCCTGTTTCTTTCTCTGTTTCTTTCTCTGTTTCTGTCCCTGTTTCTGTCCCTGTTTCTGTCCCTGTTTCTGTCCCTGTTTCTGCCCCTGTTTCTGCCCCTGTTTCTGTCGCTGTTTCTGTCGCTGTTTCTGTCGCTGTTTCTGTCGCTGTTTCTGTCGCTGTTTCTGTCCCTGTTGCTGTTTCTGTCCCTGTTTCTGTCCCTGTTTCTGCCCCTTTTTCTGTTCCTGTTTCTGCCGCTGTTTCTGCACCTGTTTCTTTCTCTGTTTCTGTCCCTGTTTCTGCCCCTGTTTCTGCCCCTGTTTCTGTTCCTGTTTCTGCCGCTGTTTCTGTCCCTGTTTCTGTCCCTGTTTCTGTCCCTGTTTCTTTCTCTGTTTCTGCCCCTGTTTCTGTCGCTGTTTCTGTCGCTGTTTCTGTCCCTGTTTCTGTCCCTGTTTCTTTCTCTGTTTCTTTCTCTGTTTCTGTCCCTGTTTCTGTCCCTGTTTCTGTCCCTGTTTCTGTCCCTGTTCCTGTCTCTGTTTCTGCCCCTGTTTCTGCCCCTGTTTCTGTCCCTGTTCCTGTCTCTGTTTCTGTCCCTTTTTCTGTCCCTGTTTCTGTCCCTGTTTCTGTCTCTGTTTCTGCCCCTGTCCCTGTTTCTGCCCCTGCCCCTGTTTCTGTCCCTGTTTCTGCCCCTGTTTCTGCCCCTGTTTCTGTCCCTGTTTCTGCCCCTGTTTCTGCCCCTGTTTCTGCCCCTGTTTCTGTCGCTGTTTCTGTCGCTGTTTCTGTCGCTGTTTCTGTCGCTGTTTCTGTCCCTGTTTCTTTTTCTGTTTCTGTCCCTGTTTCTGTCCCTGTTTCTGTCCCTGTTTCTGCCCCTGTTTCTGCCCCTGTTTCTGTCGCTGTTTCTGTCGCTGTTTCTGTCGCTGTTTCTGTCGCTGTTTCTGTCGCTGTTTCTGTCCCTGTTGCTGTTTCTGTCCCTGTTTCTGTCCCTGTTTCTGCCCCTTTTTCTGTTCCTGTTTCTGCCGCTGTTTCTGCACCTGTTTCTTTCTCTGTTTCTGTCCCTGTTTCTGCCCCTGTTTCTGCCCCTGTTTCTGTTCCTGTTTCTGCCGCTGTTTCTGTCCCTGTTTCTGTCCCTGTTTCTGTCCCTGTTTCTTTCTCTGTTTCTGCCCCTGTTTCTGTCGCTGTTTCTGTCGCTGTTTCTGTCCCTGTTTCTGTCCCTGTTTCTTTCTCTGTTTCTTTCTCTGTTTCTGTCCCTGTTTCTGTCGCTGTTTCTGTCGCTGTTTCTGTCCCTGTTTCTGTCCCTGTTTCTGCCCCTGTTTCTGTCCCTGTTTCTTTCTCTGTTTCTGTCCCTGTTTCTGTCCCTGTTTCTGTCCCTGTTTCTGCCCCTGTTTCTGTCCCTGTTTCTGCCCCTGTTTCTTTCTCTGTTTCTGTCCCTGTTTCTGTCCCTGTTTCTGCCCCTGTTTCTGTCCCTGTTTCTTTCTCTGTTTCTGCCCCTGTTTCTGTCCCTGTTCCTGTCTCTGTTTCTGCCCCTGTCCCTGTTTCTGTCCCTTTTTCTGTCCCTGTTTCTGTCCCTGTTTCTGTCTCTGTTTCTGCCCCTGTCCCTGTTTCTGCCCCTGTCCCTGTTTCTGTCCCTGTTTCTTTCTTTGTTTCTGCCCCTGTCCCTGTTTCTGTCCCTGTTTCTTTCTCTGTTTCTGTCCCTGTTTCTTTCCCTGTTTCTTTCTCTGTTTCTGCCCCTGTCCCTGTTTCTTTCTCTGTTTCTTTCTCTGTTTCTGTCCCTGTTTCTGTCCCTGTTTCTGTCCTTGTTCCTGTCTCTGTTTCTGCCCCTGTTTCTGTCCCTGTTTCTGTCCCTGTTTCTGTCCCTGTTTCTTTCTTTGTTTCTGCCCCTGTCCCTGTTTCTGTCCCTTTTTCTTTCTCTGTTTCTGTCCCTGTTTCTTTCCCTGTTTCTTTCTCTGTTTCTGCCCCTGTCCCTGTTTCTTTCTCTGTTTCTTTCTCTGTTTCTGTCCCTGTTTCTGTCCCTGTTTCTGTCCCTGTTCCTGTCTCTGTTTCTGCCCCTGTTTCTGTCCCTGTTTCTGTCACTGTTCCTGTCTCTGTTTCTGCCCCTGTCCCTGTTTCTGTCCCTTTTTCTGTCCCTGTTTCTGTCCCTGTTTCTGTCTCTGTTTCTGCCCCTGTCCCTGTTTCTGCCCCTGCCCCTGTTTCTGTCCCTGTTTCTGCCCCTGTTTCTGCCCCTGTTTCTGTCCCTGTTTCTTTCTCTGTTTCTGCCCCTGTCCCTGTTTCTGTCCCTGTTTCTTTCTCTGTTTCTGTCCCTGTTTCTTTCCCTGTTTCTTTCTCTGTTTCTGCCCCTGTCCCTGTTTCCTTCTCTGTTTCTTTCTCTGTTTCTGTCCCTGTTTCTGTCCCTGTTTCTGTCCCTGTTCCTGTCTCTGTTTCTGCCCCTGTTTCTGCCCCTGTTTCTGTCCCTGTTTCTTTCTCTGTTTCTGCCCCTGTCCCTGTTTCTGTCCCTGTTTCTTTCTCTGTTTCTGTCCCTGTTTCTTTCCCTGTTTCTTTCTCTGTTTCTGCCCCTGTCCCTGTTTCTTTCTCTGTTTCTTTCTCTGTTTCTGTCCCTGTTTCTGTCCCTGTTTCTGTCCCTGTTCCTGTCTCTGTTTCTGCCCCTGTTTCTGTCCCTGTTTCTGTCCCTGTTCCTGTCTCTGTTTCTGCCCCTGTCCCTGTTTCTGTCCCTTTTTCTGTCCCTGTTTCTGTCCCTGTTTCTGTCTCTGTTTCTGCCCCTGTCCCTGTTTCTGCCCCTGCCCCTGTTTCTGTCCCTGTTTCTGCCCCTGTTTCTGCCCCTGTTTCTGCCCCTGTTTCTGTCCCTGTTTCTTTCTCTGTTTCTGCCCCTGTCCCTGTTTCTGTCCCTGTTTCTTTCTCTGTTTCTGTCCCTGTTTCTTTCCCTGTTTCTTTCTCTGTTTCTGCCCCTGTCCCTGTTTCTTTCTCTGTTTCTTTCTCTGTTTCTTTCTCTGTTTCTGTCCCTGTTTCTGTCCCTGTTTCTGTCCTTGTTCCTGTCTCTGTTTCTGCCCCTGTTTCTGTCCCTGTTTCTGTCCCTGTTTCTGTCCCTGTTTCTTTCTTTGTTTCTGCCCCTGTCCCTGTTTCTGTCCCTTTTTCTTTCTCTGTTTCTGTCCCTGTTTCTTTCCCTGTTTCTTTCTCTGTTTCTGCCCCTGTCCCTGTTTCTTTCTCTGTTTCTTTCTCTGTTTCTTTCTCTGTTTCTGTCCCTGTTTCTGTCCCTGTTTCTGTCCCTGTTCCTGTCTCTGTTTCTGCCCCTGTTTCTGTCCCTGTTTCTGTCCCTGTTCCTGTCTCTGTTTCTGCCCCTGTCCCTGTTTCTGTCCCTTTTTCTGTCCCTGTTTCTGTCCCTGTTTCTGTCTCTGTTTCTGCCCCTGTCCCTGTTTCTGCCCCTGCCCCTGTTTCTGTCCCTGTTTCTGCCCCTGTTTCTGCCCCTGTTTCTGTCCCTGTTTCTTTCTCTGTTTCTGCCCCTGTCCCTGTTTCTGTCCCTGTTTCTTTCTCTGTTTCTGTCCCTGTTTCTTTCCCTGTTTCTTTCTCTGTTTCTGCCCCTGTCCCTGTTTCTTTCTCTGTTTCTTTCTCTGTTTCTGTCCCTGTTTCTGTCCCTGTTCCTGTCTCTGTTTCTGCCCCTGTTTCTGTCCCTGTTTCTGTCCCTGTTCCTGTCTCTGTTTCTGCCCCTGTCCCTGTTTCTGTCCCTTTTTCTGTCCCTGTTTCTGTCCCTGTTTCTGTCTCTGTTTCTGCCCCTGTCCCTGTTTCTGCCCCTGCCCCTGTTTCTGTCCCTGTTTCTGCCCCTGTTTCTGCCCCTGTTTCTGTCCCTGTTTCTTTCTCTGTTTCTGCCCCTGTCCCTGTTTCTGCCCCTGCCCCTGTTTCTGTCCCTGTTTCTGCCCCTGTTTCTGCCCCTGTTTCTGTCCCTGTTTCTTTCTCTGTTTCTGCCCCTGTCCCTGTTTCTGTCCCTGTTTCTTTCTCTGTTTCTGTCCCTGTTTCTTTCCCTGTTTCTTTCTCTGTTTCTGCCCCTGTCCCTGTTTCTTTCTCTGTTTCTTTCTCTGTTTCTGTCCCTGTTTCTGTCCCTGTTCCTGTCTCTGTTTCTGCCCCTGTTTCTGTCCCTGTTTCTGTCCCTGTTCCTGTCTCTGTTTCTGCCCCTGTCCCTGTTTCTGTCCCTTTTTCTGTCCCTGTTTCTGTCCCTGTTTCTGTCTCTGTTTCTGCCCCTGTCCCTGTTTCTGCCCCTGCCCCTGTTTCTGTCCCTGTTTCTGCCCCTGTTTCTGCCCCTGTTTCTGCCCCTGTTTCTGTCCCTGTTTCTTTCTCTGTTTCTGCCCC